>NC_140967.1:97469138-97594138 GCF_056783735.1 Eptatretus burgeri
AGGAAATAATAAAAATATTCATTTACCTTTTAACTGCTATTCTCGTTACTTTTTGGCCTCTTTGTTTACTGGTCCTTATCAGCAGTGTTTTTTGCCTCGCGTTTCGTGAAGAATTGATCCAATGACATCTGCTTTTGCCGGCTTTTAACAATCCATCGGAAATGCGCGAGGCAGACATCGTCATAGTGCGCGATAGCCCGACTTGTGAACACTTTTTCCGGGTGATTCTTTTCAACAAATTCCGAGACTTCATGGAATTTTCCTAAAATGTCTTTGATTTGGGCTGATGGAATAATGGCTGCCTCCTCCTCCTCCTCCTCCTCGTCCTCTTTGAACTCCTGCACCGCGGTGTGTTGCATCACCTCCAATTCCTGCAGCTCCTTCGTCGAAAGCTCCTCGTTGTGCTCCTGAATCGGCTCATTGATGTCCTCGTCATCCACCTCAAGACCCATGCCCTTTCCCAGCGAAATAATTTCGCCATGGCGAAATTTCCAGTCCTCCTTTTAAACTTCTCGAACCACCCACGCGATGCGATGCCTTAAACTCCTGGTGTAGTCCTTGCGCCGAATTTCCCTCGCCTGTATCCTCCTTCACGAGGTCAGTGAAGATGGCGGTTGCCTTTGCGCAAATTATGGCCTCTGTCACTGTGTCACCAGCGATCTCTTTCTCCTTTATCCACACGAGTAACAACCTCTCCATCTCATCGTTCACTGCTGACCTCCTCTTGGAAATGACAGAGAGGCCTTTAGAAGGAGCCGTAGCTTTTAGGGCTTCCTTTTGTTTTATTATCGTGCCGATCGTAGATATATTACGGCCATATTCTTTTGCGAGATCAATCAAACGCATCCCCTTTTCATACCTTTCTATTATCTCTTGCTTTGTTTGTATGGCCAGAAAAAACTCTCTTCTTCTTCTTTTCTCCTTGTCCACTTTTCTTCATTGCTTTCTTGGGGTCCATTGTGAATAAAAGTTACTGTAATCCACACGCGTACTGTACTGTAACACTGTCCGAGCACTTCGTAGCGGGACCATAGACTGTATACAGTATAACTATATTTGCAGAGCGGGACGGGGACACGAAGAGCATTCTGGGATACACGCATACGCAAAGGGTTGCCAGGCAGATTTTAGGCGATAGCCAATGGCAGAGCAGCTACAAGTTTGTTTACGTTCGGGAAACTCTGGGAGCAGCGAAAAGCAGCGCGTACTGTACTGTATTTTTGACTTCGTATCCTGAAACGCCTTCGTAACTAGAGGCAATATTTTCCCGTTCAGGCGCTTCATAACCTGAAACATTCGTATGTAGAGACATTCGTAAGTAGAGGTACCACTGTATATATATATATATATATATATATATATATATATATATATATATATATATATATATATATATATATATATATATATATATATATATATATATATATATATATATATATATGTATATATATATGTATATATATATGTATATATATATGTATATATATATATATATATATATATATATATATATATATATATATATATATATATGTATATATATATATATATGTATATATATGTATGTATATATATATAAATATATATATATATATATATATATATATATATATATATATATATATATATATATATATATATATATATATATATATATATATATGTATATATATATATATATATATATATATATATATATATATATATATATATATATATATGTATATATATATATATATGTATATATATATATATATGTATATATATGTATGTATATATATATAAATATATATATATATATATATATATATATATATATATATATATATATTGCTGGAATGTTGCGAAAGACTGTGACGCAACCCGTTCATTCAAGTTGGGCAAGTGGAGCACACAGCAAACTCAGCCTCGTTATTTTTTAGACGGACATCTTATGTAGAGATTTTGTTGTCGTTGTCTCACACCATGAGCCTTCCCTTGTTTCTCGTGCTCCGTTAATTATGATGCTGAGGCTAAAACAATGGAGAAAGTGATTATTTTCTTTTATTTATTAAGGAGCTGCAAAACGATTTATGAAGGAAGCATTGACATGTTACAAAGGGAAAAAAATTAAGAAATTAATAGGGGAGGAATGGTGGGAGCTTGAGATAAATTCCACAAGGGATGGCCATGTTTAATCTGCTTCAACACAACAGGAAGTTTGAATGTTAAAGCTGATATATATATATATATATATATATATATATATATATATATATATATATATATATATATATATATATATATATATATATATATATATATACTAGTAAAGGTGCCCTTCTTCGACAGGCATCACTGGCAACATATGGTAAAAGACAGATAGCATGAATGTATTTTAAACAATATATTATATCATCTTTATCCATTGATTATCATTCAGGTTTTCCACTTAGATGACATTACCACGTAGTTTAGTGACTACACAATGTGTACCATTCGTGAGTTCCGGAGGATCCATAGAGCGCATTAAAATTACAGGGCACCCTACTTTAAAGTGATCCAAAAGGTTGGATCAGTTTCGTCGACATATTCATATCTTGTAGATTTTAGCTGGTCAGAAAGTCATGGTTTTGTGAAGAAACTATGGCACATGGAAAGTGCAAATTAGTCAGGTATGAACTCAACTGTTTTCTCCACAAATGGAGCGTTATTCTATGAGCTGAACTCATCTTAGTGGTCCTCTAAAAAATGGGAAACATTAAAAAAAAAAAAAAACTTTGTTCAAGAATTCCTCCCATTTTGCAAATGGAGAACATGAACTGTTTAACTACCATAATCATCAAAAGGAAGTTTGAGGAGCCTCTAAAGGAAGACAATAATATCATTACTATATATGTCAAAGATTGTTTCATTTCATGCAGTAACAAAAATCTGATAGTGGAACAAAGAAAGGGGCGTGCCGAAATATTAATACAGATATTATATATATATATATATATATATATATATATATATATATATATATATATATATATATATATATATATATATATATATATATAAATATATATATATATATATATATATATATATATATATATATATATATATATATATATATATATATATGTATATATATATATATATATATATATATATATATATAATTTTATTTCGCATGTTTCTCACCTCACCTCTCACCATGAGCAATGATGGGCATAGTGGTGTGTGCCTGCAATCCAGCTACTTGTTGGCTGGGGTTGGGGGAAAATCGTTTGAATATGGGAGCTCTGCGCTGTGCTGCACAATCGATGGTGAAGAGCAGCCCGGCCAATACAGCAGCGCCCAACCCTGATCATCAGGTCAGGCCAGATCAGATCTGTGAGTTTCTATGATTAACATGTAAACCCACACTTATCTGTTCAGGGTTGAGGGTCAGCAAATAAACTGGTTCCCTCCACCAGGTCTCCCTGGTGTGGAGGGTATGGGCATGGACACCCATCAGAATTAAATACAAAACCTGCCAAAGGGCAGAAGAGCTCCTTGTGAGCCAACGGCCATCCATATCTGGTGCCAACTGCACCTGTGGACATCCTCCTGCAGTTGGGTACCTTTCCTAGGAGGTTTGTGGCAAGATTTGCACTCCGGCCACCACAAACACACACTGAAGTGTGTGTCGGGGTGGTGCTGAGGTGTCGTCCACGAAACAGCGGTCTCCTCGGGTTAACCTGAGGCGGTCTCTTCGGGTGGGTGCCTGGAATGTCCTATCCCTAAGAGATGGGGATGGGGATGGGTCAGGCATCTGCCTGGGGGATTGTCAGATGGAGGCACCCGGAGTGCTGACAGAAAGTTAGATACAGCGACACTGTGGCGCATGCCCCCCCATGTATGGATGGACGTATCACCCCGTGCATGCAAAGCAAAAGTGGGGTCAATCAATTGGTTTACTTCTGCATGCCTGTCTGTTTGTCAGTCTGAAAATGTCAGCTTACGATTGAGAAACAACTTATTTCAATTGTATGTTATATTTTGAACATGAATCAGAACATGAATTGGAAAACGAACCTGCAGTAAATCAGTACCTTGCCTTTGAATTTGTCTCGATCGAACATACGCAGAGATGGGAGTGAGATAATTTTTGTACTCTGTGTCTGGTTTCAATTGTGATGTTTATCTGTGGTTGCCACCCACCTTCCTCTACATTTTCTGAAAGCTGAGGAACCCAACCACCTTTTTTCCATAGGCCTTTGGTTTTAAGTTGCACCCTTTTGAATATCACGGCATTTTCCAGGAACGCAACCCTCACGATATTTTAAGGTTTACTGTACAAGACCAGAAGAAAACATAAACCTTAACATGTGAAAAAAATAAAATAATCGCCTCGAGGAAAGAGGTCCTTGCAAAAATTAGTTACATGCAAGCGATGCGTCTCCATCACAATGAATCTGCATCATGTGACTTAAGAGTTTGGGGGAAATCATTGGGATGCCAGATAAGCAGCAGTAAGATTCATCGAGTCTTGTGCAGTGGCAGAATACCACAGAGAAACAGCTGCTCACAGGAATTTCACCAGTGGAGTTGGTGCACGATGCAACTCTTGACATTGAGTCATTAGCCTTATGCGATCAAGCGGTGTCCGTAGGTCAGTCAGTCAGTCAGTCAATGAATCTGGAAACACCAGTCATTATCGCTTGTACCAAACAGAGCATTTTGATGAAACTTGGCCACAAGCTTCATATCTGACGCCGAACGAAGGTGTGTTGACCACATCAAAATCTGTGCTCATTAAAGGGGTCTACGGGGGAGGGGTTTTGACCCCTCAAAATAGATATTTGCTCTCTTCTCCGAAACAACACACACACAATTTAGATAAAACTTGGCCACAACCTTCATCACCCGTGATCTACCAAGGTTTTTCACAGCATTACAAAAAAAAAAAAAAATCAGGGTCTCGTGGGACTTACGGGAGGTTTGAGTGACTGTTGCTCCTGATCCAGGTGAGCTTCAGGACATGCTGTCCTATTTTTAGCTTTTCTGGAATATAAATTCTACACAAGGTGTTGTCATCGTGTACCTGTCCGTCCGTCTCCTTTTTTGACTTGTCCAGCCAAACCGCTGGGCCGATCTGTCCCGATCAGGCTGATATTTGGCAACAATGTTCTTTTCCTGACTATTAACAGGAATTGCAAAGCTCATTCTGGTCACATGACTTTATGTTGGTCAAAATGGCTGACTTCATAAATTCCTTCAAAAATCTTTATCCACAGATCCACCAGTCAGAATGCTACCAAATTTGGGGGACAAGGTGAAGTGTGGGTCATGATGTAAAATTGTGGAGGTCATGCCAGTCACGTGACCGGAAGTGTGTCAAAATGGCAGACTTTGTAAATGTTTGGGAAAATCGTGTAAATTCCTTCAAAAATCTTCCTCCCCAGAACCACCAGTCAGAATGTTACCAAATTTGGGTTACCACATAAGGCCAGGGATGTTAAATTGTGGAGGTTATGCTGATCATGTGATCGAAAGTGTGAAAATGGCAGACTTAGTAAATGTTTGGGAAAAATCAAGAAAACCTGGTTTTGCATATGTAGTAAAAGGTAGTGAAAGTGCATCACATTTCCAAGATGTGATGAGACACAATGAGAACCTCATCACCATCAAAATGCACCATATTCTCTGTAGAGTGGATGTGTTGCCAAATACATTCCTGGGCAAAGGGTCGGGTTATGGTTATGTTGGGTACTTTGCCATTGCCTTCTCAGAATTCAGTCAGGGCAGGAATTTAATTTATTCATGGTGCCGGTGATAACTCATCTACTCTTCACGAAAGACACCATGGGATCTTAAACATCCACAAACTACTGCGTAAAGATGGGACACCCAGTTTAGCGTCCATCCGAGGGACGCCACACAAAATGATGTATCCCCCTGCCTGCGAAACACAGGGATGACAGTTTATAGCTTGGCTGAGATTTGAATGTCCATGTCTTGGCTGTCACACACACACACACACACACACACACACACACACACACACACACACACACACACACACACACACACACACACACACACACACACACACACACACACACACACACACACACACACACACACACACACACACCACAATACAAGATTGTCCTCACCTGGTCACCAGGAACCAGGAGATTTGGCTGCAGTCAGGCTTCATGCGCAAGTACGTCTTGATGTGAGGCATGGCGCGGGTTCGGCCACTCACATCAGCCATCCACCGGCTGCAGGACAAACAAAAGGACAAAGAAGGGTCGATGCTCCATGTGCGCAGGATCGGAATGCAGAACCAAAGTACAATTGACAATGATGCAACATGATTATGGGTTTTGGAAGATGTGTGGAAAAGAAAATAAAATAAAATAAAAAAAACCAATAACCGATTTGCACGTTACTTTCAACAACTTTGTAGGATCATCCTTGTAATTTGTTTGAGTAAATATGGCCTATCATAAGATGCAAGCCAAAGTATACCGGCTCTCTTTTGTTAGAAAGAGTCCATGGCAGGACAGCTGATCCAATCAACATAATTAATACTCCCTCAAAAGATATTTTGCAAATACAAATTAATCTGACAGTGACCAAGGCAAAGTTCAAGGCCTTTCGAACAAGGGAAAGTGTGTTCACACTCACTCTCTCGATCATTCTCCTTTAGTACCCGCCCGACGGATGATCTTTGTCCAAGTGTGAAACGCATTCTTCTTTCACGTCCCTTAATTTGTGCGGTGTATAGGCTAAAGACCACTGCCTTGATTGCTGCCGAAAATAAAAATAACCTGGGTTATGAATAGGAAGCAAAAACATCCGGAGTGATTATGTGCATACATAATACATCATTGTTATATACCTGGGATAATTCCAATTGAACCCACTCCTCCCCAAAGAAAGAAAATTGAAGATGGTGAATTTTTTTTTTTAAACTTCGTGGATTCAAACAAAACTTTCACAAACACAATTGGAGTTGTAAACGTGTGTTGAACTTCTAAACATCCCCCCTTACATCCAGAAAGCTGCCTCCTTCCCCCACCCTCTCTCTTCAATATCATCACTCCACCTCCTCCAATCTTCAACTACCCTCTGCCCCCTCTTCTTGCTTCCCACTGGACCTCAACCCATCACCACCAAGCCTTTTCTCCTCATTCTGCCCTCGACCCAAGGTTCTTCTGGAATCCCTCACATTCTTTCTCAATAACTCTTCATACCTCCCACCCCCTCCTCCCTCATGAAAACACATAAAAATCAGGGTCGAGGGTTAACAGCCCTAAACCCACCCAAAAGCTCCTTCCCTGCCTCTTCATCAACAGTGTGGACCTCAAACATCCAGGACCTTCCCTCAAACCTGACAGATCTTTCCTTACAGGTTGCTACATTGAGACCTCACAAATATGTCTCAAATTGACCGAGAACAAGGTTTTTTCAAAAAAACAAAAGCATTGTACGACTCAACTTTTTGTTCTGCATCACTATTCTGTTGGGAAAACGAGTGATGTTATTGAAATCGGGAGTATTTTAGCTACTACTTTGCAAAACGCTGCATTTCACAGAAAGGACTTGAAAACACAAAAATGTCTCAAATTAGCCGAAAACAAGCTTTTTTCACCCAATATCAGCATTGCCCGACTCAACATTTTGTTCTGCATCACTATTATGAAGCGAAAAGCGTGATTTTATTGAAATAGTGAGTATTTTAGCTTCAACTTCGCAAAACGCTGCATTTCACAGAAAGGACTTGAAAACGCAAATATGTCTCAAATTGGCCTAAAACAAGGTTGTTTCACCAAACAAAAGCATTGGCCGACTCAACTTTTTGCTCTGCAATCCTAATCTGAAGCGAAAACGCGTGATTTTATTGAAATAATGAGTATTTTAGCTTCAAATTCGCAAAACGCTGCATTTCACAGAAAGGACTTGTAAATGCAAAAATGTCTCAAGTTGGCCTTAAACAAGCTTTTTTAACCAAATAAAAGCATTGTCCGACTCAACTTTTTATGCTGCATCACTATTCTGATGCGAAAACGCATGATTTTATTGAAATAGTGAGTATTTTAGCTTCAAATACGCAAAACGCTGCATTTCACAGAAAGGACTTGTAAACGCAAAAATATCTCAACTCAGCCTAAAACAAGCTTTTTAAACCAAACAAAAGCATTGTCTGACTCAATTTTTTGTTCTGCATCAATATTCTGTTGGGAAAACGAGTGATGTTATTGAAATTGTGAGTATTTTCACTACCAATTTGCAAAACGCTGGATTTCACAGAAAGGACTTGTAAATGCAATAATGTCTCAAAATGGCCTAAAACAAGCTTTTTTCACCAAACAAAAGCATTGTACGACTCAAATTTTTGTTCTGCATCAGTATTCTTCAGCCAAAACGCGTGATTTTATTGAAATAGTGAGTATTTTAGCTTCAACTTCGCAAAACGCTGCATTTCACAGAAAGGACTTGAAAACGCAAATATGTCTCAAATTGGCCGAAAACAAGGTTGTTTCAGCAAACAAAAGTATTGCCCGACTCAACTTTTTGTTCTGCATTCCTAATCTGAAGCGAAAACACGTGATTTTATTGAAATAGTGAGTATTTTAGCTTCGAATTCGCAAAACGCTGCATTTCACAGAAAGAACTTGGAAACGCAAAATGTCTGAAATTGGCCTAAAACAAGGTTTTTTTCAAAAAAACAAAAGCATTGTACGACTCAACTTAATGTTCTGCATCACTATTATGTTGGGAAAACGAGTGATGTTATTGAAATCGGGAGTATTTTAGCTACTAATTTGCAAAACGCTGCATTTCACAGAAAGGACTTGAAAACACAAAAATGTCTCAAATTGGCCGAAAACAAGCTTTTTTCACCCAATAACAGCATTGCCCGACTCAACCTTTTGTTCTGCATCACTAATATAAAGCGAAAAGCGTGATATCATTGAAATAGTGAGTATTTTAGGTTCAAATATGCAAAACGCTGCATTTCACAGAAAGGACTTTTAAACGCAAAAATTTCTCAAATTGGCCTAAAACAAGCTTTTTTCACCGATCAAGAGCATTGTCCGACTCAAGGTTTTGTTCTGCATCACCATCGTGAAGGGAAAACGCGTGATTTTATTGAAATAGTGAGTATTTTCGCTTCAAATTCGCGCAAAAAATGCTCAAATTCCCCCAAAACAAGCTTTTTAAAAAAAAACGAGAGCATTGACCGGCTCAACTTTTTGTTCTGCATCACCACTCTGAAGCTAAAACACGCAATTTTATTGAAATAGTGAGGATTTTAGCTTCAAATTCGCAAAACGCTGCATTTCACAGAAATTACTTGTTAACTCAAAAATGTCTCAAATTGGCCAAAAACAAGCTTTTTAACCAAAAAAAAGCATTGTACGACTCAACTTTTTGTTCTGCATCAGTATTCTTCAGCCAAAACGCGTGATTGTATTGAAATAGTGAGTATTTTGAATGCAACTTCAAAACGCTGCATTTCACAGAAAGGACTTGTAAATGCAAAAATGTCTAAAATTGGCCTAAAACAAGCTTTTTTAATGAAACAAAAGCATTGTCCGACTCAACTTTTTATTCTGCATCACTATTCTGATGCGAAAACGCATGATTTTATTGAAATAGTGAGTATTTTAGCTTCAAATCTGCAAAACGCTGCATTTCACAGAAAGGTCTTGTAAACGCGAAAATGTCTCAAATTGGCCTAAAACAAGCTTTTTCACCAATCAAAAGCATAGTCCGACTCAAGGTTTTGTTCTGCATCACCATCGTGAAGGGAAAACGCGTGATTTTATTGAAATAGTGAGAATTTTAGCTTCAAATTCGTGCAAAAAATGCTCATATTACCCTAAACGTGTGATTTCATTGAAATATTGAGTATTTTCGCTTCAAATTCGCGCAAAAAATGCTCAAATTACGCGAAAACAAACTTTTTCAAAAAAACAAAAGCATTGTCCGGCTCAACTTTTGTTCTGCATCACCACTCAGAAGCGAAAACGCGTGATTTTATTGAAATAGTGAGTATTTTGGATTCAACTTCGCAAAACGCTGCATTTCACAGAAAGGACTTGAAAATGCAAATATGTCTCAAATTGGCCTACAACAACGTTGTTTCACCAAACAAAAGCATTGTCCGACTCAACTTTTTGTTCTGCATTACTAATCTGAAGCTAAAATACGTGATTTTATTGAGATAGTGAATATTTTAGCTTCTAAATCGCAAAACGCTGCATTTCACAGAAAGGACTTGTAAAAGCAAAAATGTCTGAAATTGTCCTAAAACAAGCATTTTTCACCAAAGAAAAGAAATTTCCGACACAACTTTTTGTTGTGCATCACTAATGTGAAGCGAAAATGCGTGATTTTATTGAAATAGTGAGTATTTTAGCTTCAACTTCGCAAAACGCTGCATTTCACAGAAAGGACTTGAAAACGCAAATATGTCTCAAATTGGCCGAAAACAAGGTCGTTTCAGCAAACAAAAGTATTGCCCGACTCAACTTTTTGTTCTGCATTCGTAATCTGAAGCGAAAACGTGTGATTTTATTGAAATAGTGAGTATTTTAGTTTCTAATTCGCAAAACGCTGCATTTCACAGAAAGGACTTGTAAATGCAAAAATGTCTCAAATTGGCCTTAAACAAGCTTTTTTAACCAAATAAAAGCATTGTCCGACTCAACTTTTCATGCTGCATCACTATTCTGATGCGAAAACGCATGATTTTATTGAAATAGTGAGTATTTTAGCTTCAAATACGCAAAACGCTGCATTTCACAGAAAGGACTTGTAAATGCAATAATGTCTCAAAATGGCCTAAAACATGCTTTTTTCACCAAACAAAAGCATTGTACGACTCAAATTTTTGTTCTGCATCAGTATTCTTCAGCCAAAACGCGTGATTTTATTGAAATAGTGAGTATTTTAGCTTCAACTTCGCAAAACGCTGCATTTCACAGAAAGGACTTGAAAATGCAAATATGTCTCAAATTGGCCGAAAACAAGGTTGTTTCAGCAAACAAAAGTATTGCCCGACTCAACTTTTTGTTCTGCATTCCTAATCTGAAGCGAAAACGTGTGATTTTATTGAAATAGTGAGTATTTTAGCTTCAAATTCGCAAAACGCTGCATTTCACAGAAAGAACTTGGAAACGCAAAATGTCTGAAATTGGCCTAAAACAAGGTTTTTTCAAAAAACAAAAGCATTGTACGACTCAACTTAATGTTCTGCATCACTATTATGTTGGGAAAACGAGTGATGTTATTGAAATCGGGAGTATTTTAGCTACTAATTTGCAAAACGCTGCATTTCACAGAAAGGACTTGAAAACACAAAAATGTCTCAAATTGGCCGAAAACAAGCTTTTTTCACCCAATAACAGCATTGCCCGACTCAACCTTTTGTTCTGCATCACTAATATGAAGCGAAAAGCGTGATATCATTGAAATAGTGAGTATTTTAGGTTCAAATATGCAAAACGCTGCATTTCACAGAAAGGACTTTTAAACGCAAAAATTTCTCAAATTGGCCTAAAACAAGCTTTTTTCACCGATCAAGAGCATTGTCCGACTCAAGGTTTTGTTCTGCATCACCATCGTGAAGGGAAAACGCGTGATTTTATTGAAATAGTGAGTATTTTCGCTTCAAATTCGCGCAAAAAATGCTCAAATTCCCCCAAAACAAGCTTTTTTAAAAAAAACGAGATCATTGACCGGCTCAACTTTTTGTTCTGCATCACCACTCTGAAGCTAAAACACGCAATTTTATTGAAATAGTGAGGATTTTAGCTTCAAATTCGCAAAACGCTGCATTTCACAGAAATTACTTGTTAACTCAAAAATGTCTGAAATTGGCCAAAAACAAGCTTTTTAACCAAAAAAAAAGCATTGTACGACTCAACTTTTTGTTCTGCATCAGTATTCTTCAGCCAAAACGCGTGATTGTATTGAAATAGTGAGTATTTTGGATTCAACTTCGCAAAACGCTGCATTTCACAGAAAGGACTTGTAAATGCAAAAATGTCTAAAATTGGCCTAAAACAAGCTTTTTTAATGAAACAAAAGCATTGTCCGACTCAACTTTTTATTCTGCATCACTATTCTGATGCGAAAACGCATGATTTTATTGAAATAGTGAGTATTTTAGCTTCAAATCTGCAAAACGCTGCATTTCACAGAAAGGTCTTGTAAACGCGAAAATGTCTCAAATTGGCCTAAAACAAGCTTTTTTCACCAATCAAAAGCATAGTCCGACTCAAGGTTTTGTTCTGCATCACCATCGTGAAGGGAAAACGCGTGATTTTATTGAAATAGTGAGAATTTTAGCTTCAAATTCGTGCAAAAAATGCTCATATTACCCTAAACGTGTGATTTCATTGAAATATTGAGTATTTTCGCTTCAAATTCGCGCAAAAAATGCTCAAATTACGCGAAAACAAACTTTTTCAAAAAAACAAAAGCATTGTCCGGCTCAACTTTTGTTCTGCATTCCTAATCTGAAGCGAAAACACGTGATTTTATTGAAATAGTGAGTATTTTAGCTTCGAATTCGCAAAACGCTGCATTTCACAGAAAGAACTTGGAAACGCAAAATGTCTGAAATTGGCCTAAAACAAGGTTTTTTTCAAAAAAACAAAAGCATTGTACGACTCAACTTAATGTTCTGCATCACTATTATGTTGGGAAAACGAGTGATGTTATTGAAATCGGGAGTATTTTAGCTACTAATTTGCAAAACGCTGCATTTCACAGAAAGGACTTGAAAACACAAAAATGTCTCAAATTGGCCGAAAACAAGCTTTTTTCACCCAATAACAGCATTGCCCGACTCAACCTTTTGTTCTGCATCACTAATATAAAGCGAAAAGCGTGATATCATTGAAATAGTGAGTATTTTAGGTTCAAATATGCAAAACGCTGCATTTCACAGAAAGGACTTTTAAACGCAAAAATTTCTCAAATTGGCCTAAAACAAGCTTTTTTCACCGATCAAGAGCATTGTCCGACTCAAGGTTTTGTTCTGCATCACCATCGTGAAGGGAAAACGCGTGATTTTATTGAAATAGTGAGTATTTTCGCTTCAAATTCGCGCAAAAAATGCTCAAATTGCACCAAAGCAAGCTTTTTAAAAAAAAACGAGAGCATTGACCGGCTCAACTTTTTGTTCTGCATCACCACTCTGAAGCTAAAACACGCAATTTTATTGAAATAGTGAGGATTTTAGCTTCAAATTCGCAAAACGCTGCATTTCACAGAAATTACTTGTTAACTCAAAAATGTCTCAAATTGGCCAAAAACAAGCTTTTTAACCAAAAAAAAGCATTGTACGACTCAACTTTTTGTTCTGCATCAGTATTCTTCAGCCAAAACGCGTGATTGTATTGAAATAGTGAGTATTTTGGATGCAACTTCGCAAAACGCTGCATTTCACAGAAAGGACTTGTAAATGCAAAAATGTCTAAAATTGGCCTAAAACAAGCTTTTTTAATGAAACAAAAGCATTGTCCGACTCAACTTTTTATTCTGCATCACTATTCTGATGCGAAAACGCATGATTTTATTGAAATAGTGAGTATTTTAGCTTCAAATCTGCAAAACGCTGCATTTCACAGAAAGGTCTTGTAAACGCGAAAATGTCTCAAATTGGCCTAAAACAAGCTTTTTTCACCAATCAAAAGCATAGTCCGACTCAAGGTTTTGTTCTGCATCACCATCGTGAAGGGAAAACGCGTGATTTTATTGAAATAGTGAGAATTTTAGCTTCAAATTCGTGCAAAAAATGCTCATATTACCCTAAACGTGTGATTTCATTGAAATATTGAGTATTTTCGCTTCAAATTCGCGCAAAAAATGCTCAAATTACGCGAAAACAAACTTTTTCATTAAAACAAAAGCAATGGCCGCCTCAACTTTTGTTCTGCATCACCACTCAGAAGCGAAAACGCGTGATTTTATTGAAATAGTGAGTATTTTGGATTCAACTTAAAACGCTGCATTTCACAGAAAGGACTTGAAAATGCAAATATGTCTCAAATTGGCCTACAACAACGTTGTTTCACCAAACAAAAGCATTGTCCGACTCAACTTTTTGTTCTGCATTACTAATCTGAAGCTAAAATACGTGATTTTATTGAGATAGTGAATATTTTAGCTTCTAAATCGCAAAACGCTGCATTTCACAGAAAGGACTTGTAAAAGCAAAAATGTCTGAAATTGTCCTAAAACAAGCATTTTTCACCAAAGAAAAGAAATTTCCGACACAACTTTTTGTTGTGCATCACTAATGTGAAGCGAAAATGCGTGATTTTATTGAAATAGTGAGTATTTTAGCTTCAACTTCGCAAAACGCTGCATTTCACAGAAAGGACTTGAAAACGCAAATATGTCTCAAATTGGCCGAAAACAAGGTCGTTTCAGCAAACAAAAGTATTGCCCGACTCAACTTTTTGTTCTGCATTCGTAATCTGAAGCGAAAACGTGTGATTTTATTGAAATAGTGAGTATTTTAGTTTCTAATTCGCAAAACGCTGCATTTCACAGAAAGGACTTGTAAATGCAAAAATGTCTCAAATTGGCCTTAAACAAGCTTTTTAACCAAATAAAAGCATTGTCCGACTCAACTTTTCATGCTGCATCACTATTCTGATGCGAAAACGCATGATTTTATTGAAATAGTGAGTATTTTAGCTTCAAATACGCAAAACGCTGCATTTCACAGAAAGGACTTGTAAATGCAATAATGTCTCAAAATGGCCTAAAACATGCTTTTTTCACCAAACAAAAGCATTGTACGACTCAAATTTTTGTTCTGCATCAGTATTCTTCAGCCAAAACGCGTGATTTTATTGAAATAGTGAGTATTTTAGCTTCAACTTCGCAAAACGCTGCATTTCACAGAAAGGACTTGAAAATGCAAATATGTCTCAAATTGGCCGAAAACAAGGTTGTTTCAGCAAACAAAAGTATTGCCCGACTCAACTTTTTGTTCTGCATTCCTAATCTGAAGCGAAAACGTGTGATTTTATTGAAATAGTGAGTATTTTAGCTTCGAATTCGCAAAACGCTGCATTTCACAGAAAGAACTTGGAAACGCAAAATGTCTGAAATTGGCCTAAAACAAGGTTTTTTCAAAAAAACAAAAGCATTGTACGACTCAACTTAATGTTCTGCATCACTATTATGTTGGGAAAACGAGTGATGTTATTGAAATCGGGAGTATTTTAGCTACTAATTTGCAAAACGCTGCATTTCACAGAAAGGACTTGAAAACACAAAAATGTCTCAAATTGGCCGAAAACAAGCATTTTTCACCCAATAACAGCATTGCCCGACTCAACCTTTTGTTCTGCATCACTAATATGAAGCGAAAAGCGTGATATCATTGAAATAGTGAGTATTTTAGGTTCAAATATGCAAAACGCTGCATTTCACAGAAAGGACTTTTAAACGCAAAAATTTCTCAAATTGGCCTAAAACAAGCTTTTTTCACCGATCAAGAGCATTGTCCGACTCAAGGTTTTGTTCTGCATCACCATCGTGAAGGGAAAACGCGTGATTTTATTGAAATAGTGAGTATTTTCGCTTCAAATTCGCGCAAAAAATGCTCAAATTCCCCCAAAACAAGCTTTTTTAAAAAAAACGAGATCATTGACCGGCTCAACTTTTTGTTCTGCATCACCACTCTGAAGCTAAAACACGCAATTTTATTGAAATAGTGAGGATTTTAGCTTCAAATTCGCAAAACGCTGCATTTCACAGAAATTACTTGTTAACTCAAAAATGTCTGAAATTGGCCAAAAACAAGCTTTTTAACCAAAAAAAAAGCATTGTACGACTCAACTTTTTGTTCTGCATCAGTATTCTTCAGCCAAAACGCGTGATTGTATTGAAATAGTGAGTATTTTGGATTCAACTTCGCAAAACGCTGCATTTCACAGAAAGGACTTGTAAATGCAAAAATGTCTAAAATTGGCCTAAAACAAGCTTTTTTAATGAAACAAAAGCATTGTCCGACTCAACTTTTTATTCTGCATCACTATTCTGATGCGAAAACGCATGATTTTATTGAAATAGTGAGTATTTTAGCTTCAAATCTGCAAAACGCTGCATTTCACAGAAAGGTCTTGTAAACGCGAAAATGTCTCAAATTGGCCTAAAACAAGCTTTTTTCACCAATCAAAAGCATAGTCCGACTCAAGGTTTTGTTCTGCATCACCATCGTGAAGGGAAAACGCGTGATTTTATTGAAATAGTGAGAATTTTAGCTTCAAATTCGTGCAAAAAATGCTCATATTACCCTAAACGTGTGATTTCATTGAAATATTGAGTATTTTCGCTTCAAATTCGCGCAAAAAATGCTCAAATTACGCGAAAACAAACTTTTTCAAAAAAACAAAAGCATTGTCCGGCTCAACTTTTGTTCTGCATCACCACTCAGAAGCGAAAACGCGTGATTTTATTGAAATAGTGAGTATTTTGGATTCAACTTCGCAAAACGCTGCATTTCACAGAAAGGACTTGAAAACGCAAATATGTCTCAAATTGGCCTAAAACAACGTTGTTTCACCAAACAAAAGCATTGTCCGACTCAACTTTTTGTTCTGCATTACTAATCTGAAGCTAAAATACGTGATTTTATTGAGATAGTGAATATTTTAGCTTCTAAATCGCAAAACGCTGCATTTCACAGAAAGGACTTTTAAAAGCAAAAATGTCTGAAATTGTCCTAAAACAAGCATTTTTCACCAAAGAAAAGAAATTTCCGACACAACTTTTTGTTGTGCATCACTAATGTGAAGCGAAAATGCGTGATTTTATTGAAATAGTGAGTATTTTAGCTTCAACTTCGCAAAACGCTGCATTTCACAGAAAGGACTTGAAAACGCAAATATGTCTCAAATTGGCCGAAAACAAGGTCGTTTCAGCAAACAAAAGTATTGCCCGACTCAACTTTTTGTTCTGCATTCCTAATCTGAAGCGAAAACGCGTGATTTTATTGAAATAGTGAGTATTTTAATTTCTAATTCGCAAAACGCTGCATTTCACAGAAAGGACTTGTAAATGCAAAAATGTCTCAAATTGGCCTTAAACAAGCTTTTTTAACCAAATAAAAGCATTGTCCGACTCAACTTTTCATGCTGCATCACTATTCTGATGCGAAAACGCATGATTTTATTGAAATAGTGAGTATTTTAGCTTCAAATACGCAAAACGCTGCATTTCACAGAAAGGACTTGTAAATGCAATAATGTCTCAAAATGGCCTAAAACATGCTTTTTTCACCAAACAAAAGCATTGTACGACTCAAATTTTTGTTCTGCATCAGTATTCTTCAGCCAAAACGCGTGATTTTATTGAAATAGTGAGTATTTTAGCTTCAACTTCGCAAAACGCTGCATTTCACAGAAAGGACTTGAAAATGCAAATATGTCTCAAATTGGCCGAAAACAAGGTTGTTTCAGCAAACAAAAGTATTGCCCGACTCAACTTTTTGTTCTGCATTCCTAATCTGAAGCGAAAACGTGTGATTTTATTGAAATAGTGAGTATTTTAGCTTCAAATTCGCAAAACGCTGCATTTCACAGAAAGAACTTGGAAACGCAAAATGTCTGAAATTGGCCTAAAACAAGGTTTTTTCAAAAAAACAAAAGCATTGTACGACTCAACTTAATGTTCTGCATCACTATTATGTTGGGAAAACGAGTGATGTTATTGAAATCGGGAGTATTTTAGCTACTAATTTGCAAAACGCTGCATTTCACAGAAAGGACTTGAAAACACAAAAATGTCTCAAATTGGCCGAAAACAAGCTTTTTTCACCCAATAACAGCATTGCCCGACTCAACCTTTTGTTCTGCATCACTAATATGAAGCGAAAAGCGTGATATCATTGAAATAGTGAGTATTTTAGGTTCAAATATGCAAAACGCTGCATTTCACAGAAAGGACTTTTAAACGCAAAAATTTCTCAAATTGGCCTAAAACAAGCTTTTTTCACCGATCAAGAGCATTGTCCGACTCAAGGTTTTGTTCTGCATCACCATCGTAAAGGGAAAACGCGTGATTTTATTGAAATAGTGAGTATTTTCGCTTCAAATTCGCGCAAAAAATGCTCAAATTCCCCCAAAACAAGCTTTTTAAAAAAAAACGAAGGCATTGACCGGCTCAACTTTTTGTTCTGCATCACCACTCTGAAGCTAAAACACGCAATTTTCTTGAAATGGTGAGGATTTTAGCTTCAAATTCGCAAAACGCTGCATTCCACAGAAATTACTTGTTAACTCAAAAATATCTGAAATTGGCCAAAAACAAGCTTTTTAACCAAACAAAAGCATTGTACGACTCAACTTTTTGTTCTGCATCAGTATTCTTCAGCCAAAACGCGTGATTGTATTGAAATAGTGAGTATTTTGGATTCAACTTCGCAAAACGCTGCATTTCACAGAAAGGACTTGAAAACGCAAATATGTCTCAAATTGGCCTAAAACAACGTTGTTTCACCAAACAAAAGCATTGTCCGACTCAACTTTTTGTTCTGCATTACTAATCTGAAGCGAAAACGCATGATTTTATTGAAATAGTGAGTATTTTAGCTTCTAAATCTGCAAAACGCTGCATTTCACAGAAAGGTCTTGTAAAAGCAAAAATGTCTCAAATTGTCCTAAAACAAGCTTTTTTCACCAATCAAAAGCATAGTCCGACTCAAGGTTTTGTTCTGCATCACCATCGTGAAGGGAAAACGCGTGATTTTATTGAAATAGTGAGAATTTTAGCTTCAAATTCGTGCAAAAAATGCTCATATTACCCTAAACGTGTGATTTCATTGAAATATTGAGTATTTTCGCTTCAAATTCGCGCAAAAAATGCTCAAATTACGCGAAAACAAACTTTTTCAAAAAAACAAAAGCATTGTCCGGCTCAACTTTTGTTCTGCATTCCTAATCTGAAGCGAAAACACGTGATTTTATTGAAATAGTGAGTATTTTAGCTTCGAATTCGCAAAACGCTGCATTTCACAGAAAGAACTTGGAAACGCAAAATGTCTGAAATTGGCCTAAAACAAGGTTTTTTTCAAAAAAACAAAAGCATTGTACGACTCAACTTAATGTTCTGCATCACTATTATGTTGGGAAAACGAGTGATGTTATTGAAATCGGGAGTATTTTAGCTACTAATTTGCAAAACGCTGCATTTCACAGAAAGGACTTGAAAACACAAAAATGTCTCAAATTGGCCGAAAACAAGCTTTTTTCACCCAATAACAGCATTGCCCGACTCAACCTTTTGTTCTGCATCACTAATATAAAGCGAAAAGCGTGATATCATTGAAATAGTGAGTATTTTAGGTTCAAATATGCAAAACGCTGCATTTCACAGAAAGGACTTTTAAACGCAAAAATTTCTCAAATTGGCCTAAAACAAGCTTTTTTCACCGATCAAGAGCATTGTCCGACTCAAGGTTTTGTTCTGCATCACCATCGTGAAGGGAAAACGCGTGATTTTATTGAAATAGTGAGTATTTTCGCTTCAAATTCGCGCAAAAAATGCTCAAATTCCCCCAAAACAAGCTTTTTAAAAAAAAACGAGAGCATTGACCGGCTCAACTTTTTGTTCTGCATCACCACTCTGAAGCTAAAACACGCAATTTTATTGAAATAGTGAGGATTTTAGCTTCAAATTCGCAAAACGCTGCATTTCACAGAAATTACTTGTTAACTCAAAAATGTCTCAAATTGGCCAAAAACAAGCTTTTTAACCAAAAAAAAGCATTGTACGACTCAACTTTTTGTTCTGCATCAGTATTCTTCAGCCAAAACGCGTGATTGTATTGAAATAGTGAGTATTTTGGATGCAACTTCGCAAAACGCTGCATTTCACAGAAAGGACTTGTAAATGCAAAAATGTCTAAAATTGGCCTAAAACAAGCTTTTTTAATGAAACAAAAGCATTGTCCGACTCAACTTTTTTATTCTGCATCACTATTCTGATGCGAAAACGCATGATTTTATTGAAATAGTGAGTATTTTAGCTTCAAATCTGCAAAACGCTGCATTTCACAGAAAGGTCTTGTAAACGCGAAAATGTCTCAAATTGGCCTAAAACAAGCTTTTTTCACCAATCAAAAGCATAGTCCGACTCAAGGTTTTGTTCTGCATCACCATCGTGAAGGGAAAACGCGTGATTTTATTGAAATAGTGAGAATTTTAGCTTCAAATTCGTGCAAAAATGCTCATATTACCCTAAACGTGTGATTTCATTGAAATATTGAGTATTTTCGCTTCAAATTCGCGCAAAAAATGCTCAAATTACGCGAAAACAAACTTTTTCAAAAACAAAAGCATTGTCCGGCTCAACTTTTGTTCTGCATCACCACTCAGAAGCGAAAACGCGTGATTTTATTGAAATAGTGAGTATTTTGGATTCAACTTCGCAAAACGCTGCATTTCACAGAAAGGACTTGAAAATGCAAATATGTCTCAAATTGGCCTACAACAACGTTGTTTCACCAAACAAAAGCATTGTCCGACTCAACTTTTTGTTCTGCATTACTAATCTGAAGCTAAAATACGTGATTTTATTGAGATAGTGAATATTTTAGCTTCTAAATCGCAAAACGCTGCATTTCACAGAAAGGACTTGTAAAAGCAAAAATGTCTGAAATTGTCCTAAAACAAGCATTTTTCACCAAAGAAAAGAAATTTCCGACACAACTTTTTGTTGTGCATCACTAATGTGAAGCGAAAATGCGTGATTTTATTGAAATAGTGAGTATTTTAGCTTCAACTTCGCAAAACGCTGCATTTCACAGAAAGGACTTGAAAACGCAAATATGTCTCAAATTGGCCGAAAACAAGGTCGTTTCAGCAAACAAAAGTATTGCCCGACTCAACTTTTTGTTCTGCATTCGTAATCTGAAGCGAAAACGTGTGATTTTATTGAAATAGTGAGTATTTTAGTTTCTAATTCGCAAAACGCTGCATTTCACAGAAAGGACTTGTAAATGCAAAAATGTCTCAAATTGGCCTTAAACAAGCTTTTTTAACCAAATAAAAGCATTGTCCGACTCAACTTTTCATGCTGCATCACTATTCTGATGCGAAAACGCATGATTTTATTGAAATAGTGAGTATTTTAGCTTCAAATACGCAAAACGCTGCATTTCACAGAAAGGACTTGTAAATGCAATAATGTCTCAAAATGGCCTAAAACATGCTTTTTTCACCAAACAAAAGCATTGTACGACTCAAATTTTTGTTCTGCATCAGTATTCTTCAGCCAAAACGCGTGATTTTATTGAAATAGTGAGTATTTTAGCTTCAACTTCGCAAAACGCTGCATTTCACAGAAAGGACTTGAAAATGCAAATATGTCTCAAATTGGCCGAAAACAAGGTTGTTTCAGCAAACAAAAGTATTGCCCGACTCAACTTTTTGTTCTGCATTCCTAATCTGAAGCGAAAACGTGTGATTTTATTGAAATAGTGAGTATTTTAGCTTCGAATTCGCAAAACGCTGCATTTCACAGAAAGAACTTGGAAACGCAAAATGTCTGAAATTGGCCTAAAACAAGGTTTTTTCAAAAAAACAAAAGCATTGTACGACTCAACTTAATGTTCTGCATCACTATTATGTTGGGAAAACGAGTGATGTTATTGAAATCGGGAGTATTTTAGCTTCAAATTCGTGCAAAAAATGCTCAAATTACCCTAAACGTGTGATTTCACAGAAAGGACTTGAAAACACAAAAATGTCTCAAATTGGCCGAAAACAAGCTTTTTTCACCCAATAACAGCATTGCCCGACTCAACCTTTTGTTCTGCATCACTAATATGAAGCGAAAAGCGTGATATCATTGAAATAGTGAGTATTTTAGGTTCAAATATGCAAAACGCTGCATTTCACAGAAAGGACTTTTAAACGCAAAAATTTCTCAAATTGGCCTAAAACAAGCTTTTTTCACCGATCAAGAGCATTGTCCGACTCAAGGTTTTGTTCTGCATCACCATCGTGAAGGGAAAACGCGTGATTTTATTGAAATAGTGAGTATTTTCGCTTCAAATTCGCGCAAAAAATGCTCAAATTCCCCAAAACAAGCTTTTTTAAAAAACGAGATCATTGACCAGCTCAACTTTTTGTTCTGCATCACCACTCTGAAGCTAAAACACGCAATTTTATTGAAATAGTGAGGATTTTAGCTTCAAATTCGCAAAACGCTGCATTTCACAGAAATTACTTGTTAACTCAAAAATGTCTGAAATTGGCCAAAAACAAGCTTTTAACCAAAAAAAAAGCATTGTACGACTCAACTTTTTGTTCTGCATCAGTATTCTTCAGCCAAAACGCGTGATTGTATTGAAATAGTGAGTATTTTGGATTCAACTTCGCAAAACGCTGCATTTCACAGAAAGGACTTGTAAATGCAAAAATGTCTAAAATTGGCCTAAAACAAGCTTTTTTAATGAAACAAAAGCATTGTCCGACTCAACTTTTTATTCTGCATCACTATTCTGATGCGAAAACGCATGATTTTATTGAAATAGTGAGTATTTTAGCTTCAAATCTGCAAAACGCTGCATTTCACAGAAAGGTCTTGTAAACGCGAAAATGTCTCAAATTGGCCTAAAACAAGCTTTTTTCACCAATCAAAAGCATAGTCCGACTCAAGGTTTTGTTCTGCATCACCATCGTGAAGGGAAAACGCGTGATTTTATTGAAATAGTGAGAATTTTAGCTTCAAATTCGTGCAAAAAATGCTCATATTACCCTAAACGTGTGATTTCATTGAAATATTGAGTATTTTCGCTTCAAATTCGCGCAAAAAATGCTCAAATTACGCGAAAACAAACTTTTTCAAAAAAACAAAAGCATTGTCCGGCTCAACTTTTGTTCTGCATCACCACTCAGAAGCGAAAACGCGTGATTTTATTGAAATAGTGAGTATTTTGGATTCAACTTCGCAAAACGCTGCATTTCACAGAAAGGACTTGAAAACGCAAATATGTCTCAAATTGGCCTAAAACAACGTTGTTTCACCAAACAAAAGCATTGTCCGACTCAACTTTTTGTTCTGCATTACTAATCTGAAGCTAAAATACGTGATTTTATTGAGATAGTGAATATTTTAGCTTCTAAATCGCAAAACGCTGCATTTCACAGAAAGGACTTGTAAAAGCAAAAATGTCTGAAATTGTCCTAAAACAAGCATTTTTCACCAAAGAAAAGCAATTTCCGACACAACTTTTTGTTGTGCATCACTAATGTGAAGCGAAAATGCGTGATTTTATTGAAATAGTGAGTATTTTAGCTTCAACTTCGCAAAACGCTGCATTTCACAGAAAGGACTTGAAAACGCAAATATGTCTCAAATTGGCCGAAAACAAGGTCGTTTCAGCAAACAAAAGTATTGCCCGACTCAACTTTATGTTCTGCATTCCTAATCTGAAGCGAAAACGCGTGATTTTATTGAAATAGTGAGTATTTTAGCTTCTAATTCGCAAAACGCTGCATTTCACAGAAAGGACTTGTAAATGCAAAAATGTCTCAAATTGGCCTTAAACAAGCTTTTTTAACCAAATAAAAGCATTGTCCGACTCAAGGTTTTGTTCTGCATCACCATCGTAAAGGGAAAACGCGTGATTTTATTGAAATAGTGAGTATTTTCGCTTCAAATTCGCGCAAAAAATGCTCAAATTCCCCCAAAACAAGCTTTTTAAAAAAAAACGAAGGCATTGACCGGCTCAAGATTTTGTTCTGCATCACCACTCTGAAGCTAAAACACGCAATTTTATTGAAATGGTGAGGATTTTAGCTTCAAATTCGCAAAACGCTGCATTTCACAGAAATTACTTGTTAACTCAAAAATGTCTGAAATTGGCCAAAAACAAGCTTTTTAACCAAAAAAAAAGCATTGTACGACTCAACTTTTTGTTCTGCATCAGTATTCTTCAGCCAAAACGCGTGATTGTATTGAAATAGTGAGTATTTTGGATTCAAATCTGCAAAACGCTGCATTTCACAGAAAGGTCTTGTAAACGCGAAAATGTCTCAAATTGGCCTAAAACAAGCTTTTTTCACCAATCAAAAGCATAGTCCGACTCAAGGTTTTGTTCTGCATCACCATCGTGAAGGGAAAACGCGTGATTTTATTGAAATAGTGAGAATTTTAGCTTCAAATTCGTGCAAAAAATGCTCATATTACCCTAAACGTGTGATTTCATTGAAATATTGAGTATTTTCGCTTCAAATTCGCGCAAAAAATGCTCAAATTACGCGAAAACAAACTTTTTCAAAAAAACAAAAGCATTGTCCGGCTCAACTTTTGTTCTGCATCACCACTCAGAAGCGAAAACGCGTGATTTTATTGAAATAGTGAGTATTTTGGATTCAACTTCGCAAAACGCTGCATTTCACAGAAAGGACTTGAAAATGCAAATATGTCTCAAATTGGCCTAAAACAACGTTGTTTCACCAAACAAAAGCATTGTCCGACTCAACTTTTTGTTCTGCATTACTAATCTGAAGCTAAAATACGTGATTTTATTGAAATAGTGAATATTTTAGCTTCTAAATCGCAAAACGCTGCATTTCACAGAAAGGACTTGTAAAAGCAAAAATGTCTGAAATTGTCCTAAAACAAGCATTTTTCACCAAAGAAAAGCAATTTCCGACACAACTTTTTGTTGTGCATCACTAATGTGAAGCGAAAATGCGTGATTTTATTGAAATAGTGAGTATTTTAGCTTCAACTTCGCAAAACGCTGCATTTCACAGAAAGGACTTGAAAACGCAAATATGTCTCAAATTGGCCGAAAACAAGGTCGTTTCAGCAAACAAAAGTATTGCCCGACTCAACTTTTTGTTCTGCATTCGTAATCTGAAGCGAAAACGTGTGATTTTATTGAAATAGTGAGTATTTTAGTTTCTAATTCGCAAAACGCTGCATTTCACAGAAAGGACTTGTAAATGCAAAAATGTCTCAAATTGGCCTTAAACAAGCTTTTTAACCAAATAAAAGCATTGTCCGACTCAACTTTTCATGCTGCATCACTATTCTGATGCGAAAACGCATGATTTTATTGAAATAGTGAGTATTTTAGCTTCAAATACGCAAAACGCTGCATTTCACAGAAAGGACTTGTAAATGCAATAATGTCTCAAAATGGCCTAAAACATGCTTTTTTCACCAAACAAAAGCATTGTACGACTCAAATTTTTGTTCTGCATCAGTATTCTTCAGCCAAAACGCGTGATTTTATTGAAATAGTGAGTATTTTAGCTTCAACTTCGCAAAACGCTGCATTTCACAGAAAGGACTTGAAAATGCAAATATGTCTCAAATTGGCCGAAAACAAGGTTGTTTCAGCAAACAAAAGTATTGCCCGACTCAACTTTTTGTTCTGCATTCCTAATCTGAAGCGAAAACGTGTGATTTTATTGAAATAGTGAGTATTTTAGCTTCAAATTCGCAAAACGCTGCATTTCACAGAAAGAACTTGGAAACGCAAAATGTCTGAAATTGGCCTAAAACAAGGTTTTTTCAAAAAAAACAAAAGCATTGTACGACTCAACTTAATGTTCTGCATCACTATTATGTTGGGAAAACGAGTGATGTTATTGAAATCGGGAGTATTTTAGCTACTAATTTGCAAAACGCTGCATTTCACAGAAAGGACTTGAAAACACAAAAATGTCTCAAATTGGCCGAAAACAAGCTTTTTTCACCCAATAACAGCATTGCCCGACTCAACCTTTTGTTCTGCATCACTAATATGAAGCGAAAAGCGTGATATCATTGAAATAGTGAGTATTTTAGGTTCAAATATGCAAAACGCTGCATTTCACAGAAAGGACTTTTAAACGCAAAAATTTCTCAAATTGGCCTAAAACAAGCTTTTTTCACCGATCAAGAGCATTGTCCGACTCAAGGTTTTGTTCTGCATCACCATCGTGAAGGGAAAACGCGTGATTTTATTGAAATAGTGAGTATTTTCGCTTCAAATTCGCGCAAAAAATGCTCAAATTCCCCCAAAACAAGCTTTTTAAAAAAAAACGAGATCATTGACCGGCTCAACTTTTTGTTCTGCATCACCACTCTGAAGCTAAAACACGCAATTTTATTGAAATAGTGAGGATTTTAGCTTCAAATTCGCAAAACGCTGCATTTCACAGAAATTACTTGTTAACTCAAAAATGTCTGAAATTGGCCAAAAACAAGCTTTTTAACCAAAAAAAAAGCATTGTACGACTCAACTTTTTGTTCTGCATCAGTATTCTTCAGCCAAAACGCGTGATTGTATTGAAATAGTGAGTATTTTGGATTCAACTTCGCAAAACGCTGCATTTCACAGAAAGGACTTGTAAATGCAAAAATGTCTAAAATTGGCCTAAAACAAGCTTTTTAATGAAACAAAAGCATTGTCCGACTCAACTTTTTGTTCTGCATTACTAATCTGAAGCTAAAACGCATGATTTTATTGAAATAGTGAATATTTTAGCTTCTAAATCTGCAAAACGCTGCATTTCACAGAAAGGACTTGTAAAAGCAAAAATGTCTGAAATTGTCCTAAAACAAGCTTTTTTCACCAATCAAAAGCATAGTCCGACTCAAGGTTTTGTTCTGCATCACCATCGTGAAGGGAAAACGCGTGATTTTATTGAAATAGTGAGAATTTTAGCTTCAAATTCGTGCAAAAAATGCTCATATTACCCTAAACGTGTGATTTCATTGAAATATTGAGTATTTTCGCTTCAAATTCGCGCAAAAAATGCTCAAATTACGCGAAAACAAACTTTTTCAAAAAAACAAAAGCATTGTCCGGCTCAACTTTTGTTCTGCATTCCTAATCTGAAGCGAAAATGCGTGATTTTATTGAAATAGTGAGTATTTTAGCTTCAAATTCGCAAAACGCTGCATTTCACAGAAAGGACTTGTAAACGCAAAAATATCTCAACTCAGCCTAAAACAAGCTTTTTAAAACAAACAAAAGCATTGTCTGACTCAATTTTTTGTTCTGCATCAATATTCTGTTGGGAAAACGAGTGATGTTATTGAAATTGTGAGTATTTTCACTACCAATTTGCAAAACGCTGGATTTCACAGAAAGGACTTGAAAACAGAAAAATGTCTCAAATTGGCAGAAAACAAGCTTTTTTCACCCAATATAAGCATTGCCCGACTCAACCTTTTGTTCTGCATCACTATTCTGAAGCGAAAATGCATGATTTTATTGAAATAGTGAGTATTTTAGCTTCAAATACGCAAAACGCTGCATTTCACAGAAAGGACTTGTAAATGCAAAAATGTCTCAAATTGGCCTAAAACAAGCTTTTTTTTAACCAAACAAAAGCATTGTCCGACTAAACTTTTTGTTCTGCATCAGTATTCTTCAGCCAAAACGCGTGATTGTATTGAAATAGTGAGTATTTTGGATTCAACTTCGCGCAAAAAATGCTCAAATTCCCCCAAAACAAGCTTTTTAAAAAAAACGAGAGCATTGACCGGCTCAACTTTTTGTTCTGCATCACCACTCTGAAGCTAAAACACGCAATTTTATTGAAATAGTGAGGATTTTAGCTTCAAATTCGCAAAACGCTGCATTTCACAGAAATTACTTGTTAACTCAAAAATGTCTCAAATTGGCCAAAAACAAGCTTTTTAACCAAAAAAAAGCATTGTACGACTCAACTTTTTGTTCTGCATCAGTATTCTTCAGCCAAAACGCGTGATTGTATTGAAATAGTGAGTATTTTGGATGCAACTTCGCAAAACGCTGCATTTCACAGAAAGGACTTGTAAATGCAAAAATGTCTAAAATTGGCCTAAAACAAGCTTTTTTAATGAAACAAAAGCATTGTCCGACTCAACTTTTTATTCTGCATCACTATTCTGATGCGAAAACGCATGATTTTATTGAAATAGTGAGTATTTTAGCTTCAAATCTGCAAAACGCTGCATTTCACAGAAAGGTCTTGTAAACGCGAAAATGTCTCAAATTGGCCTAAAACAAGCTTTTTTCACCAATCAAAAGCATAGTCCGACTCAAGGTTTTGTTCTGCATCACCATCGTGAAGGGAAAACGCGTGATTTTATTGAAATAGTGAGAATTTTAGCTTCAAATTCGTGCAAAAAATGCTCATATTACCCTAAACGTGTGATTTCATTGAAATATTGAGTATTTTCGCTTCAAATTCGCGCAAAAAATGCTCAAATTACGCGAAAACAAACTTTTTCAAAAAAACAAAAGCATTGTCCGGCTCAACTTTTGTTCTGCATCACCACTCAGAAGCGAAAACGCGTGATTTTATTGAAATAGTGAGTATTTTGGATTCAAACTTCGCAAAACGCTGCATTTCACAGAAAGGACTTGAAAATGCAAATATGTCTCAAATTGGCCTAAAACAACGTTGTTTCACCAAACAAAAGCATTGTCCGACTCAACTTTTTGTTCTGCATTACTAATCTGAAGCTAAAATACGTGATTTTATTGAAATAGTGAATATTTTAGCTTCTAAATCGCAAAACGCTGCATTTCACAGAAAGGACTTGTAAAAGCAAAAATGTCTGAAATTGTCCTAAAACAAGCATTTTTCACCAAAGAAAAGAAATTTCCGACACAACTTTTTGTTGTGCATCACTAATGTGAAGCGAAAATGCGTGATTTTATTGAAATAGTGAGTATTTTAGCTTCAACTTCGCAAAACGCTGCATTTCACAGAAAGGACTTGAAAACGCAAATATGTCTCAAATTGGCCGAAAACAAGGTCGTTTCAGCAAACAAAAGTATTGCCCGACTCAACTTTTTGTTCTGCATTCGTAATCTGAAGCGAAAACGTGTGATTTTATTGAAATAGTGAGTATTTTAGTTTCTAATTCGCAAAACGCTGCATTTCACAGAAAGGACTTGTAAATGCAAAAATGTCGAAAATTGGCCTAAAACAAGCTTTTTTAATGAAACAAAAGCATTGTCCGACTCAACTTTTTATTCTGCATCACTATTCTGATGCGAAAACGCATGATTTTATTGAAATAGTGAGTATTTTAGCTTCAAATCCGCAAAACGCTGCATTTCACAGAAAGGTCTTGTAAACGCGAAAATGTCTCAAATTGGCCTAAAACAAGCTTTTTTCACCAATCAAAAGCATAGTCCGACTCAAGGTTTTGTTCTGCATCACCATCGTGAAGGGAAAACGCGTGATTTTATTGAAATAGTGAGAATTTTAGCTTCAAATTCGTGCAAAAAATGCTCAAATTACCCTAAACGTGTGATTTCATTGAAATATTGAGTATTTTCGCTTCAAATTCGCGCAAAAAATGCTCAAATTACCCGAAAACAAACTTTTTCAAAAAAACAAAAGCATTGTCCGGCTCAACTTTTGTTCTGCATCACCACTCAGAAGCGAAAACGCGTGATTTTATTGAAATAGTGAGGATTTTAGCTTCAAATACGCAAAACGCTGCATTTCACAGAAAGGACTTGTAAATGCAAAAATGTCTCAAATTGGCCTAAACAAGCTTTCTTTTAACCAAACAAAAGCATTGTCCGACTCAACTTTTTATTCTACATCACTATTCTGATGCGAAAATGCGTGATTTTATTGAAATAGTGAGTATTTTCGCTTCTAATTCGTGCAAAAAAATGCTCAAATTTCCCTAAAACAAGCTTTTTCAAAAAAACAAAAGTTTTGTCCTGCTCAACTTTTCGTTCTGCATCAACACTCTGAAGCGAAAACGCGTGATTTTATTGAAATAGTGAGTATTTTAGCTTCTAATTCGCAAAACGCTGCATTTCACAGAAAGGACTTGTAAATGCAAAAATGTCTAAAATTGGCCTAAAACAAGCTTTTTTAATGAAACAAAAGCATTGTCCGACTCAACTTTTTATTCTGCATCACTATTCTGATGCGAAAACGCATGATTTTATTGAAATAGGGAGTATTTTAGCTTCAAATCCGCAAAACGCTGCATTTCACAGAAAGGTCTTGTAAACGCGAAAATGTCTCAAATTGGCCTAAAACAAGCTTTTTTCACCAATCAAAAGCATAGTCCGACTCAAGGTTTTGTTCTGCATCACCATCGTGAAGGGAAAACGCGTGATTTTATTGAAATAGTGAGAATTTTAGCTTCAAATTCGTGCAAAAAATGCTCAAATTACCCTAAACGTGTGATTTCATTGAAATATTGAGTATTTTCGCTTCAAATTCGCGCAAAAAATGCTCAAATTACCCGAAAACAAACTTTTTCAAAAAACAAAAGCATTGTCCGGCTCAACTTTTGTTCTGCATCACCACTCAGAAGCGAAAACGCGTGATTTTATTGAAATAGTGAGTATTTTGGATTCAACTTCGCAAAACGCTGCATTTCACAGAAAGGACTTGAAAACGCAAATATGTCTCAAATTGGCCTAAAACAACGTTGTTTCACCAAACAAAAGCATTGTCCGACTCAACTTTTTGTTCTGCATTACTAATCTGAAGCTAAAATACGTGATTTTATTGAAATAGTGAATATTTTAGCTTCTAAATCGCAAAACGCTGCATTTCACAGAAAGGACTTGTAAAAGCAAAAATGTCTGAAATTGTCCTAAAACAAGCATTTTTCACCAAAGAAAAGCAATTTCCGACAACTTTTTGTTGTGCATCACTAATGTGAAGCGAAAATGCGTGATTTTATTGAAATAGTGAGTATTTTAGCTTCAAATTCGCAAAACGCTGCATTTCACAGAAAGGACTTGTAAACGCAAAAATATCTCAACTCAGCCTAAAACAAGCTTTTTAAACCAAACAAAAGCATTGTCTGACTCAATTTTTTGTTCTGCATCAATATTCTGTTGGGAAAACGAGTGATGTTATTGAAATTGTGAGTATTTTCACTACCAATTTGCAAAACGCTGGATTTCACAGAAAGGACTTGAAAACAGAAAAATGTCTCAAATTGGCAGAAAACAAGCTTTTTTCACCCAATATAAGCATTGGCCGACTCAACCTTTTGTTCTGCATCACTATTCTGAAGCGAAAATGCGTGATTTTATTGAAATAGTGAGTATTTTCGCTTCTAATTCGTGCAAAAAAATGCTCAAATTTCCCTAAAACAAGCTTTTTCAAAAAACAAAAGTTTTGTCCTGCTCAACTTTTCGTTCTGCATCAACACTCTGAAGCGAAAACGCGTGATTTTATTGAAATAGTGAGTATTTTAGCTTCTAATTCGCAAAATGCTGCATTTCACAGAAAGGACTTGTAAATGCAAAAATGTCTAAAATTGGCCTAAAACAAGCTTTTTTAATGAAACAAAAGCATTGTCCGACTCAACTTTTTATTCTGCATCACTATTCTGATGCGAAAACGCATGATTTTATTGAAATAGGGAGTATTTTAGCTTCAAATCCGCAAAACGCTGCATTTCACAGAAAGGTCTTGTAAACGCGAAAATGTCTCAAATTGGCCTAAAACAAGCTTTTTTCACCAATCAAAAGCATAGTCCGACTCAAGGTTTTGTTCTGCATCACCATCGTGAAGGGAAAACGCGTGATTTTATTGAAATAGTGAGAATTTTAGCTTCAAATTCGTGCAAAAAATGCTCAAATTACCCTAAACGTGTGATTTCATTGAAATATTGAGTATTTTCGCTTCAAATTCGCGCAAAAAATGCTCAAATTACCCGAAAACAAACTTTTTCAAAAACAAAAGCATTGTCCGGCTCAACTTTTTGTTCTTCATCAATATTCTGTTGGGAAAACGAGTGATGTTATTGAAATGGTGATTATTTAAGCTACTAATTTGGAAAATGCTGCATTTCACAGAAAGGACTTGAAAACATAAAAATGTCTCAAATTGGCCGAAAACAAGCTTTTTTCACCCAACAGAAGCATTGCCCGACTCAACCTTTTGATCTGCATCACCATTCTAAAGCGAAAACGCGTGATTGTATTGAAATAGTGAGTATTTTGGATTCAACTTCGCAAAACGCTGCATTTCACAGAAAGGACTTGAAAACGCAAATATGTCTCAAATTGGCCTAAAACAACGTTGTTTCACCAAACAAAAGCATTGTCCGACTCAACTTTTTGTTCTGCATTACTAATCTGAAGCTAAAATACGTGATTTTATTGAAATAGTGAATATTTTAGCTTCTAAATCGCAAAACGCTGCATTTCACAGAAAGGACTTGTAAAAGCAAAAATGTCTGAAATTGTCCTAAAACAAGCATTTTTCACCAAAGAAAAGCAATTTCCGACACAACTTTTTGTTGTGCATCACTAATGTGAAGCGAAAATGCGTGATTTTATTGAAATAGTGAGTATTTTAGCTTCAAATTCGCAAAACGCTGCATTTCACAGAAAGGACTTGTAAACGCAAAAATATCTCAACTCAGCCTAAAACAAGCTTTTTAAACCAAACAAAAGCATTGTCTGACTCAATTTTTTGTTCTGCATCAATATTCTGTTGGGAAAACGAGTGATGTTATTGAAATTGTGAGTATTTTCACTACCAATTTGCAAAACGCTGGATTTCACAGAAAGGACTTGAAAACAGAAAAATGTCTCAAATTGGCAGAAAACAAGCTTTTTTCACCCAATATAAGCATTGGCCGACTCAACCTTTTGTTCTGCATCACTATTCTGAAGCGAAAATGCGTGATTTTATTGACATAGTGAGTATTTTCGCTTCTAATTCGTGCAAAAAAATGCTCAAATTTCCCTAAAACAAGCTTTTTCAAAAAACAAAAGTTTTGTCCTGCTCAACTTTTCGTTCTGCATCAACACTCTGAAGCGAAAACGCGTGATTTTATTGAAATAGTGAGTATTTTAGCTTCTAATTCGCAAAATGCTGCATTTCACAGAAAGGACTTGTAAATGCAAAAATGTCTAAAATTGGCCTAAAACAAGCTTTTTTAATGAAACAAAAGCATTGTCCGACTCAACTTTTTATACTGCATCACTATTCTGATGCGAAAACGCATGATTTTATTGAAATAGGGAGTATTTTAGCTTCAAATCCGCAAAACGCTGCATTTCACAGAAAGGTCTTGTAAACGCGAAAATGTCTCAAATTGGCCTAAAACAAGCTTTTTTCACCAATCAAAAGCATAGTCCGACTCAAGGTTTTGTTCTGCATCACCATCGTGAAGGGAAAACGCGTGATTTTATTGAAATAGTGAGAATTTTAGCTTCAAATTCGTGCAAAAAAAGCTCAAATTACCCTAAACGTGTGATTTCATTGAAATATTGAGTATTTTCGCTTCAAATTCGCGCAAAAAATGCGCAAATTACCCGAAAACAAGCTTTTTCAAAAAAGAAAAGCATTGTCCGGCTCAACTTTTTGTTCTTCATCAATATTCTGTTGGGAAAACGAGTGATGTTATTGAAATGGTGATTATTTAAGCTACTAATTTGGAAAATGCTGCATTTCACAGAAAGGACTTGAAAACATAAAAATGTCTCAAATTGGCCGAAAACAAGCTTTTTTCACCCAACAGAAGCATTGCCCGACTCAACCTTTTGATCTGCATCACCATTCTAAAGCGAAAATGCGTGATTTTATTGAAATAGTGAGTATTTTAGCTTCAAATACGCAAAACGCTGCATTTCACAGAAAGGACTTGAAAACACAAAAATGTCTCAAATTGACAGAAAACAAGCTTTTTTCACCTAATATAAGCATTGCCCGACTCAACCTTTTGTTCTGCATCACTCTTCTGAAGCGAAAATGCGTGATTTTATTGAAATAGTGATTATTTTTGCTTCTAAATACGCAAAATGCTGCATTTCACAGAAAGGACTTGTAAACGCAAAAATGTCTGAAATTGGCCAAAAACAAGCTTTTTTCACCAAAGAAAAGCAATGCCGGACACAACTTTTTGTTATCCATCACTATTCTGAAGCTAAAATGCGTGATTATATTGAAACAGTGAGTATTTAAGCTTCAAATTCACAAAACGCTGCATTTCACAGAAAGGACTTGTAAACGCAAAAATATCTCAACTCAGCCTAAAACAAGCTTTTAAAAACAAACAAAAGCATTGTCTGACTCAATTTTTTGTTCTGCATCAATCTTCTGTTGGGAAAACGAGTGATGTTATTGAAATTGTGAGTATTTTCACTACCAATTTGCAAAACGCTGCATTTCACAGAAAGGACTTGTAAAAGCAAAAATGTCTGAAATTGTCCTAAAACAAGCATTTTTCACCAAAGAAAAGCAATTTCCGACACAACTTTTTGTTGTGCATCACTAATGTGAAGCGAAAATGCGTGATTTTATTGAAATAGTGAGTATTTTAGCTTCAAATTCGCAAAACGCTGCATTTCACAGAAAGGACTTGTAAACGCAAAAATATCTCAACTCAGCCTAAAACAAGCTTTTTAAAACAAACAAAAGCATTGTCTGACTCAATTTTTTGTTCTGCATCAATATTCTGTTGGGAAAACGAGTGATGTTATTGAAATTGTGAGTATTTTCACGACCAATTTGCAAAACGCTGGATTTCACAGAAAGGACTTGAAAACAGAAAAATGTCTCAAATTGGCAGAAAACAAGCTTTTTTCACCCAATATAAGCATTGCCCGACTCAACCTTTTGTTCTGCATCACTATTCTGAAGCGAAAATGCATGATTTTATTGAAATAGTGAGTATTTTAGCTTCAAATACGCAAAACGCTGCATTTCACAGAAAGGACTTGAAAACGCAAATATGTCTCAAATTGGCCTAAAACAACGTTGTTTCACCAAACAAAAGCATTGTCCGACTCAAGTTTTTGTTCTGCATTACTAATCTGAAGCTAAAATACGTGATTTTATTGAAATAGTGAATATTTTAGCTTCTAAATCGCAAAACGCTGCATGTCACAGAAAGGACTTGTAAAAGCAAAAATGTCTGAAATTGTCCTAAAACAAGCATTTTTCACCAAAGAAAAGCAATTTCCGACACAACTTTTTGTTGTGCATCACTAATGTGAAGCGAAAATGCGTGATTTTATTGAAATAGTGAGTATTTTAGCTTCAAATTCGCAAAACGCTGCATTTCACAGAAAGGACTTGTAAACGCAAAAATATCTCAACTCAGCCTAAAACAAGCTTTTTAAAACAAACAAAAGCATTGTCTGACTCAATTTTTTGTTCTGCATCAATCTTCTGTTGGGAAAACGAGTGATGTTATTGAAATTGTGAGTATTTTCACGACCAATTTGCAAAACGCTGGATTTCACAGAAAGGACATGAAAACAGAAAAATGTCTGAAATTGGCAGAAAACAAGCTTTTTTCACCCAATAAAAGCATTGCCCGACTCAACCTTTTGTTCTGCATCACTATTCTGAAGCGAAAATGCATGATTTTATTGAAATAGTGAGTATTTTAGCTTCAAATACGCAAAACGCTGCATTTCACAGAAAGGACTTGTAAATGCAAAAATGTCTCAAATTGGCCTAAAACAAGCTTTTTTTTAACCAAACAAAAGCATTGTCCGACTAAACTTTTTATTCTACATCAATATTCTGATGCGAAAATGCGTGATTTTATTGAAATAGTGAGTATTTTCGCTTCTAATTCGTGCAAAAAAATGCTCAAATTTCCCTAAAACAAGCTTTTTCAAAAAAACAAAAGTTTTGTCCTGCTCAACTTGTCGTTCTGCATCAACACTCTGAAGCGAAAACGCATGATTTTATTGAAATAGTGAGTATTTTAGCTTCTAATTCGCAAAATGCTGCATTTCACAGAAAGGACTTGTAAATGCAAAAATGTCTAAAATTGGCCTAAAACAAGCTTTTTTAATGAAACAAAAGCATTGTCCGACTCAACTTTTTATTCTGCATCACTATTCTGATGCGAAAACGCATGATTTTATTGAAATAGGGAGTATTTTAGCTTCAAATCCGCAAAACGCTGCATTTCACAGAAAGGTCTTGTAAACGCGAAAATGTCTCAAATTGGCCTAAAGCAAGCTTTTTTCACCAATCAAAAGCATAGTCCGACTCAAGGTTTTGTTCTGCATCACCATCGTGAAGGGAAAACGCGTGATTTTATTGAAATAGTGAGAATTTTAGCTTCAAATTCGTGCAAAAATGCTCAAATTACCCTAAACGTGTGATTTCATTGAAATATTGAGTATTTTCGCTTCAAATTCGCGCAAAAATGCTCAAATTACCCGAAAACAAACTTTTTCAAAAAACAAAAGCATTGTCCGGCTCAACTTTTTGTTCTGCATCACCACTCAGAAGCGAAAACGCGTGATTTTATTGAAATAGTGAGGATTTTAGCTTCAAATACGCAAAACGCTGCATTTCACAGAAAGGACTTGTAAATGCAAAAATGTCTCAAATTGGCCTAAACAAGCTTTTTTTTAACCAAACAAAAGCATTGTCCGACTCAACTTTTTATTCTACATCACTATTCTGATGCGAAAATGCGTGATTTTATTGAAATAGTGAGTATTTTCGCTTCTAATTCGTGCAAAAAAATGCTCAAATTTCCCTAAAACAAGCTTTTTCAAAAAACAAAAGTTTTGTCCTGCTCAACGTTTCGTTCTGCATCAACACTCTGAAGCGAAAACGCGTAATTTTATTGAAATAGTGAGTATTTTAGCTTCTAATTCGCAAAACGCTGCATTTCACAGAAAGGACTTGTAAATGCAAAAATGTCTAAAATTGGCCTAAAACAAGCTTTTTTAATGAAACAAAAGCATTGTCCGACTCAACTTTTTATTCTGCATCACTATTCTGATGCGAAAACGCATGATTTTATTGAAATAGGGAGTATTTTAGCTTCAAATCCGCAAAACGCTGCATTTCACAGAAAGGTCTTGTAAACGCGAAAATGTCTCAAATTGGCCTAAAACAAGCTTTTTCACCAATCAAAAGCATAGTCCGACTCAAGGTTTTGTTCTGCATCACCATCGTGAAGGGAAAACGCGTGATTTTATTGAAATAGTGAGAATTTTAGCTTCAAATTCGTGCAAAAAATGCTCAAATTACCCTAAACGTGTGATTTCATTGAAATATTGAGTATTTTCGCTTCAAATTCGCGCAAAAAATGCTCAAATTACCCGAAAACAAACTTTTTAAAAAAACAAAAGCATTGTCCGGCTCAACTTTTGTTCTGCATCACCACTCAGAAGCGAAAACGCGTGATTTTATTGAAATAGTGAGGATTTTAGCTTCAAATACGCAAAACGCTGCATTTCACAGAAAGGACTTGTAAATGCAAAAATGTCTCAAATTGGCCTAAACAAGCTTTTTTTTAACCAAACAAAAGCATTGTCCGACTCAACTTTTTATTCTACATCACTATTCTGATGCGAAAATGCGTGATTTTATTGAAATAGTGAGTATTTTCGCTTCTAATTCGTGCAAAAAAATGCTCAAATTTCCCTAAAACAAGCTTTTTCAAAAAAACAAAAGTTTTGTCCTGCTCAACGTTTCGTTCTGCATCAACACTCTGAAGCGAAAACGCGTAATTTTATTGAAATAGTGAGTATTTTAGCTTCTAATTCGCAAAACGCTGCATTTCACAGAAAGGACTTGTAAATGCAAAAATGTCTAAAATTGGCCTAAAACAAGCTTTTTAATGAAACAAAAGCATTGTCCGACTCAACTTTTTATTCTGCATCACTATTCTGATGCGAAAACGCATGATTTTATTGAAATAGGGAGTATTTTAGCTTCAAATCCGCAAAACGCTGCATTTCACAGAAAGGTCTTGTAAACGCGAAAATGTCTCAAATTGGCCTAAAACAAGCTTTTTTCACCAATCAAAAGCATAGTCCGACTCAAGGTTTTGTTCTGCATCACCATCGTGAAGGGAAAACGCGTGATTTTATTGAAATAGTGAGAATTTTAGCTTCAAATTCGTGCAAAAAATGCTCAAATTACCCTAAACGTGTGATTTCATTGAAATATTGAGTATTTTCGCTTAAAATTCGCGCAAAAAATGCTCAAATTACCCGAAAACAAACTTTTTCAAAAAACAAAAGCATTGTCCGGCTCAACTTTTGTTCTGCATCACCACTCAGAAGCGAAAACGCGTGATTATATTGAAATAGTGAGTATTTTGGATTCAACTTCGCAAAACGCTGCATTTCACAGAAAGGACTTGAAAACGCAAATATGTCTCAAATTGGCCTAAAACAACGTTGTTTCACCAAACAAAAGCATTGTCCGACTCAACTTTTTATTCTACATCAATATTCTGATGCGAAAATGCGTGATTTTATTGAAATAGTGAGTATTTTCGCTTCTAATTCGTGCAAAAAAATGCTCAAATTTCCCTAAAACAACCTTTTTCAAAACACAAAAGTTTTGTCCTGCTCAACTTGTCGTTCTGCATCAACACTCTGAAGCGAAAACGCATGATTTTATTGAAATAGTGAGTATTTTAGCTTCTAATTCGCAAAATGCTGCATTTCACAGAAAGGACTTGTAAATGCAAAAATGTCTAAAATTGGCCTAAAACAAGCTTTTTTAATGAAACAAAAGCATTGTCCGACTCAACTTTTTATTCTGCATCACTATTCTGATGCGAAAACGCATGATTTTATTGAAATAGGGAGTATTTTAGCTTCAAATCCGCAAAACGCTGCATTTCACAGAAAGGTCTTGTAAACGCGAAAATGTCTCAAATTGGCCTAAAGCAAGCTTTTTTCACCAATCAAAAGCATAGTCCGACTCAAGGTTTTGTTCTGCATCACCATCGTGAAGGGAAAACGCGTGATTTTATTGAAATAGTGAGAATTTTAGCTTCAAATTCGTGCAAAAAATGCTCAAATTACCCTAAACGTGTGATTTCATTGAAATATTGAGTATTTTCGCTTCAAATTCGCGCAAAAAATGCTCAAATTACCCGAAAACAAACTTTTTCAAAAAAACAAAAGCATTGTCCGGCTCAACTTTTGTTCTGCATCACCACTCAGAAGCGAAAACGCGTGATTTTATTGAAATAGTGAGGATTTTAGCTTCAAATACGCAAAACGCTGCATTTCACAGAAAGGACTTGTAAATGCAAAAATGTCTCAAATTGGCCTAAACAAGCTTTTTTTTAACCAAACAAAAGCATTGTCCGACTCAACTTTTTATTCTACATCACTATTCTGATGCGAAAATGCGTGATTTTATTGAAATAGTGAGTATTTTCGCTTCTAATTCGTGCAAAAAAATGCTCAAATTTCCCTAAAACAAGCTTTTTCAAAAAAACAAAAGTTTTGTCCTGCTCAACGTTTCGTTCTGCATCAACACTCTGAAGCGAAAACGCGTAATTTTATTGAAATAGTGAGTATTTTAGCTTCTAATTCGCAAAACGCTGCATTTCACAGAAAGGACTTGTAAATGCAAAAATGTCTAAAATTGGCCTAAAACAAGCTTTTTTAATGAAACAAAAGCATTGTCCGACTCAACTTTTATTCTGCATCACTATTCTGATGCGAAAACGCATGATTTTATTGAAATAGGGAGTATTTTAGCTTCAAATCCGCAAAACGCTGCATTTCACAGAAAGGTCTTGTAAACGCGAAAATGTCTCAAATTGGCCTAAAACAAGCTTTTTTCACCAATCAAAAGCATAGTCCGACTCAAGGTTTTGTTCTGCATCACCATCGTGAAGGGAAAACGCGTGATTTTATTGAAATAGTGAGAATTTTAGCTTCAAATTCGTGCAAAAAATGCTCAAATTACCCTAAACGTGTGATTTCATTGAAATATTGAGTATTTTCGCTTCAAATTCGCGCAAAAAATGCTCAAATTACCCGAAAACAAACTTTTTCAAAAAAACAAAAGCATTGTCCGGCTCAACTTTTGTTCTGCATCACCACTCAGAAGCGAAAACGCGTGATTTTATTGAAATAGTGAGGATTTTAGCTTCAAATACGCAAAACGCTGCATTTCACAGAAAGGACTTGTAAATGCAAAAATGTCTCAAATTGGCCTAAACAAGCTTTTTTTTAACCAAACAAAAGCATTGTCCGACTCAACTTTTTGTTCTGCATTACTAATCTGAAGCTAAAATACGTGATTTTATTGAAATAGTGAATATTTTAGCTTCTAAATCGCAAAACGCTGCATTTCACAGAAAGGACTTGTAAAAGCAAAAATGTCTGAAATTGTCCTAAAACAAGCATTTTTCACCAAAGAAAAGCAATTTCCGACAACTTTTTGTTGTGCATCACTAATGTGAAGCGAAAATGCGTGATTTTATTGAAATAGTGAGTATTTTAGCTTCAAATTCGCAAAACGCTGGATTTCACAGAAAGGACTTGAAAACAGAAAAATGTCTCAAATTGGCAGAAAACAAGCTTTTTTCACCCAATATAAGCATTGGCCGACTCAACCTTTTGTTCTGCATCACTATTCTGAAGCGAAAATGCGTGATTTTATTGACATAGTGAGTATTTTCGCTTCTAATTCGTGCAAAAAAATGCTCAAATTTCCCTAAAACAAGCTTTTTCAAAAAAACAAAAGTTTTGTCCTGCTCAACTTTTCGTTCTGCATCAACACTCTGAAGCGAAAACGCGTGATTTTATTGAAATAGTGAGTATTTTAGCTTCTAATTCGCAAAATGCTGCATTTCACAGAAAGGACTTGTAAATGCAAAAATGTCTAAAATTGGCCTAAAACAAGCTTTTTTAATGAAACAAAAGCATTGTCCGACTCAACTTTTTATACTGCATCACTATTCTGATGCGAAAACGCATGATTTTATTGAAATAGGGAGTATTTTAGCTTCAAATCCGCAAAACGCTGCATTTCACAGAAAGGTCTTGTAAACGCGAAAATGTCTCAAATTGGCCTAAAACAAGCTTTTTTCACCAATCAAAAGCATAGTCCGACTCAAGGTTTTGTTCTGCATCACCATCGTGAAGGGAAAACGCGTGATTTTATTGAAATAGTGAGAATTTTAGCTTCAAATTCGTGCAAAAAAAGCTCAAATTACCCTAAATGTGTGATTTCATTGAAATATTGAGTATTTTCGCTTCAAATTCGAGTAAAAAATGAGCAAATTACGCAAAAACAAGCTTTTTCAAAAAGAAAAGCATTGTCCGGCTCAACTTTTTGTTCTTCATCAATATTCTGTTGGGAAAACGAGTGATGTTATTGAAATGGTGATTATTTAAGCTACTAATTTGGAAAATGCTGCATTTCACAGAAAGGACTTGAAAACATAAAAATGTCTCAAATTGGCCGAAAACAAGCTTTTTCACCCAACAGAAGCATTGCCCGACTCAACCTTTTGATCTGCATCACCATTCTAAAACGAAAATGCGTGATTTTATTGAAATAGTGAGTATTTTAGCTTCAAATACGCAAAACGCTGCATTTCACAGAAAGGACTTGAAAACACAAAAATGTCTCAAATTGACAGAAAACAAGCTTTTTTCACCTAATATAAGCATTGCCCGACTCAACCTTTTGTTCTGCATCACTCTTCTGAAGCGAAAATGCGTGATTTTATTGAAATAGTGATTATTTTTGCTTCAAATACGCAAAATGCTGCATTTCACAGAAAGGACTTGTAAACGCAAAAATGTCTGAAATTGGCCAAAAACAAGCTTTTTTCACCAAAGAAAAGCAATGCCGGACACAACTTTTTGTTATCCATCACTATTCTGAAGCTAAAATGCGTGATTATATTGAAACAGTGAGTATTTAAGCTTCAAATTCACAAAACGCTGCATTTCACAGAAAGGACTTGTAAACGCAAAAATGTCTCAACTTGGCCTAAAACAAGGTTTTTTTCAAAAAAACAAAAGCATTGTACGACTCAATTTTTTGTTATGCATCACTATTCTGTTGGGAAAACGAGTGATGTTATTGAAATCGTGAGTATTTTAGCTACTAATTTGCAAAACGTTGCATTTCACAGAAAGGACTTGGAAACACAAAAATGTCTCAAATTGGCGGAAAACAAGCTTTTTTCACCGAGTAAAAGCATGACCCGACTCAACCTTTTGTTCCGCATCACTATTCTGAAGCGAAAATGCGTGATTTTATTGAAATAGTGAGTATTTTAGCTTCAAATACGCGAAACGCTGCATTTCACAGAAAGGACTTGTAAATGCAATAATGTCTCAAATTGGCCGAAAAGAAGCTTTTTTCACCAAACAAAAGCATTGTACGAGACAAATTTTTGTTGCGCATCAGTGTTCTTCAGCCAAAACGCGTGATTTTATTGAAATAGTTAGTATTTTTGCTTCACATTCGCAAAACGCTGCATTTCATAGAAATTACTTGTTAACTCAAAATGTCTCAAATTGGCCAAAAACAAGCTTTTTAACCAAACAAAAGCATTGTACGACTCAACCTTTCGTTCTGCATCAGTATTCTTCAGCCAAAACGCGTGATTTTATTGAAATATTGAGTATTTTTGCCTCAAATTCGCAAAACGCTGCATTTCACAGAAAGGACTTGAAATTGCAAAAATGTCTCAAATTGGCCGAAAATAAGTTTTTTAATCCAAACAAAAGCATTGTACGACTCAACTTTTTATTCTGCATCACTATTCTGATGCGAAAACGCATGATTTTATTGAAATAGTGAGTATTGTAGCTTCAAATCCGCAAAACGCTGCATTTCACAGAAAGGACTTGGAAACACAAAAATGTCTCAAATTGGCCGAAAACAAGCTTTTTTCACCAAACAAAAGCATTGGACGACTCAACTTTTTGTTCTGCATCACTATTCTGTTGGGAAAACGAGTGATGTTATTGAAATCGTGATTATTTAAGCTCCTAATTTGGAAAACGCTGCATTTCACAGAAAGGACTTGAAAACACAAAAATGTCTCAAATTGGCCGAAAACAAGCTTTTTTCACCCAACAGAAGCATTGCCCGACTCAACCATTTGATCTGCATCACTAATCTGAGGCGAAAATGCGTGATTTTATTGAAATAGTGAGTATTTTAGCTTCAAATACGCAAAACGCTGCATTTCAGAGAAAGGACTTGTAAATGCAAAAATGTCTCAAATTGGCCGAAAACAAGCTTTTTTCACCAAAAAAAAAGCAATGTCCGGCACAACTTTTTGTTATGCATCACGATTCTGAAGTTAAAATGCGTGATTTTATTAAATTAGTGAGTATTTTAGCTTCAAATTCGCAAAACGCTGCATTTCACAGAAAGGTCTTGTAAACGCAAAAATGTCTCGAATTTGCCAAAAACAAGCTTTTTTCACCACTCAAAAGCATTGTCCGACTCAAGGTTTTGTTCTGCATCACCATCGTGAAGGGAAAACGCGTGATTTTATTGAAATAGTGAGAATTTTTGCTTCAATTTCTTGCAAAAAATTCTCAAATTCCCCTAAACGTGTGATTTCATTGAAATATTGAGTATTTTAGCTTCAAATTCGTGCAAAAAATGCTCAAATTACCCGAAAACAAGCTTTTTCAAAAAAACAAAAGCATTGTCCGGCTCAACTTTTTGTTCTGCATCACGAATCTGAAGCGAAAACGCGTGATTTTATTGAAATCGTGAGTATTTTAGCTTCTAATTCGCAAAACACTGCATTTCACAGAAAGGACTTGTAAATGCAAAAATGTCTAAAATTGGCCTAAAACAAGCTTTTTTAATGAAACAAAAGCATTGTCCGACTCAACTTTTTATTCTGCATCACTATTCTGATGCGAAAACGCATGATTTTATTGAAATAGGGAGTATTTTAGCTTCAAATCCGCAAAACGCTGCATTTCACAGAAAGGTCTTGTAAACGCGAAAATGTCTCAAATTGGCCTAAAACAAGCTTTTTTCACCAATCAAAAGCATAGTCCGACTCAAGGTTTTGTTCTGCATCACCATCGTGAAGGGAAAACGCGTGATTTTATTGAAATAGTGAGAATTTTAGCTTCAAATTCGTGCAAAAAATGCTCAAATTACCCTAAACGTGTGATTTCATTGAAATACTGAGTATTTTCGCTTAAAATTCGCGCAAAAAATGCTCAAATTACCCGAAAACAAACTTTTTCAAAAAACAAAAGCATTGTCCGGCTCAACTTTTGTTCTGCATCACCACTCAGAAGCGAAAACGCGTGATTATATTGAAATAGTGAGTATTTTGGATTCAACTTCGCAAAACGCTGCATTTCACAGAAAGGACTTGAAAACGCAAATATGTCTCAAATTGGCCTAAAACAACGTTGTTTCACCAAACAAAAGCATTGTCCGACTCAACTTTTTGTTCTGCATTACTAATCTGAAGCTAAAATACGTGATTTTATTGAAATAGTGAATATTTTAGCTTCTAAATCGCAAAACGCTGCATTTCACAGAAAGGACTTGTAAAAGCAAAAATGTCTGAAATTGTCCTAAAACAAGCATTTTTCACCAAAGAAAAGCAATTTCCGACAACTTTTTGTTGTGCATCACTAATGTGAAGCGAAAATGCGTGATTTTATTGAAATAGTGAGTATTTTAGCTTCAAATTCGCAAAACGCTGCATTTCACAGAAAGGACTTGTAAACGCAAAAATATCTCAACTCAGCCTAAAACAAGCTTTTTAAACCAAACAAAAGCATTGTCTGACTCAATTTTTGTTCTGCATCAATATTCTGTTGGGAAAACGAGTGATGTTATTGAAATTGTGAGTATTTTCACTACCAATTTGCAAAACGCTGGATTTCACAGAAAGGACTTGAAAACAGAAAAATGTCTCAAATTGGCAGAAAACAAGCTTTTTTCACCCAATATAAGCATTGGCCGACTCAACCTTTTGTTCTGCATCACTATTCTGAAGCGAAAATGCGTGATTTTATTGACATAGTGAGTATTTTCGCTTCTAATTCGTGCAAAAAAATGCTCAAATTTCCCTAAAACAAGCTTTTTCAAAAAAACAAAAGTTTTGTCCTGCTCAACTTTTCGTTCTGCATCAACACTCTGAAGCGAAAACGCGTGATTTTATTGAAATAGTGAGTATTTTAGCTTCTAATTCGCAAAATGCTGCATTTCACAGAAAGGACTTGTAAATGCAAAAATGTCTAAAATTGGCCTAAAACAAGCTTTTTTAATGAAACAAAAGCATTGTCCGACTCAACTTTTTATACTGCATCACTATTCTGATGCGAAAACGCATGATTTTATTGAAATAGGGAGTATTTTAGCTTCAAATCCGCAAAACGCTGCATTTCACAGAAAGGTCTTGTAAACGCGAAAATGTCTCAAATTGGCCTAAAACAAGCTTTTTTCACCAATCAAAAGCATAGTCCGACTCAAGGTTTTGTTCTGCATCACCATCGTGAAGGGAAAACGCGTGATTTTATTGAAATAGTGAGAATTTTAGCTTCAAATTCGTGCAAAAAAAGCTCAAATTACCCTAAATGTGTGATTTCATTGAAATATTGAGTATTTTAGCTTCAAATTCGCGCAAAAAATGCGCAAATTACCCGAAAACAAGCTTTTTCAAAAAAGAAAAGCATTGTCCGGCTCAACTTTTTGTTCTTCATCAATATTCTGTTGGGAAAACGAGTGATGTTATTGAAATGGTGATTATTTAAGCTACTAATTTGGAAAATGCTGCATTTCACAGAAAGGACTTGAAAACATAAAAATGTCTCAAATTGGCCGAAAACAAGCTTTTTTCACCCAACAGAAGCATTGCCCGACTCAACCTTTTGATCTGCATCACCATTCTAAAACGAAAATGCGTGATTTTATTGAAATAGTGAGTATTTTAGCTTCAAATACGCAAAACGCTGCATTTCACAGAAAGGACTTGAAAACACAAAAATGTCTCAAATTGACAGAAAACAAGCTTTTTCACCTAATATAAGCATTGCCCGACTCAACCTTTTGTTCTGCATCACTCTTCTGAAGCGAAAATGCGTGATTTTTATTGAAATAGTGATTATTTTTGCTTCAAATACGCAAAATGCTGCATTTCACAGAAAGGACTTGTAAACGCAAAAATGTCTGAAATTGGCCAAAAACAAGCTTTTTCACCAAAGAAAAGCAATGCCGGACACAACTTTTTGTTATCCATCACTATTCTGAAGCTAAAATGCGTGATTATATTGAAACAGTGAGTATTTAAGCTTCAAATTCACAAAACGCTGCATTTCACAGAAAGGACTTGTAAACGCAAAAATGTCTCAACTTGGCCTAAAACAAGGTTTTTTTCAAAAAAACAAAAGCATTGTACGACTCAATTTTTTGTTATGCATCACTATTCTGTTGGGAAAACGAGTGATGTTATTGAAATCGTGAGTATTTTAGCTACTAATTTGCAAAACGTTGCATTTCACAGAAAGGACTTGGAAACACAAAAATGTCTCAAATTGGCGGAAAACAAGCTTTTTTCACCGAGTAAAGCATGACCCGACTCAACCTTTTGTTCCGCATCACTATTCTGAAGCGAAAATGCGTGATTTTATTGAAATAGTGAGTATTTTAGCTTCAAATACAACGCTGCATTTCACAGAAAGGACTTGTAAATGCAATAATGTCTCAAATTGGCGAAAGAAGCTTTTTTCACCAAACAAAAGCATTGTACAGAGACAAATTTTTGTTAGCATCAGTGTTCTTCAGCCAAAACGCGTGATTTTATTGAAATAGTTAGTATTTTTTGCTTCACATTCATAAAACGCTTTGCATTTCATAGAAATTACTTGTTAACTCAAAATGTCTCAAATTGGCCAAAAACAAGCTTTTTAACCAAACAAAAAGCATTGTACGACTCAACCTTTCGTTCTGCATCAGTATTCTTCAGCCAAAACGCGTGATTTTATTGAAATATTGAGTATTTTTGCCTCAAATTCGCAAAACGCTGCATTTCACAGAAAGGACTTGAAATTGCAAAAATGTCTCAAATTGGCCGAAAATAAGTTTTTTAATCCAAACAAAAGCATTGTACGACTCAACTTTTTATTCTGTATCACTATTCTGATGCGAAAACGCATGATTTTATTGAAATAGTGAGTATTGTAGCTTCAAATCCGCAAAACGCTGCATTTCACAGAAAGGACTTGGAAACACAAAAATGTCTCAAATTGGCCGAAAACAAGCTTTTTTCACCAAACAAAAGCATTGGACGACTCAACTTTTTGTTCTGCATCACTATTCTGTTGGGAAAACGAGTGATGTTATTGAAATCGTGATTATTTAAGCTCCTAATTTGGAAACGCTGCATTTCACAGAAAGGACTTGAAAACACAAAAATGTCTCAAATTGGCCGAAAACAAGCTTTTTTCACCCAACAGAAGCATTGCCCGACTCAACCATTTGATCTGCATCACTAATCTGAGGCGAAAATGCGTGATTTTATTGAAATAGTGAGTATTTTAGCTTCAAATACGCAAAACGCTGCATTTCAGAGAAAGGACTTGTAAATGCAAAAATGTCTCAAATTGGCCGAAAACAAGCTTTTTTCACCAAAAAAAAAGCAATGTCCGGCACAACTTTTTGTTATGCATCACGATTCTGAAGTTAAAATGCGTGATTTTATTAAATTAGTGAGTATTTTAGCTTCAAATTCGCAAAACGCTGCATTTCACAGAAAGGTCTTGTAAGCATAAAAATGTCTCGAATTTGCCAAAAACAAGCTTTTTTCACCACTCAAAAGCATTGTCCGACTCAAGGTTTTGTTCTGCATCACCATCGTGAAGGGAAACGCGTGATTTTATTGAAATAGTGAGAATTTTTGCTTCAATTTCTTGCAAAAAATTCTCAAATTCCCTAAACGTGTGATTTCATTGAAATATTGAGTATTTTAGCTTCAAATTCATTGCAAAAAATGCTCAAATTACCCGAAAACAAGCTTTTTCAAAAAAACAAAAGCATTGTCCGGCTCAACTTTTTGTTCTGCATCACGAATCTGGAAGCGAAAACGCGTGATTTTATTGAAATCGTGAGTATTTTAGCTTCTAATTCGCAAAACACTGCATTTCACAGAAAGGACTTGTAAATGCAAAAATGTCTAAAATTGGCCTAAAACAAGCTTTTTTAATGAAACAAAAGCATTGTCCGACTCAACTTTTTATTCTGCATCACTATTCTGATGCGAAAACGCATGATTTTATTGAAATAGGGAGTATTTTAGCTTCAAATCCGCAAAACGCTGCATTTCACAGAAAGGTCTTGTAAAGCGAAAATGTCTCAAATTGGCCTAAAACAAGCTTTTTTCACCAATCAAAAGCATAGTCCGACTCAAGGTTTTGTTCTGCATCACCATCGTGAAGGGAAAACGCGTGATTTTATTGAAATAGTGAGAATTTTAGCTTCAAATTCGTGCAAAAAATGCTCAAATTACCCTAAACGTGTGATTTCATTGAAATACTGAGTATTTTCGCTTAAAATTCGCGCAAAAAATGCTCAAATTACCCGAAAACAAACTTTTTCAAAAAAACAAAAGCATTGTCCGGCTCAACTTTTGTTCTGCATCACCACTCAGAAGCGAAAACGCGTGATTATATTGAAATAGTGAGTATTTTGGATTCAACTTCGCAAAACGCTGCATTTCACAGAAAGGACTTGAAAACGCAAATATGTCTCAAATTGGCCTAAAACAACGTTGTTTCACCAAACAAAAGCATTGTCCGACTCAACTTTTTGTTCTGCATTACTAATCTGAAGCTAAAATACGTGATTTTATTGAAATAGTGAATATTTTAGCTTCTAAATCGCAAAACGCTGCATTTCACAGAAAGGACTTGTAAAAGCAAAAATGTCTGAAATTGTCCTAAAACAAGCATTTTTCACCAAAGAAAAGCAATTTCCGACAACTTTTTGTTGTGCATCACTAATCTTCTTCTTCTCCTTTCGGCTGCTCCCGTTAGGGGTCGCCACAGCAGATCATCCGATCCGCATAGTGATTTGGCACATGTTTTACGCCGGATGCCCTTCCTGACGCAACCCTGGTCGCCTCTTACGACACAGGGATATGGTACACCTGTTTTAACCGGGGTATACACCGGCCCAGTACACTGGTACTCATTTCGCCGACCTCGGAAGGATGACAGGCTGAGTCAACCCCCTGGTGTATTAATTCAGTGGCCCAACGGGGCTTGAACTCAGGACCTTTTGGATCCCAAGCCGCTGCCCTAACCACTGCGCCAACACACCAGGCTATATATATATATATATATATATATATATATATATATATATATATATATATATATATATATATATATATATATATATATGTCCCATCATCCATCCATGTCCCATCATCCCTCCATGTCCCATCATCCGTCCATGTCCCATCATCCCTCCGTTTCCCATCATCCCTCCATGTCCCTTCATCCCTCCATGCCCATCATCCCTCCATGTCCCATCATCCCTCCGTGTCCCATCATCCCTCCATGTCCCATCATCCCTCCTCATCCCATCATCCCTCCATGCCCCATCATCCCTCCATGTCCCATCATCCATCCATGTCCCATCATCCCTCCATGTCTCATCATCCCTCCATGTCCCATCATCCCTCCATGTCCCATCATCCCTCCTCGTCCCATCATCCCTCCATGCCCATCATCCGACCATGTCCCATCATCCCTCCCTGCCCATCATCCCTCCATGTCCCATCATCCCTCCGTGTCCCATCATCCCTCCGCTTCCCATCATCCCTCATTGTCCCATCATCCGTCCATGTCCCATCATCCCTCCATGTCCCATCATCCGTCCATGTCCCATCATCCCTCCGTTTCCCATCATCCCTCCATGTCCCTTCATCCCTCCATGCCCATCATCCCTTTTTAACCGGGGTATACACCGGCCCAGTACACTGGTACTCATTTCGCCGACCTCGGAAGGATGACAGGCTGAGTCAACCCCCTGGTGTATTAATTCAGTGGCCCAACGGGGCTTGAACTCAGGACCTTTTGGATCCCAAGCCGCTGCCCTAACCACTGCGCCAACACACCAGGCTATATATATATATATATATATATATATATATATATATATATATATATATATATATATATATATATATATATATATATATATATATATATATATATATATATATATATATATATATGTCCCATTATCCATCCATGTCCCATCATCCATCCATGTCCCATCATCCCTCCATGTCCCATCATCCGTCCATGTCCCATCATCCCTCCGTTTCCCATCATCCCTCCATGTCCCTTCATCCCTCCATGCCCATCATCCCTCCATGTCCCATCATCCCTCCATGTCCCATCATCCCTCCTCGTCCCATCATCCCTCCATGCCCCATCATCCCTCCATGTCCCATCATCCATCCATGTCCCATCATCCCTCCATGTCTCATCATCCCTCCATGTCCCATCATCCCTCCATGCCCATCATCCCTCCCTGCCCATCATCCCTCCATGTCCCATCATCCCTCCATCCCTCCATGTTCCATCATCCCTCCGTGTCCCATCATCCATCCATGTCCCATCATCCCTCCTTGACCCATCATTCCTCGTTGTCCCATCATCCCTCCGTGTCCCATCATCCCTCCGTGTCCCATCATCCCTCCGCTTCCCATCATCCCTCATTATCCCATCATCAATCCATGTCCCATCATCCCTCCTTGTCCCATCATCCCTCCATGTCCCATCATCCCTCCGTGTCCCATCATCGATCCATGTCCCATCATCCCTCGTTGTCCCATCATCCATCCATGTCCCATCATCCCTCCATGTCTCATCATCCCTCCATGTCCCATCATCCCTCCATGCCCATCATCCCTCCCTGCCCATCATCCCTCCATGTCCCATCATCCCTCCATCCCTCCATGTTCCATCATCCCTCCGTGTCCCATCATCCATCCATGTCCCATCATCCCTCCTTGACCCATCATTCCTCGTTGTCCCATCATCCCTCCGTGTCCCATCATCCCTCCGTGTCCCATCATCCCTCCGCTTCCCATCATCCCTCATTATCCCATCATCAATCCATGTCCCATCATCCCTCCTTGTCCCATCATCCCTCCATGTCCCATCATCCCTCCGTGTCCCATCATCGATCCATGTCCCATCATCCCTCGTTGTCCCATCATCCCTCCATGTCCCATCATCCCTCTGTGTCCCATCATCCCTCCATGTCCCATTATCCCTCCATGCCCATCATCCCTCCCTGCCCATCATCCCTCCATGTCCCATCATCCCTCCATGTCCCATCATCCCTCGTTGTCCCATCATCCCTCCTTGTCCCATCATCCCTCCGTGTCCCATCATCCCTCCGTGTCCCATCATCCATCCGTGTCCCATCATCCCTCCGTGTCCCATCATCCCTCCATGTCCCATCATCCCTCCATCCCTCCATGTTCCATCATCCCTCCGTGTGTTGTGCATCACTAATGTGAAGCGAAAATGCGTGATTTTATTGAAATAGTGAGTATTTTAGCTTCAAATTCGCAAAACGCTGCATTTCACAGAAAGGACTTGTAAACGCAAAAATATCTCAACTCAGCCTAAAACAAGCTTTTTAAACCAAACAAAAGCATTGTCTGACTCAATTTTTTGTTCTGCATCAATATTCTGTTGGGAAAACGAGTGATGTTATTGAAATTGTGAGTATTTTCACTACCAATTTGCAAAACGCTGGATTTCACAGAAAGGACTTGAAAACAGAAAAATGTCTCAAATTGGCAGAAAACAAGCTTTTTTCACCCAATATAAGCATTGGCCGACTCAACCTTTTGTTCTGCATCACTATTCTGAAGCGAAAATGCGTGATTTTATTGACATAGTGAGTATTTTCGCTTCTAATTCGTGCAAAAAAATGCTCAAATTTCCCTAAAACAAGCTTTTTCAAAAAACAAAAGTTTTGTCCTGCTCAACTTTTCGTTCTGCATCAACACTCTGAAGCGAAAACGCGTGATTTTATTGAAATAGTGAGTATTTTAGCTTCTAATTCGCAAAATGCTGCATTTCACAGAAAGGACTTGTAAATGCAAAAATGTCTAAAATTGGCCTAAAACAAGCTTTTTTAATGAAACAAAAGCATTGTCCGACTCAACTTTTTATACTGCATCACTATTCTGATGCGAAAACGCATGATTTTATTGAAATAGGGAGTATTTTAGCTTCAAATCCATAAACGCTGCATTTCACAGAAAGGTCTTGTAAACGCGAAAATGTCTCAAATTGGCCTAAAACAAGCTTTTTTCACCAATCAAAAGCATAGTCCGACTCAAGGTTTTGTTCTGCATCACCATCGTGAAGGGAAAACGCGTGATTTTATTGAAATAGTGAGAATTTTAGCTTCAAATTCGTGCAAAAAATGCTCAAATTACCCTAAACGTGTGATTTCATTGAAATACTGAGTATTTTCGCTTAAAATTCGCGCAAAAAATGCTCAAATTACCCGAAAACAAACTTTTTCAAAAAAACAAAAGCATTGTCCGGCTCAACTTTTGTTCTGCATCACCACTCAGAAGCGAAAACGCGTGATTATATTGAAATAGTGAGTATTTTGGATTCAACTTCGCAAAACGCTGCATTTCACAGAAAGGACTTGAAAACGCAAATATGTCTCAAATTGGCCTAAAACAACGTTGTTTCACCAAACAAAAGCATTGTCCGACTCAACTTTTTGTTCTGCATTACTAATCTGAAGCTAAAATACGTGATTTTATTGAAATAGTGAATATTTTAGCTTCTAAATCGCAAAACGCTGCATTTCACAGAAAGGACTTGTAAAAGCAAAAATGTCTGAAATTGTCCTAAAACAAGCATTTTTCACCAAAGAAAAGCAATTTCCGACAACTTTTTGTTGTGCATCACTAATGTGAAGCGAAAATGCGTGATTTTATTGAAATAGTGAGTATTTTAGCTTCAAATTCGCAAAACGCTGCATTTCACAGAAAGGACTTGTAAACGCAAAAATATCTCAACTCAGCCTAAAACAAGCTTTTTAAAACAAACAAAAGCATTGTCTGACTCAATTTTTTGTTCTGCATCAATATTCTGTTGGGAAAACGAGTGATGTTATTGAAATTGTGAGTATTTTCACGACCAATTTGCAAAACGCTGGATTTCACAGAAAGGACTTGAAAACAGAAAAATGTCTCAAATTGGCAGAAAACAAGCTTTTTTCACCCAATATAAGCATTGCCCGACTCAACCTTTTGTTCTGCATCACTATTCTGAAGCGAAAATGCATGATTTTATTGAAATAGTGAGTATTTTAGCTTCAAATACGCAAAACGCTGCATTTCACAGAAAGGACTTGAAAACGCAAATATGTCTCAAATTGGCCTAAAACAACGTTGTTTCACCAAACAAAAGCATTGTCCGACTCAAGTTTTTGTTCTGCATTACTAATCTGAAGCTAAAATACGTGATTTTATTGAAATAGTGAATATTTTAGCTTCTAAATCGCAAAACGCTGCATGTCACAGAAAGGACTTGTAAAAGCAAAAATGTCTGAAATTGTCCTAAAACAAGCATTTTTCACCAAAGAAAAGCAATTTCCGACACAACTTTTTGTTGTGCATCACTAATGTGAAGCGAAAATGCGTGATTTTATTGAAATAGTGAGTATTTTAGCTTCAAATTCGCAAAACGCTGCATTTCACAGAAAGGACTTGTAAACGCAAAAATATCTCAACTCAGCCTAAAACAAGCTTTTTAAAACAAACAAAAGCATTGTCTGACTCAATTTTTTGTTCTGCATCAATCTTCTGTTGGGAAAACGAGTGATGTTATTGAAATTGTGAGTATTTTCACGACCAATTTGCAAAACGCTGGATTTCACAGAAAGGACATGAAAACAGAAAAATGTCTGAAATTGGCAGAAAACAAGCTTTTTTCACCCAATAAAAGCATTGCCCGACTCAACCTTTTGTTCTGCATCACTATTCTGAAGCGAAAATGCATGATTTTATTGAAATAGTGAGTATTTTAGCTTCAAATACGCAAAACGCTGCATTTCACAGAAAGGACTTGTAAATGCAAAAATGTCTCAAATTGGCCTAAAACAAGCTTTTTTTTAACCAAACAAAAGCATTGTCCGACTAAACTTTTTATTCTACATCAATATTCTGATGCGAAAATGCGTGATTTTATTGAAATAGTGAGTATTTTCGCTTCTAATTCGTGCAAAAAAATGCTCAAATTTCCCTAAAACAAGCTTTTTCAAAAAAACAAAAGTTTTGTCCTGCTCAACTTGTCGTTCTGCATCAACACTCTGAAGCGAAAACGCATGATTTTATTGAAATAGTGAGTATTTTAGCTTCTAATTCGCAAAATGCTGCATTTCACAGAAAGGACTTGTAAATGCAAAAATGTCTAAAATTGGCCTAAAACAAGCTTTTTTAATGAAACAAAAGCATTGTCCGACTCAACTTTTTATTCTGCATCACTATTCTGATGCGAAAACGCATGATTTTATTGAAATAGGGAGTATTTTAGCTTCAAATCCGCAAAACGCTGCATTTCACAGAAAGGTCTTGTAAACGCGAAAATGTCTCAAATTGGCCTAAAGCAAGCTTTTTTCACCAATCAAAAGCATAGTCCGACTCAAGGTTTTGTTCTGCATCACCATCGTGAAGGGAAAACGCGTGATTTTATTGAAATAGTGAGAATTTTAGCTTCAAATTCGTGCAAAAAATGCTCAAATTACCCTAAACGTGTGATTTCATTGAAATATTGAGTATTTTCGCTTCAAATTCGCGCAAAAAATGCTCAAATTACCCGAAAACAAACTTTTTCAAAAAAACAAAAGCATTGTCCGGCTCAACTTTTGTTCTGCATCACCACTCAGAAGCGAAAACGCGTGATTTTATTGAAATAGTGAGGATTTTAGCTTCAAATACGCAAAACGCTGCATTTCACAGAAAGGACTTGTAAATGCAAAAATGTCTCAAATTGGCCTAAACAAGCTTTTTTTTAACCAAACAAAAGCATTGTCCGACTCAACTTTTTATTCTACATCACTATTCTGATGCGAAAATGCGTGATTTTATTGAAATAGTGAGTATTTTCGCTTCTAATTCGTGCAAAAAAATGCTCAAATTTCCCTAAAACAAGCTTTTTCAAAAAAACAAAAGTTTTGTCCTGCTCAACGTTTCGTTCTGCATCAACACTCTGAAGCGAAAACGCGTAATTTTATTGAAATAGTGAGTATTTTAGCTTCTAATTCGCAAAACGCTGCATTTCACAGAAAGGACTTGTAAATGCAAAAATGTCTAAAATTGGCCTAAAACAAGCTTTTTTAATGAAACAAAAGCATTGTCCGACTCAACTTTTATTCTGCATCACTATTCTGATGCGAAAACGCATGATTTTATTGAAATAGGGAGTATTTTAGCTTCAAATCCGCAAAACGCTGCATTTCACAGAAAGGTCTTGTAAACGCGAAAATGTCTCAAATTGGCCTAAAACAAGCTTTTTCACCAATCAAAAGCATAGTCCGACTCAAGGTTTTGTTCTGCATCACCATCGTGAAGGGAAAACGCGTGATTTTATTGAAATAGTGAGAATTTTAGCTTCAAATTCGTGCAAAAAATGCTCAAATTACCCTAAACGTGTGATTTCATTGAAATATTGAGTATTTTCGCTTCAAATTCGCGCAAAAAATGCTCAAATTACCCGAAAACAAACTTTTTAAAAAAACAAAAGCATTGTCCGGCTCAACTTTTGTTCTGCATCACCACTCAGAAGCGAAAACGCGTGATTTTATTGAAATAGTGAGGATTTTAGCTTCAAATACGCATAAAACGCTGCATTTCACAGAAAGGACTTGTAAATGCAAAAATGTCTCAAATTGGCCTAAACAAGCTTTTTTTTAACCAAACAAAAGCATTGTCCGACTCAACTTTTTATTCTACATCACTATTCTGATGCGAAAATGCGTGATTTTATTGAAATAGTGAGTATTTTCGCTTCTAATTCGTGCAAAAAAAATGCTCAAATTTCCCTAAAACAAGCTTTTTCAAAAAAACAAAAGTTTTGTCCTGCTCAACGTTTCGTTCTGCATCAACACTCTGAAGCGAAAACGCGTAATTTTATTGAAATAGTGAGTATTTTAGCTTCTAATTCGCAAACGCTGCATTTCACAGAAAGGACTTGTAAATGCAAAAATGTCTAAAATTGGCCTAAAACAAGCTTTTTTAATGAAACAAAAGCATTGTCCGACTCAACTTTTTATTCTGCATCACTATTCTGATGCGAAAACGCATGATTTTATTGAAATAGGGAGTATTTTAGCTTCAAATCCGCATAAACGCTGCATTTCACAGAAAGGTCTTGTAAAGCGAAAATGTCTCAAATTGGCCTAAAACAAGCTTTTTTCACCAATCAAAAGCATAGTCCGACTCAAGGTTTTGTTCTGCATCACCATCGTGAAGGGAAAACGCGTGATTTTATTGAAATAGTGAGAATTTTAGCTTCAAATTCGTGCAAAAAATGCTCAAATTACCCTAAACGTGTGATTTCATTGAAATATTGAGTATTTTCGCTTAAAATTCGCGCAAAAAATGCTCAAATTACCCGAAAACAAACTTTTTCAAAAAACAAAAGCATTGTCCGGCTCAACTTTTGTTCTGCATCACCACTCAGAAGCGAAAACGCGTGATTATATTGAAATAGTGAGTATTTTGGATTCAACTTCGCAAAACGCTGCATTTCACAGAAAGGACTTGAAAACGCAAATATGTCTCAAATTGGCCTAAAACAACGTTGTTTCACCAAACAAAAGCATTGTCCGACTCAACTTTTTATTCTACATCAATATTCTGATGCGAAAATGCGTGATTTTATTGAAATAGTGAGTATTTTCGCTTCTAATTCGTGCAAAAAAATGCTCAAATTTCCCTAAAACAAGCTTTTTCAAAAAAACAAAAGTTTTGTCCTGCTCAACTTGTCGTTCTGCATCAACACTCTGAAGCGAAAACGCATGATTTTATTGAAATAGTGAGTATTTTAGCTTCTAATTCGCAAAATGCTGCATTTCACAGAAAGGACTTGTAAATGCAAAAATGTCTAAAATTGGCCTAAAACAAGCTTTTTTAATGAAACAAAAGCATTGTCCGACTCAACTTTTATTCTGCATCACTATTCTGATGCGAAAACGCATGATTTTATTGAAATAGGGAGTATTTTAGCTTCAAATCCGCAAAACGCTGCATTTCACAGAAAGGTCTTGTAAACGCGAAAATGTCTCAAATTGGCCTAAAACAAGCTTTTTTCACCAATCAAAAGCATAGTCCGACTCAAGGTTTTGTTCTGCATCACCATCGTGAAGGGAAAACGCGTGATTTTATTGAAATAGTGAGAATTTTAGCTTCAAATTCGTGCAAAAAATGCTCAAATTACCCTAAACGTGTGATTTCATTGAAATATTGAGTATTTTCGCTTCAAATTCGCGCAAAAAATGCTCAAATTACCCGAAAACAAACTTTTTAAAAAAACAAAAGCATTGTCCGGCTCAACTTTTTGTTCTGCATCACCACTCAGAAGCGAAAACGCGTGATTTTATTGAAATAGTGAGGATTTTAGCTTCAAATACGCAAAACGCTGCATTTCACAGAAAGGACTTGTAAATGCAAAAATGTCTCAAATTGGCCTAAACAAGCTTTTTTTTAACCAAACAAAAGCATTGTCCGACTCAACTTTTTATTCTACATCACTATTCTGATGCGAAAATGCGTGATTTTATTGAAATAGTGAGTATTTTCGCTTCTAATTCGTGCAAAAAAATGCTCAAATTTCCCTAAAACAAGCTTTTTCAAAAAACAAAAGTTTTGTCCTGCTCAACGTTTCGTTCTGCATCAACACTCTGAAGCGAAAACGCGTAATTTTATTGAAATAGTGAGTATTTTAGCTTCTAATTCGCAAAACGCTGCATTTCACAGAAAGGACTTGTAAATGCAAAAATGTCTAAAATTGGCCTAAAACAAGCTTTTTTAATGAAACAAAAGCATTGTCCGACTCAACTTTTTATTCTGCATCACTATTCTGATGCGAAAACGCATGATTTTATTGAAATAGGGAGTATTTTAGCTTCAAATCCGCAAAACGCTGCATTTCACAGAAAGGTCTTGTAAACGCGAAAATGTCTCAAATTGGCCTAAAACAAGCTTTTTCACCAATCAAAAGCATAGTCCGACTCAAGGTTTTGTTCTGCATCACCATCGTGAAGGGAAAACGCGTGATTTTATTGAAATAGTGAGAATTTTAGCTTCAAATTCGTGCAAAAAATGCTCAAATTACCCTAAACGTGTGATTTCATTGAAATATTGAGTATTTTCGCTTAAAATTCGCGCAAAAAATGCTCAAATTACCCGAAAACAAACTTTTTCAAAAAACAAAAGCATTGTCCGGCTCAACTTTTGTTCTGCATCACCACTCAGAAGCGAAAACGCGTGATTATATTGAAATAGTGAGTATTTTGGATTCAACTTCGCAAAACGCTGCATTTCACAGAAAGGACTTGAAAACGCAAATATGTCTCAAATTGGCCTAAAACAACGTTGTTTCACCAAACAAAAGCATTGTCCGACTCAACTTTTTATTCTACATCAATATTCTGATGCGAAAATGCGTGATTTTATTGAAATAGTGAGTATTTTCGCTTCTAATTCGTGCAAAAAAATGCTCAAATTTCCCTAAAACAAGCTTTTTCAAAAAACAAAAGTTTTGTCCTGCTCAACTTGTCGTTCTGCATCAACACTCTGAAGCGAAAACGCATGATTTTATTGAAATAGTGAGTATTTTAGCTTCTAATTCGCAAAATGCTGCATTTCACAGAAAGGACTTGTAAATGCAAAAATGTCTAAAATTGGCCTAAAACAAGCTTTTTAATGAAACAAAAGCATTGTCCGACTCAACTTTTTATTCTGCATCACTATTCTGATGCGAAAACGCATGATTTTATTGAAATAGGGAGTATTTTAGCTTCAAATCCGCAAAACGCTGCATTTCACAGAAAGGTCTTGTAAACGCGAAAATGTCTCAAATTGGCCTAAAGCAAGCTTTTTTCACCAATCAAAAGCATAGTCCGACTCAAGGTTTTGTTCTGCATCACCATCGTGAAGGGAAAACGCGTGATTTTATTGAAATAGTGAGAATTTTAGCTTCAAATTCGTGCAAAAAATGCTCAAATTACCCTAAACGTGTGATTTCATTGAAATATTGAGTATTTTCGCTTCAAATTCGCGCAAAAAATGCTCAAATTACCCGAAAACAAACTTTTTCAAAAAAACAAAAGCATTGTCCGGCTCAACTTTTGTTCTGCATCACCACTCAGAAGCGAAAACGCGTGATTTTATTGAAATAGTGAGGATTTTAGCTTCAAATACGCAAAACGCTGCATTTCACAGAAAGGACTTGTAAATGCAAAAATGTCTCAAATTGGCCTAAACAAGCTTTTTTTTAACCAAACAAAAGCATTGTCCGACTCAACTTTTTATTCTACATCACTATTCTGATGCGAAAATGCGTGATTTTATTGAAATAGTGAGTATTTTCGCTTCTAATTCGTGCAAAAAAAATGCTCAAATTTCCCTAAAACAAGCTTTTTCAAAAAAACAAAAGTTTTGTCCTGCTCAACGTTTCGTTCTGCATCAACACTCTGAAGCGAAAACGCGTAATTTTATTGAAATAGTGAGTATTTTAGCTTCTAATTCGCAAAACGCTGCATTTCACAGAAAGGACTTGTAAATGCAAAAATGTCTAAAATTGGCCTAAAACAAGCTTTTGAATGAAACAAAAGCATTGTCCGACTCAACTTTTTATTCTGCATCACTATTCTGATGCGAAAACGCATGATTTTATTGAAATAGGGAGTATTTTAGCTTCAAATCCGCAAAACGCTGCATTTCACAGAAAGGTCTTGTAAACGCGAAAATGTCTCAAATTGGCCTAAAACAAGCTTTTTTCACCAATCAAAAGCATAGTCCGACTCAAGGTTTTGTTCTGCATCACCATCGTGAAGGGAAAACGCGTGATTTTATTGAAATAGTGAGAATTTTAGCTTCAAATTCGTGCAAAAAATGCTCAAATTACCCTAAACGTGTGATTTCATTGAAATATTGAGTATTTTCGCTTAAAATTCGCGCAAAAAATGCTCAAATTACCCGAAAACAAACTTTTTCAAAAAAACAAAAGCATTGTCCGGCTCAACTTTTGTTCTGCATCACCACTCAGAAGCGAAAACGCGTGATTATATTGAAATAGTGAGTATTTTGGATTCAACTTCGCAAAACGCTGCATTTCACAGAAAGGACTTGAAAACGCAAATATGTCTCAAATTGGCCTAAAACAACGTTGTTTCACCAAACAAAAGCATTGTCCGACTCAACTTTTTATTCTACATCAATATTCTGATGCGAAAATGCGTGATTTTATTGAAATAGTGAGTATTTTCGCTTCTAATTCGTGCAAAAAAATGCTCAAATTTCCCTAAAACAAGCTTTTTCAAAAAAACAAAAGTTTTGTCCTGCTCAACTTGTCGTTCTGCATCAACACTCTGAAGCGAAAACGCATGATTTTATTGAAATAGTGAGTATTTTAGCTTCTAATTCGCAAAATGCTGCATTTCACAGAAAGGACTTGTAAATGCAAAAATGTCTAAAATTGGCCTAAAACAAGCTTTTTTAATGAAACAAAAGCATTGTCCGACTCAACTTTTTATTCTGCATCACTATTCTGATGCGAAAACGCATGATTTTATTGAAATAGGGAGTATTTTAGCTTCAAATCCGCAAAACGCTGCATTTCACAGAAAGGTCTTGTAAACGCGAAAATGTCTCAAATTGGCCTAAAGCAAGCTTTTTAAACCAATCAAAAGCATAGTCCGACTCAAGGTTTTGTTCTGCATCACCATCGTGAAGGGAAAACGCGTGATTTTATTGAAATAGTGAGAATTTTAGCTTCAAATTCGTGCAAAAAATGCTCAAATTACCCTAAACGTGTGATTTCATTGAAATATTGAGTATTTTCGCTTCAAATTCGCGCAAAAAATGCTCAAATTACCCGAAAACAAACTTTTTCAAAAAAACAAAAGCATTGTCCGGCTCAACTTTTGTTCTGCATCACCACTCAGAAGCGAAAACGCGTGATTTTATTGAAATAGTGAGGATTTTAGCTTCAAATACGCAAAACGCTGCATTTCACAGAAAGGACTTGTAAATGCAAAAATGTCTCAAATTGGCCTAAACAAGCTTTTTTTAACCAAACAAAAGCATTGTCCGACTCAACTTTTTATTCTACATCACTATTCTGATGCGAAAATGCGTGATTTTATTGAAATAGTGAGTATTTTCGCTTCTAATTCGTGCAAAAAAAATGCTCAAATTTCCCTAAAACAAGCTTTTTCAAAAAAACAAAAGTTTTGTCCTGCTCAACGTTTCGTTCTGCATCAACACTCTGAAGCGAAAACGCGTAATTTTATTGAAATAGTGAGTATTTTAGCTTCTAATTCGCAAAACGCTGCATTTCACAGAAAGGACTTGTAAATGCAAAAATGTCTAAAATTGGCCTAAAACAAGCTTTTTTAATGAAACAAAAGCATTGTCCGACTCAACTTTTTATTCTGCATCACTATTCTGATGCGAAAACGCATGATTTTATTGAAATAGGGAGTATTTTAGCTTCAAATCCGCAAAACGCTGCATTTCACAGAAAGGTCTTGTAAACGCGAAAATGTCTCAAATTGGCCTAAAACAAGCTTTTTTCACCAATCAAAAGCATAGTCCGACTCAAGGTTTTGTTCTGCATCACCATCGTGAAGGGAAAACGCGTGATTTTATTGAAATAGTGAGAATTTTAGCTTCAAATTCGTGCAAAAAATGCTCAAATTACCCTAAACGTGTGATTTCATTGAAATACTGAGTATTTTCGCTTAAAATTCGCGCAAAAAATGCTCAAATTACCCGAAAACAAACTTTTTCAAAAAAACAAAAGCATTGTCCGGCTCAACTTTTGTTCTGCATCACCACTCAGAAGCGAAAACGCGTGATTATATTGAAATAGTGAGTATTTTGGATTCAACTTCGCAAAACGCTGCATTTCACAGAAAGGACTTGAAAACGCAAATATGTCTCAAATTGGCCTAAAACAACGTTGTTTCACCAAACAAAAGCATTGTCCGACTCAACTTTTTGTTCTGCATTACTAATCTGAAGCTAAAATACGTGATTTTATTGAAATAGTGAATATTTTAGCTTCTAAATCGCAAAACGCTGCATTTCACAGAAAGGACTTGTAAAAGCAAAAATGTCTGAAATTGTCCTAAAACAAGCATTTTTCACCAAAGAAAAGCAATTTCCGACAACTTTTTGTTGTGCATCACTAATGTGAAGCGAAAATGCGTGATTTTATTGAAATAGTGAGTATTTTAGCTTCAAATTCGCAAAACGCTGCATTTCACAGAAAGGACTTGTAAACGCAAAAATATCTCAACTCAGCCTAAAACAAGCTTTTTAAACCAAACAAAAGCATTGTCTGACTCAATTTTTTGTTCTGCATCAATATTCTGTTGGGAAAACGAGTGATGTTATTGAAATTGTGAGTATTTTCACTACCAATTTGCAAAACGCTGGATTTCACAGAAAGGACTTGAAAACAGAAAAATGTCTCAAATTGGCAGAAAACAAGCTTTTTTCACCCAATATAAGCATTGGCCGACTCAACCTTTTGTTCTGCATCACTATTCTGAAGCGAAAATGCGTGATTTTATTGACATAGTGAGTATTTTCGCTTCTAATTCGTGCAAAAAAATGCTCAAATTTCCCTAAAACAAGCTTTTTCAAAAAAACAAAAGTTTTGTCCTGCTCAACTTTTCGTTCTGCATCAACACTCTGAAGCGAAAACGCGTGATTTTATTGAAATAGTGAGTATTTTAGCTTCTAATTCGCAAAATGCTGCATTTCACAGAAAGGACTTGTAAATGCAAAAATGTCTAAAATTGGCCTAAAACAAGCTTTTTTAATGAAACAAAAGCATTGTCCGACTCAACTTTTTATACTGCATCACTATTCTGATGCGAAAACGCATGATTTTATTGAAATAGGGAGTATTTTAGCTTCAAATCCGCAAAACGCTGCATTTCACAGAAAGGTCTTGTAAACGCGAAAATGTCTCAAATTGGCCTAAAACAAGCTTTTTTCACCAATCAAAAGCATAGTCCGACTCAAGGTTTTGTTCTGCATCACCATCGTGAAGGGAAAACGCGTGATTTTATTGAAATAGTGAGAATTTTAGCTTCAAATTCGTGCAAAAAAAGCTCAAATTACCCTAAATGTGTGATTTCATTGAAATATTGAGTATTTTCGCTTCAAATTCGCGCAAAAAATGCGCAAATTACCCGAAAACAAGCTTTTTCAAAAAAGAAAAGCATTGTCCGGCTCAACTTTTTGTTCTTCATCAATATTCTGTTGGGAAAACGAGTGATGTTATTGAAATGGTGATTATTTAAGCTACTAATTTGGAAAATGCTGCATTTCACAGAAAGGACTTGAAAACATAAAAATGTCTCAAATTGGCCGAAAACAAGCTTTTTTCACCCAACAGAAGCATTGCCCGACTCAACCTTTTGATCTGCATCACCATTCTAAAACGAAAATGCGTGATTTTATTGAAATAGTGAGTATTTTAGCTTCAAATACGCAAAACGCTGCATTTCACAGAAAGGACTTGAAAACACAAAAATGTCTCAAATTGACAGAAAACAAGCTTTTTTCACCTAATATAAGCATTGCCCGACTCAACCTTTTGTTCTGCATCACTCTTCTGAAGCGAAAATGCGTGATTTTATTGAAATAGTGATTATTTTTGCTTCAAATACGCAAAATGCTGCATTTCACAGAAAGGACTTGTAAACGCAAAAATGTCTGAAATTGGCCAAAAACAAGCTTTTTCACCAAAGAAAAGCAATGCCGGACACAACTTTTTGTTATCCATCACTATTCTGAAGCTAAAATGCGTGATTATATTGAAACAGTGAGTATTTAAGCTTCAAATTCACAAAACGCTGCATTTCACAGAAAGGACTTGTAAACGCAAAAATGTCTCAACTTGGCCTAAAACAAGGTTTTTTTCAAAAAAACAAAAGCATTGTACGACTCAATTTTTTGTTATGCATCACTATTCTGTTGGGAAAACGAGTGATGTTATTGAAATCGTGAGTATTTTAGCTACTAATTTGCAAAACGTTGCATTTCACAGAAAGGACTTGGAAACACAAAAATGTCTCAAATTGGCGGAAAACAAGCTTTTTTCACCGAGTAAAAGCATGACCCGACTCAACCTTTTGTTCCGCATCACTATTCTGAAGCGAAAATGCGTGATTTTATTGAAATAGTGAGTATTTTAGCTTCAAATACGCGAAACGCTGCATTTCACAGAAAGGACTTGTAAATGCAATAATGTCTCAAATTGGCCGAAAAGAAGCTTTTTTCACCAAACAAAAGCATTGTACGAGACAAATTTTTGTTGCGCATCAGTGTTCTTCAGCCAAAACGCGTGATTTTATTGAAATAGTTAGTATTTTTGCTTCACATTCGCAAAACGCTGCATTTCATAGAAATTACTTGTTAACTCAAAATGTCTCAAATTGGCCAAAAACAAGCTTTTTAACCAAACAAAAGCATTGTACGACTCAACCTTTCGTTCTGCATCAGTATTCTTCAGCCAAAACGCGTGATTTTATTGAAATATTGAGTATTTTTGCCTCAAATTCGCAAAACGCTGCATTTCACAGAAAGGACTTGAAATTGCAAAAATGTCTCAAATTGGCCGAAAATAAGTTTTTTAATCCAAACAAAAGCATTGTACGACTCAACTTTTTATTCTGCATCACTATTCTGATGCGAAAACGCATGATTTTATTGAAATAGTGAGTATTGTAGCTTCAAATCCATAAACGCTGCATTTCACAGAAAGGACTTGGAAACACAAAAATGTCTCAAATTGGCCGAAAACAAGCTTTTTCACCAAACAAAAGCATTGGACGACTCAACTTTTTGTTCTGCATCACTATTCTGTTGGGAAAACGAGTGATGTTATTGAAATCGTGATTATTTAAGCTCCTAATTTGGAAAACGCTGCATTTCACAGAAAGGACTTGAAAACACAAAAATGTCTCAAATTGGCCGAAAACAAGCTTTTTTCACCCAACAGAAGCATTGCCCGACTCAACCATTTGATCTGCATCACTAATCTGAGGCGAAAATGCGTGATTTTATTGAAATAGTGAGTATTTTAGCTTCAAATACGCAAAACGCTGCATTTCAGAGAAAGGACTTGTAAATGCAAAAATGTCTCAAATTGGCCGAAAACAAGCTTTTTTCACCAAAAAAAGCAATGTCCGGCACAACTTTTTGTTATGCATCACGATTCTGAAGTTAAAATGCGTGATTTTATTAAATTAGTGAGTATTTTAGCTTCAAATTCGCAAAACGCTGCATTTCACAGAAAGGTCTTGTAAACGCAAAAATGTCTCGAATTTGCCAAAAACAAGCTTTTTCACCACTCAAAAGCATTGTCCGACTCAAGGTTTTGTTCTGCATCACCATCGTGAAGGGAAAACGCGTGATTTTATTGAAATAGTGAGAATTTTTGCTTCAATTTCTTGCAAAAAATTCTCAAATTCCCCTAAACGTGTGATTTCATTGAAATATTGAGTATTTTAGCTTCAAATTCGTGCAAAAAATGCTCAAATTACCCGAAAACAAGCTTTTTCAAAAAACAAAAGCATTGTCCGGCTCAACTTTTTGTTCTGCATCACGAATCTGAAGCGAAAACGCGTGATTTTATTGAAATCGTGAGTATTTTAGCTTCTAATTCGCAAAACACTGCATTTCACAGAAAGGACTTGTAAATGCAAAAATGTCTAAAATTGGCCTAAAACAAGCTTTTTTAATGAAACAAAAGCATTGTCCGACTCAACTTTTTATTCTGCATCACTATTCTGATGCGAAAACGCATGATTTTATTGAAATAGGGAGTATTTTAGCTTCAAATCCGCAAAACGCTGCATTTCACAGAAAGGTCTTGTAAACGCGAAAATGTCTCAAATTGGCCTAAAACAAGCTTTTTTCACCAATCAAAAGCATAGTCCGACTCAAGGTTTTGTTCTGCATCACCATCGTGAAGGGAAAACGCGTGATTTTATTGAAATAGTGAGAATTTTAGCTTCAAATTCGTGCAAAAAATGCTCAAATTACCCTAAACGTGTGATTTCATTGAAATACTGAGTATTTTCGCTTAAAATTCGCGCAAAAAATGCTCAAATTACCCGAAAACAAACTTTTTCAAAAAACAAAAGCATTGTCCGGCTCAACTTTTGTTCTGCATCACCACTCAGAAGCGAAAACGCGTGATTATATTGAAATAGTGAGTATTTTGGATTCAACTTCGCAAAACGCTGCATTTCACAGAAAGGACTTGAAAACGCAAATATGTCTCAAATTGGCCTAAAACAACGTTGTTTCACCAAACAAAAGCATTGTCCGACTCAACTTTTTGTTCTGCATTACTAATCTGAAGCTAAAATACGTGATTTTATTGAAATAGTGAATATTTTAGCTTCTAAATCGCAAAACGCTGCATTTCACAGAAAGGACTTGTAAAAGCAAAAATGTCTGAAATTGTCCTAAAACAAGCATTTTTCACCAAAGAAAAGCAATTTCCGACAACTTTTTGTTGTGCATCACTAATGTGAAGCGAAAATGCGTGATTTTATTGAAATAGTGAGTATTTTAGCTTCAAATTCGCAAAACGCTGCATTTCACAGAAAGGACTTGTAAACGCAAAAATATCTCAACTCAGCCTAAAACAAGCTTTTTAAACCAAACAAAAGCATTGTCTGACTCAATTTTTTGTTCTGCATCAATATTCTGTTGGGAAAACGAGTGATGTTATTGAAATTGTGAGTATTTTCACTACCAATTTGCAAAACGCTGGATTTCACAGAAAGGACTTGAAAACAGAAAAATGTCTCAAATTGGCAGAAAACAAGCTTTTTTCACCCAATATAAGCATTGGCCGACTCAACCTTTTGTTCTGCATCACTATTCTGAAGCGAAAATGCGTGATTTTATTGACATAGTGAGTATTTTCGCTTCTAATTCGTGCAAAAAAATGCTCAAATTTCCCTAAAACAAGCTTTTTCAAAAAAACAAAAGTTTTGTCCTGCTCAACTTTTCGTTCTGCATCAACACTCTGAAGCGAAAACGCGTGATTTTATTGAAATAGTGAGTATTTTAGCTTCTAATTCGCAAAATGCTGCATTTCACAGAAAGGACTTGTAAATGCAAAAATGTCTAAAATTGGCCTAAAACAAGCTTTTTTAATGAAACAAAAGCATTGTCCGACTCAACTTTTTATACTGCATCACTATTCTGATGCGAAAACGCATGATTTTATTGAAATAGGGAGTATTTTAGCTTCAAATCCGCAAAACGCTGCATTTCACAGAAAGGTCTTGTAAACGCGAAAATGTCTCAAATTGGCCTAAAACAAGCTTTTTTCACCAATCAAAAGCATAGTCCGACTCAAGGTTTTGTTCTGCATCACCATCGTGAAGGGAAAACGCGTGATTTTATTGAAATAGTGAGAATTTTAGCTTCAAATTCGTGCAAAAAAAGCTCAAATTACCCTAAATGTGTGATTTCATTGAAATATTGAGTATTTTCGCTTCAAATTCGCGCAAAAAATGCGCAAATTACCCGAAAACAAGCTTTTTCAAAAAAGAAAAGCATTGTCCGGCTCAACTTTTTGTTCTTCATCAATATTCTGTTGGGAAAACGAGTGATGTTATTGAAATGGTGATTATTTAAGCTACTAATTTGGAAAATGCTGCATTTCACAGAAAGGACTTGAAAACATAAAAATGTCTCAAATTGGCCGAAAACAAGCTTTTTTCACCCAACAGAAGCATTGCCCGACTCAACCTTTTGATCTGCATCACCATTCTAAAGCGAAAATGCGTGATTTTATTGAAATAGTGAGTATTTTAGCTTCAAATACGCAAAACGCTGCATTTCACAGAAAGGACTTGAAAACACAAAAATGTCTCAAATTGACAGAAAACAAGCTTTTTTCACCTAATATAAGCATTGCCCGACTCAACCTTTTGTTCTGCATCACTCTTCTGAAGCGAAAATGCGTGATTTTATTGAAATAGTGATTATTTTTGCTTCAAATACGCAAAATGCTGCATTTCACAGAAAGGACTTGTAAACGCAAAAATGTCTGAAATTGGCCAAAAACAAGCTTTTTTCACCAAAGAAAAGCAATGCCGGACACAACTTTTTGTTATCCATCACTATTCTGAAGCTAAAATGCGTGATTATATTGAAACAGTGAGTATTTAAGCTTCAAATTCACAAAACGCTGCATTTCACAGAAAGGACTTGTAAACGCAAAAATATCTCAACTCAGCCTAAAACAAGCTTTTAAAAACAAACAAAAGCATTGTCTGACTCAATTTTTTGTTCTGCATCAATCTTCTGTTGGGAAAACGAGTGATGTTATTGAAATTGTGAGTATTTTCACTACCAATTTGCAAAACGCTGCATTTCACAGAAAGGACTTGTAAAAGCAAAAATGTCTGAAATTGTCCTAAAACAAGCATTTTTCACCAAAGAAAAGCAATTTCCGACACAACTTTTTGTTGTGCATCACTAATGTGAAGCGAAAATGCGTGATTTTATTGAAATAGTGAGTATTTTAGCTTCAAATTCGCAAAACGCTGCATTTCACAGAAAGGACTTGTAAACGCAAAAATATCTCAACTCAGCCTAAAACAACGTTGTTTCACCAAACAAAAGCATTGTCCGACTCAAGTTTTTGTTCTGCATTACTAATCTGAAGCTAAAATACGTGATTTTATTGAAATAGTGAATATTTTAGCTTCTAAATCGCAAAACGCTGCATGTCACAGAAAGGACTTGTAAAAGCAAAAATGTCTGAAATTGTCCTAAAACAAGCATTTTTCACCAAAGAAAAGCAATTTCCGACACAACTTTTTGTTGTGCATCACTAATGTGAAGCGAAAATGCGTGATTTTATTGAAATAGTGAGTATTTTAGCTTCAAATTCGCAAAACGCTGCATTTCACAGAAAGGACTTGTAAACGCAAAAATATCTCAACTCAGCCTAAAACAAGCTTTTTAAAACAAACAAAAGCATTGTCTGACTCAATTTTTTGTTCTGCATCAATCTTCTGTTGGGAAAACGAGTGATGTTATTGAAATTGTGAGTATTTTCACGACCAATTTGCAAAACGCTGGATTTCACAGAAAGGACATGAAAACAGAAAAATGTCTGAAATTGGCAGAAAACAAGCTTTTTTCACCCAATAAAAGCATTGCCCGACTCAACCTTTTGTTCTGCATCACTATTCTGAAGCGAAAATGCATGATTTTATTGAAATAGTGAGTATTTTAGCTTCAAATACGCAAAACGCTGCATTTCACAGAAAGGACTTGTAAATGCAAAAATGTCTCAAATTGGCCTAAAACAAGCTTTTTTTTAACCAAACAAAAGCATTGTCCGACTAAACTTTTTATTCTACATCAATATTCTGATGCGAAAATGCGTGATTTTATTGAAATAGTGAGTATTTTCGCTTCTAATTCGTGCAAAAAATGCTCAAATTTCCCTAAAACAAGCTTTTTCAAAAAAACAAAAGTTTTGTCCTGCTCAACTTGTCGTTCTGCATCAACACTCTGAAGCGAAAACGCATGATTTTATTGAAATAGTGAGTATTTTAGCTTCTAATTCGCAAAATGCTGCATTTCACAGAAAGGACTTGTAAATGCAAAAATGTCTAAAATTGGCCTAAAACAAGCTTTTTTAATGAAACAAAAGCATTGTCCGACTCAACTTTTTATTCTGCATCACTATTCTGATGCGAAAACGCATGATTTTATTGAAATAGGGAGTATTTTAGCTTCAAATCCGCAAAACGCTGCATTTCACAGAAAGGTCTTGTAAACGCGAAAATGTCTCAAATTGGCCTAAAGCAAGCTTTTTTCACCAATCAAAAGCATAGTCCGACTCAAGGTTTTGTTCTGCATCACCATCGTGAAGGGAAAACGCGTGATTTTATTGAAATAGTGAGAATTTTAGCTTCAAATTCGTGCAAAAAATGCTCAAATTACCCTAAACGTGTGATTTCATTGAAATATTGAGTATTTTCGCTTCAAATTCGCGCAAAAAATGCTCAAATTACCCGAAAACAAACTTTTTCAAAAAAACAAAAGCATTGTCCGGCTCAACTTTTGTTCTGCATCACCACTCAGAAGCGAAAACGCGTGATTTTATTGAAATAGTGAGGATTTTAGCTTCAAATACGCAAAACGCTGCATTTCACAGAAAGGACTTGTAAATGCAAAAATGTCTCAAATTGGCCTAAACAAGCTTTTTTTTAACCAAACAAAAGCATTGTCCGACTCAACTTTTTATTCTACATCACTATTCTGATGCGAAAATGCGTGATTTTATTGAAATAGTGAGTATTTTCGCTTCTAATTCGTGCAAAAAAAATGCTCAAATTTCCCTAAAACAAGCTTTTTCAAAAAAACAAAAGTTTTGTCCTGCTCAACGTTTCGTTCTGCATCAACACTCTGAAGCGAAAACGCGTAATTTTATTGAAATAGTGAGTATTTTAGCTTCTAATTCGCAAAACGCTGCATTTCACAGAAAGGACTTGTAAATGCAAAAATGTCTAAAATTGGCCTAAAACAAGCTTTTTTAATGAAACAAAAGCATTGTCCGACTCAACTTTTTATTCTGCATCACTATTCTGATGCGAAAACGCATGATTTTATTGAAATAGGGAGTATTTTAGCTTCAAATCCGCAAAACGCTGCATTTCACAGAAAGGTCTTGTAAACGCGAAAATGTCTCAAATTGGCCTAAAACAAGCTTTTTTCACCAATCAAAAGCATAGTCCGACTCAAGGTTTTGTTCTGCATCACCATCGTGAAGGGAAAACGCGTGATTTTATTGAAATAGTGAGAATTTTAGCTTCAAATTCGTGCAAAAAATGCTCAAATTACCCTAAACGTGTGATTTCATTGAAATATTGAGTATTTTCGCTTCAAATTCGCGCAAAAAATGCTCAAATTACCCGAAAACAAACTTTTTCAAAAAAACAAAAGCATTGTCCGGCTCAACTTTTGTTCTGCATCACCACTCAGAAGCGAAAACGCGTGATTTTATTGAAATAGTGAGGATTTTAGCTTCAAATACGCAAAACGCTGCATTTCACAGAAAGGACTTGTAAATGCAAAAATGTCTCAAATTGGCCTAAACAAGCTTTTTTTTAACCAAACAAAAGCATTGTCCGACTCAACTTTTTATTCTACATCACTATTCTGATGCGAAAATGCGTGATTTTATTGAAATAGTGAGTATTTTCGCTTCTAATTCGTGCAAAAAAAATGCTCAAATTTCCCTAAAACAAGCTTTTTCAAAAAACAAAAGTTTTGTCCTGCTCAACGTTTCGTTCTGCATCAACACTCTGAAGCGAAAACGCGTAATTTTATTGAAATAGTGAGTATTTTAGCTTCTAATTCGCAAAACGCTGCATTTCACAGAAAGGACTTGTAAATGCAAAAATGTCTAAAATTGGCCTAAAACAAGCTTTTTAATGAAACAAAAGCATTGTCCGACTCAACTTTTTATTCTGCATCACTATTCTGATGCGAAAACGCATGATTTTATTGAAATAGGGAGTATTTTAGCTTCAAATCCGCAAAACGCTGCATTTCACAGAAAGGTCTTGTAAACGCGAAAATGTCTCAAATTGGCCTAAAACAAGCTTTTTTCACCAATCAAAAGCATAGTCCGACTCAAGGTTTTGTTCTGCATCACCATCGTGAAGGGAAAACGCGTGATTTTATTGAAATAGTGAGAATTTTAGCTTCAAATTCGTGCAAAAAATGCTCAAATTACCCTAAACGTGTGATTTCATTGAAATATTGAGTATTTTCGCTTAAAATTCGCGCAAAAAATGCTCAAATTACCCGAAAACAAACTTTTTCAAAAAAACAAAAGCATTGTCCGGCTCAACTTTTGTTCTGCATCACCACTCAGAAGCGAAAACGCGTGATTATATTGAAATAGTGAGTATTTTGGATTCAACTTCGCAAAACGCTGCATTTCACAGAAAGGACTTGAAAACGCAAATATGTCTCAAATTGGCCTAAAACAACGTTGTTTCACCAAACAAAAGCATTGTCCGACTCAACTTTTTATTCTACATCAATATTCTGATGCGAAAATGCGTGATTTTATTGAAATAGTGAGTATTTTCGCTTCTAATTCGTGCAAAAAAATGCTCAAATTTCCCTAAAACAAGCTTTTTCAAAAAAACAAAAGTTTTGTCCTGCTCAACTTGTCGTTCTGCATCAACACTCTGAAGCGAAAACGCATGATTTTATTGAAATAGTGAGTATTTTAGCTTCTAATTCGCAAAATGCTGCATTTCACAGAAAGGACTTGTAAATGCAAAAATGTCTAAAATTGGCCTAAAACAAGCTTTTTTAATGAAACAAAAGCATTGTCCGACTCAACTTTTTATTCTGCATCACTATTCTGATGCGAAAACGCATGATTTTATTGAAATAGGGAGTATTTTAGCTTCAAATCCGCAAAACGCTGCATTTCACAGAAAGGTCTTGTAAACGCGAAAATGTCTCAAATTGGCCTAAAGCAAGCTTTTTTCACCAATCAAAAGCATAGTCCGACTCAAGGTTTTGTTCTGCATCACCATCGTGAAGGGAAAACGCGTGATTTTATTGAAATAGTGAGAATTTTAGCTTCAAATTCGTGCAAAAAATGCTCAAATTACCCTAAACGTGTGATTTCATTGAAATATTGAGTATTTTCGCTTCAAATTCGCGCAAAAAATGCTCAAATTACCCGAAAACAAACTTTTTCAAAAAAACAAAAGCATTGTCCGGCTCAACTTTTGTTCTGCATCACCACTCAGAAGCGAAAACGCGTGATTTTATTGAAATAGTGAGGATTTTAGCTTCAAATACGCAAAACGCTGCATTTCACAGAAAGGACTTGTAAATGCAAAAATGTCTCAAATTGGCCTAAACAAGCTTTCTTTTAACCAAACAAAAGCATTGTCCGACTCAACTTTTTATTCTACATCACTATTCTGATGCGAAAATGCGTGATTTTATTGAAATAGTGAGTATTTTCGCTTCTAATTCGTGCAAAAAAATGCTCAAATTTCCCTAAAACAAGCTTTTTCAAAAAAACAAAAGTTTTGTCCTGCTCAACGTTTCGTTCTGCATCAACACTCTGAAGCGAAAACGCGTAATTTTATTGAAATAGTGAGTATTTTAGCTTCTAATTCGCAAAACGCTGCATTTCACAGAAAGGACTTGTAAATGCAAAAATGTCTAAAATTGGCCTAAAACAAGCTTTTTTAATGAAACAAAAGCATTGTCCGACTCAACTTTTTATTCTGCATCACTATTCTGATGCGAAAACGCATGATTTTATTGAAATAGGGAGTATTTTAGCTTCAAATCCACAAAACGCTGCATTTCACAGAAAGGTCTTGTAAACGCGAAAATGTCTCAAATTGGCCTAAAACAAGCTTTTTTCACCAATCAAAAGCATAGTCCGACTCAAGGTTTTGTTCTGCATCACCATCGTGAAGGGAAAACGCGTGATTTTATTGAAATAGTGAGAATTTTAGCTTCAAATTCGTGCAAAAAATGCTCAAATTACCCTAAACGTGTGATTTCATTGAAATATTGAGTATTTTCGCTTCAAATTCGCGCAAAAAATGCTCAAATTACCCGAAAACAAACTTTTTCAAAAAAACAAAAGCATTGTCCGGCTCAACTTTTGTTCTGCATCACCACTCAGAAGCGAAAACGCGTGATTTTATTGAAATAGTGAGGATTTTAGCTTCAAATACGCAAAACGCTGCATTTCACAGAAAGGACTTGTAAATGCAAAAATGTCTCAAATTGGCCTAAACAAGCTTTTTTTTAACCAAACAAAAGCATTGTCCGACTCAACTTTTTGTTCTGCATTACTAATCTGAAGCTAAAATACGTGATTTTATTGAAATAGTGAATATTTTAGCTTCTAAATCGCAAAACGCTGCATTTCACAGAAAGGACTTGTAAAAGCAAAAATGTCTGAAATTGTCCTAAAACAAGCATTTTTCACCAAAGAAAAGCAATTTCCGACAACTTTTTGTTGTGCATCACTAATGTGAAGCGAAAATGCGTGATTTTATTGAAATAGTGAGTATTTTAGCTTCAAATTCGCAAAACGCTGCATTTCACAGAAAGGACTTGTAAACGCAAAAATATCTCAACTCAGCCTAAAACAAGCTTTTTAAACCAAACAAAAGCATTGTCTGACTCAATTTTTTGTTCTGCATCAATATTCTGTTGGGAAAACGAGTGATGTTATTGAAATTGTGAGTATTTTCACGACCAATTTGCAAAACGCTGGATTTCACAGAAAGGACTTGAAAACAGAAAAATGTCTCAAATTGGCAGAAAACAAGCTTTTTTCACCCAATATAAGCATTGGCCGACTCAACCTTTTGTTCTGCATCACTATTCTGAAGCGAAAATGCGTGATTTTATTGACATAGTGAGTATTTTCGCTTCTAATTCGTGCAAAAAAATGCTCAAATTTCCCTAAAACAAGCTTTTTCAAAAAAACAAAAGTTTTGTCCTGCTCAACTTTTCGTTCTGCATCAACACTCTGAAGCGAAAACGCGTGATTTTATTGAAATAGTGAGTATTTTAGCTTCTAATTCGCAAAATGCTGCATTTCACAGAAAGGACTTGTAAATGCAAAAATGTCTAAAATTGGCCTAAAACAAGCTTTTTAATGAAACAAAAGCATTGTCCGACTCAACTTTTTATACTGCATCACTATTCTGATGCGAAAACGCATGATTTTATTGAAATAGGGAGTATTTTAGCTTCAAATCCGCAAAACGCTGCATTTCACAGAAAGGTCTTGTAAACGCGAAAATGTCTCAAATTGGCCTAAAACAAGCTTTTTTCACCAATCAAAAGCATAGTCCGACTCAAGGTTTTGTTCTGCATCACCATCGTGAAGGGAAAACGCGTGATTTTATTGAAATAGTGAGAATTTTAGCTTCAAATTCGTGCAAAAAAAGCTCAAATTACCCTAAATGTGTGATTTCATTGAAATATTGAGTATTTTCGCTTCAAATTCGCGCAAAAAATGCGCAAATTACCCGAAAACAAGCTTTTTCAAAAAAGAAAAGCATTGTCCGGCTCAACTTTTTGTTCTTCATCAATATTCTGTTGGGAAAACGAGTGATGTTATTGAAATGGTGATTATTTAAGCTACTAATTTGGAAAATGCTGCATTTCACAGAAAGGACTTGAAAACATAAAAATGTCTCAAATTGGCCGAAAACAAGCTTTTTTCACCCAACAGAAGCATTGCCCGACTCAACCTTTTGATCTGCATCACCATTCTAAAACGAAAATGCGTGATTTTATTGAAATAGTGAGTATTTTAGCTTCAAATACGCAAAACGCTGCATTTCACAGAAAGGACTTGAAAACACAAAAATGTCTCAAATTGACAGAAAACAAGCTTTTTTCACCTAATATAAGCATTGCCCGACTCAACCTTTTGTTCTGCATCACTCTTCTGAAGCGAAAATGCGTGATTTTATTGAAATAGTGATTATTTTTGCTTCAAATACGCAAAATGCTGCATTTCACAGAAAGGACTTGTAAACGCAAAAATGTCTGAAATTGGCCAAAAACAAGCTTTTTTCACCAAAGAAAAGCAATGCCGGACACAACTTTTTGTTATCCATCACTATTCTGAAGCTAAAATGCGTGATTATATTGAAACAGTGAGTATTTAAGCTTCAAATTCACAAAACGCTGCATTTCACAGAAAGGACTTGTAAACGCAAAAATGTCTCAACTTGGCCTAAAACAAGGTTTTTTTCAAAAAAACAAAAGCATTGTTCGACTCAATTTTTTGTTATGCATCACTATTCTGTTGGGAAAACGAGTGATGTTATTGAAATCGTGAGTATTTTAGCTACTAATTTGCAAAACGTTGCATTTCACAGAAAGGACTTGGAAACACAAAAATGTCTCAAATTGGCGGAAAACAAGCTTTTTTCACCGAGTAAAAGCATGACCCGACTCAACCTTTTGTTCCGCATCACTATTCTGAAGCGAAAATGCGTGATTTTATTGAAATAGTGAGTATTTTAGCTTCAAATACGCGAAACGCTGCATTTCACAGAAAGGACTTGTAAATGCAATAATGTCTCAAATTGGCCGAAAAGAAGCTTTTTCACCAAACAAAAGCATTGTACGAGACAAATTTTTGTTGCGCATCAGTGTTCTTCAGCCAAAACGCGTGATTTTATTGAAATAGTTAGTATTTTTGCTTCACATTCGCAAAACGCTGCATTTCATAGAAATTACTTGTTAACTCAAAATGTCTCAAATTGGCCAAAAACAAGCTTTTTAACCAAACAAAAGCATTGTACGACTCAACCTTTCGTTCTGCATCAGTATTCTTCAGCCAAAACGCGTGATTTTATTGAAATATTGAGTATTTTTGCCTCAAATTCGCAAAACGCTGCATTTCACAGAAAGGACTTGAAATTGCAAAAATGTCTCAAATTGGCCGAAAATAAGTTTTTTAATCCAAACAAAAGCATTGTACGACTCAACTTTTTATTCTGCATCACTATTCTGATGCGAAAACGCATGATTTTATTGAAATAGTGAGTATTGTAGCTTCAAATCAATAAACGCTGCATTTCACAGAAAGGACTTGGAAACACAAAAATGTCTCAAATTGGCCGAAAACAAGCTTTTTCACCAAACAAAAGCATTGGACGACTCAACTTTTTGTTCTGCATCACTATTCTGTTGGGAAAACGAGTGATGTTATTGAAATCGTGATTATTTAAGCTCCTAATTTGGAAAACGCTGCATTTCACAGAAAGGACTTGAAAACACAAAAATGTCTCAAATTGGCCGAAAACAAGCTTTTTCACCCAACAGAAACATTGCCCGACTCAACCATTTGATCTGCATCACTAATCTGAGGCGAAAATGCGTGATTTTATTGAAATAGTGAGTATTTTAGCTTCAAATACGCAAAACGCTGCATTTCAGAGAAAGGACTTGTAAATGCAAAAATGTCTCAAATTGGCCGAAAACAAGCTTTTTCACCAAAAAAAGCAATGTCCGGCACAACTTTTTGTTATGCATCACGATTCTGAAGTTAAAATGCGTGATTTTATTAAATTAGTGAGTATTTTAGCTTCAAATTCGCAAAACGCTGCATTTCACAGAAAGGTCTTGTAAACGCAAAAATGTCTCGAATTTGCCAAAAACAAGCTTTTTTCACCACTCAAAAGCATTGTCCGACTCAAGGTTTTGTTCTGCATCACCATCGTGAAGGGAAAACGCGTGATTTTATTGAAATAGTGAGAATTTTTGCTTCAATTTCTTGCAAAAAATTCTCAAATTCCCCTAAACGTGTGATTTCATTGAAATATTGAGTATTTTAGCTTCAAATTCGTGCAAAAAATGCTCAAATTACCCGAAAACAAGCTTTTTCAAAAAAACAAAAGCATTGTCCGGCTCAACTTTTTGTTCTGCATCACGAATCTGAAGCGAAAACGCGTGATTTTATTGAAATCGTGAGTATTTTAGCTTCTAATTCGCAAAACACTGCATTTCACAGAAAGGACTTGTAAACGCGAAAATGTCTCAAATTGGCCTAAAACAAGCTTTTTTCACCAATCAAAAGCATAGTCCGACTCAAGGTTTTGTTCTGCATCACCATCGTGAAGGGAAAACGCGTGATTTTATTGAAATAGTGAGAATTTTAGCTTCAAATTCGTGCAAAAAATGCTCAAATTACCCTAAACGTGTGATTTCATTGAAATACTGAGTATTTTCGCTTAAAATTCGCGCAAAAAATGCTCAAATTACCCGAAAACAAACTTTTTCAAAAAAACAAAAGCATTGTCCGGCTCAACTTTTGTTCTGCATCACCACTCAGAAGCGAAAACGCGTGATTATATTGAAATAGTGAGTATTTTGGATTCAACTGCAAACGCTGCATTTCACAGAAAGGACTTGAAAACGCAAATATGTCTCAAATTGGCCTAAAACAACGTTGTTTCACCAAACAAAAGCATTGTCCGACTCAACTTTTTGTTCTGCATTACTAATCTGAAGCTAAAATACGTGATTTTATTGAAATAGTGAATATTTTAGCTTCTAAATCGCAAAACGCTGCATTTCACAGAAAGGACTTGTAAAAGCAAAAATGTCTGAAATTGTCCTAAAACAAGCATTTTTCACCAAAGAAAAGCAATTTCCGACAACTTTTTGTTGTGCATCACTAATGTGAAGCGAAAATGCGTGATTTTATTGAAATAGTGAGTATTTTAGCTTCAAATTCGCAAAACGCTGCATTTCACAGAAAGGACTTGTAAACGCAAAATATCTCAACTCAGCCTAAAACAAGCTTTTTTAAACCAAACAAAAGCATTGTCTGACTCAATTTTTTGTTCTGCATCAATATTCTGTTGGGAAAACGAGTGATGTTATTGAAATTGTGAGTATTTTCACTACCAATTTGCAAAACGCTGGATTTCACAGAAAGGACTTGAAAACAGAAAAATGTCTCAAATTGGCAGAAAACAAGCTTTTTTCACCCAATATAAGCATTGGCCGACTCAACCTTTTGTTCTGCATCACTATTCTGAAGCGAAAATGCGTGATTTTATTGACATAGTGAGTATTTTCGCTTCTAATTCGTGCAAAAAAATGCTCAAATTTCCCTAAAACAAGCTTTTTCAAAAAAACAAAAGTTTTGTCCTGCTCAACTTTTCGTTCTGCATCAACACTCTGAAGCGAAAACGCGTGATTTTATTGAAATAGTGAGTATTTTAGCTTCTAATTCGCAAAATGCTGCATTTCACAGAAAGGACTTGGAAACACAAAAATGTCTCAAATTGGCGGAAAACAAGCTTTTTTCACCGAGTAAAAGCATGACCCGACTCAACCTTTTGTTCCGCATCACTATTCTGAAGCGAAAATGCGTGATTTTATTGAAATAGTGAGTATTTTAGCTTCAAATACGCGAAACGCTGCATTTCACAGAAAGGACTTGTAAATGCAATAATGTCTCAAATTGGCCGAAAAGAAGCTTTTTTCACCAAACAAAAGCATTGTACGAGACAAATTTTTGTTGCGCATCAGTGTTCTTCAGCCAAAACGCGTGATTTTATTGAAATAGTTAGTATTTTTGCTTCACATTCGCAAAACGCTGCATTTCATAGAAATTACTTGTTAACTCAAAATGTCTCAAATTGGCCAAAAACAAGCTTTTTAACCAAACAAAAGCATTGTACGACTCAACCTTTCGTTCTGCATCAGTATTCTTCAGCCAAAACGCGTGATTTTATTGAAATATTGAGTATTTTTGCCTCAAATTCGCAAAACGCTGCATTTCACAGAAAGGACTTGTAATTGCAAAAATGTCTCAAATTGGCCGAAAATAAGTTTTTTAATCCAAACAAAAGCATTGTACGACTCAACTTTTTATTCTGCATCACTATTCTGATGCGAAAACGCATGATTTTATTGAAATAGTGAGTATTGTAGCTTCAAATCCGCAAAACGCTGCATTTCACAGAAAGGACTTGGAAACACAAAAATGTCTCAAATTGGCCGAAAACAAGCTTTTTTCACCAAACAAAAGCATTGTCCGACTCAACTTTTTATTCTGCATCACTATTCTGATGCGAAAACGCATGATTTTATTGAAATAGTGAGTATTGTAGCTTCAAATCCGCAAAACGCTGCATTTCACAGAAAGGACTTGGAAACACAAAAATGTCTCAAATTGGCCGAAAACAAGCTTTTTTCACCAAACAAAAGCATTGGACGACTCAACTTTTTGTTCTGCATCACTATTCTGTTGGGAAAACGAGTGATGTTATTGAAATCGTGATTATTTAAGCTCCTAATTTGGAAAACGCTGCATTTCACAGAAAGGACTTGAAAACACAAAAATGTCTCAAATTGGCCGAAAACAAGCTTTTTTCACCCAACAGAAGCATTGCCCGACTCAACCATTTGATCTGCATCACTAATCTGAGGCGAAAATGCGTGATTTTATTGAAATAGTGAGTATTTTAGCTTCAAATACGCAAAACGCTGCATTTCAGAGAAAGGACTTGTAAATGCAAAAATGTCTCAAATTGGCCGAAAACAAGCTTTTTTCACCAAAAAAAAAGCAATGTCCGGCACAACTTTTTGTTATGCATCACGATTCTGAAGTTAAAATGCGTGATTTTATTAAATTAGTGAGTATTTTAGCTTCAAATTCGCAAAACGCTGCATTTCACAGAAAGGTCTTGTAAACGCAAAAATGTCTCGAATTGGCCAAAAACAAGCTTTTTTCACCACTCAAAAGCATTGTCCGACTCAAGGTTTTGTTCTGCATCACCATCGTGAAGGGAAAACGCGTGATTTTATTGAAATAGTGAGAATTTTTGCTTCAATTTCTTGCAAAAAATTCTCAAATTCCCCTAAACGTGTGATTTCATTGAAATATTGAGTATTTTAGCTTCAAATTCGTGCAAAAAATGCTCAAATTACCCGAAAACAAGCTTTTTCAAAAAAACAAAAGCATTGTCCGGCTCAACTTTTTGTTCTGCATCACGAATCTGAAGCGAAAACGCGTGATTTTATTGAAATCGTGAGTATTTTAGCTTCTAATTCGCAAAACGCTGCATTTCACAGAAAGGACTTGGAAACGCAAAAATTTCTCAAATTGGCCGAAAACAAGCTTTTTTCTCCGAACAAAAGCATTGTACAACTCAACTTTTTATTCTGCATCATGATTCTCATGCGAAAAACGTATGATTTTATTGAAATCGGGAGTATTTTAGCTTCAAATCTGCAAAACGCTGCATTTCACAGAAAGGTCTTGTAAACGCAAAAATGTCTCAAATTGGCCTAAAACAAGCTTTTTTCACCAATCCAAAGCATTGTCCGACTCAAGGTTTTGTTCTGCATCACCATCGTGAAGGGAAAACGCGTGATTTTATTGAAATAGTGAGTATTTTCACTTCAAATTCGCGCAAAAAATGCTCAAATTACCCTAAAACAAGCTTTTTAAACCAAACAAAAGCATTGTCTGACTCAACTCATTGTTCTGCATCACTATTATGAAGCGAAAACGAGTGATGTTATTGAAATCGTGAGTGTTTTAGCTACTAATTTGCAAAACGCTGCATTTCACAGAAAGGACTTGGAAACACAAAAATGTCTCAAATTGGCCGAAAACAAGCTTTTTTTCACCCAATAAAAGCATTGCCCGACTGAACCTTTTGTTTTACATCACTATTCTGAAGCGAAAATGCGTGATTTTATTGAAATAGTGAGTATTTTAGCTTCAAATACGCAAAACGCTGCTTTTCACAGAAAGGACTTGTAAATGCAATAATGTCTCAAATTGGCCGAAAAGAAGCTTTTTTCACCAAACAAAAGCATTGTACGAGACAAATTTTTGTTGCGCATCAGTGTTCTTCAGCCAAAACGCGTGATTTTATTGAAATAGTTAGTATTTTTGCTTCACATTCGCAAAACGCTGCATTTCATAGAAATTACTTGTTAACTCAAAATGTCTCAAATTGGCCAAAAACAAGCTTTTTAACCAAACAAAAGCATTGTACGACTCAACCTTTCGTTCTGCATCAGTATTCTTCAGCCAAAACGCGTGATTTTATTGAAATATTGAGTATTTTTGCCTCAAATTCGCAAAACGCTGCATTTCACAGAAAGGACTTGTAATTGCAAAAATGTCTCAAATTGGCCGAAAATAAGTTTTTTAAACCAAACAAAAGCATTGTACGACTCAACTTTTTATTCTGCATCACTATTCTGATGCGAAAACGCATGATTTTATTGAAATAGTGAGTATTGTAGCTTCAAATCTGCAAAACGCTGCATTTCACAGAAAGGACTTGGAAACACAAAAATGTCTCAAATTGGCCGAAAACAAGCTTTTTTCACCAAACAAAAGCATTGGACGACTCAACTTTTTGTTCTGCATCACTATTCTGTTGGGAAAACGAGTGATGTTATTGAAATCGTGATTATTTAAGCTCCTAATTTGGAAAACGCTGCATTTCACAGAAAGGACTTGAAAACACAAAAATGTCTCAAATTGGCCGAAAACAAGCTTTTTTCACCCAACAGAAGCATTGCCTGACTCAACCTTTTGATCTGCATCACTAATCTGAGGCGAAAATGCGTGATTTTATTGAAATAGTGAGTATTTTAGCTTCAAATACGCAAAACGCTGTATTTCAGAGAAAGGACTTGTAAATGCAAAAATGTCTCAAATTGGCCGAAAACAAGCTTTTTTCACCAAAAAAAAAAAGCAATGTCCGGCACAACTTTTTGTTATGCATCACAATTCTGAAGTTAAAATGCGTGATTTTATTAAATTAGTGAGTATTTTAGCTTCAAATTCGCAAAACGCTGCATTTCACAGAAAGGTCTTGTAAACGCAAAAATGTCTCGAATTGGCCAAAAACAAGCTTTTTTCACCACTCAAAAGCATTGTCCGACTCAAGGTTTTGTTCTGCATCACCATCGTGAAGGGAAAACGCGTGATTTTATTGAAATAGTGAGAATTTTTGCTTCAATTTCTTGCAAAAAATTCTCAAATTCCCCTAAACGTGTGATTTCATTGAAATATTGAGTATTTTAGCTTCAAATTCGTGCAAAAAATGCTCAAATTACCCGAAAACAAGCTTTTTCAAAAAAACAAAAGCATTGTCCGGCTCAACTTTTTGTTCTGCATCACGAATCTGAAGCGAAAACGCGTGATTTTATTGAAATCGTGAGTATTTTAGCTTCTAATTCGCAAAACGCTGCATTTCACAGAAAGGACTTGGAAACGCAAAAATTTCTCAAATTGGCCGAAAACAAGCTTTTTTCACCGAACAAAAGCATTGTACAACTCAACTTTTTATTCTGCATCATGATTCTCATGCGAAAAACGCATGATTTTATTGAAATCGGGAGTATTTTAGCTTGAAATCAACAAAACGCTGCATTTCACAGAAAGGTCTTGTAAACGCAAAAATGTCTCAAATTGGCCGAAAACAAGCTTTTTTCACCAATCCAAAGCATTGTCCGACTCAAGGTTTTGTTCTGCATCACCATCGTGAAGGGAAAACGCGTGATTTTATTGAAATAGTGAGTATTTTCGCTTCAAATTCGCGCAAAAAATGCTCAAATTACCCTAAAACAAGCTTTTTAAACCAAACAAAAGCATTGTCTGACTCAACTCATTGTTCTGCATCACTATTATGAAGCGAAAACGAGTGATGTTATTGAAATCGTGAGTGTTTTAGCTACTAATTTGCAAAACGCTGCATTTCACAGAAAGGACTTGGAAACACAAAAATGTCTCAAATTGGCCGAAAACAAGCTTTTTTTCACCCAATAAAAGCATTGCCCGACTGAACCTTTTGTTTTACATCACTATTCTGAAGCGAAAATGCGTGATTTTATTGAAATAGTGAGTATTTTAGCTTCAAATACGCAAAACGCTGCTTTTCACAGAAAGGACTTGTAAATGCAATAATGTCTCAAATTGACCGAAAAGAAGCTTTTTTTCACCAAACAAAAGCATTGTTCGAGACAAATTTTTGTTGCGCATCAGTGTTCTTCAGCCAAAACGCGTGATTTTATTGAAATAGTTAGTATTTTTGCTTCACATTCGCAAAACGCTGCATTTCATAGAAATTACTTGTTAACTCAAAATGTCTCAAATTGGCCAAAAACAAGCTTTTTAACCAAACAAAAGCATTGTACGACTCAACCTTTCGTTCTGCATCAGTATTCTTCAGCCAAAACGCGTGATTTTATTGAAATATTGAGTATTTTTGCCTCAAATTCGCAAAACGCTGCATTTCACAGAAAGGACTTGTAATTGCAAAAATGTCTCAAATTGGCCGAAAATAAGTTTTTTAAACCAAACAAAAGCATTGTACGACTCAACTTTTTATTCTGCATCACTATTCTGATGCGAAAACGCATGATTTTATTGAAATAGTGAGTATTGTAGCTTCAAATCCACAAAACGCTGCATTTCACAGAAAGGACTTGGAAACACAAAAATGTCTCAAATTGGCCGAAAACAAGCTTTTTTCACCAAACAAAAGCATTGGACGACTCAACTTTTTGTTCTGCATCACTATTCTGTTGGGAAAACGAGTGATGTTATTGAAATCGTGATTATTTAAGCTCCTAATTTGGAAAACGCTGCATTTCACAGAAAGGACTTGAAAACACAAAAATGTCTCAAATTGGCCGAAAACAAGCTTTTTTCACCCAACAGAAGCATTGCCCGACTCAACCTTTTGATCTGCATCACTAATCTGAGGCGAAAATGCGTGATTTTATTGAAATAGTGAGTATTTTAGCTTCAAATACGCAAAACGCTGCATTTCAGAGAAAGGACTTGTAAATGCAAAAATGTCTCAAATTGGCCGAAAACAAGCTTTTTTCACCAAAAAAAAAGCAATGTCCGGCACAACTTTTTGTTATGCATCACGATTCTGAAGTCAAAATACTTGATTTTATTAAATTAGTGAGTATTTTAGCTTCAAATTCGCAAAACGCTGCATTTCACAGAAAGGTCTTGTAAACGCAAAAATGTCTCGAATTGGCCAAAAACAAGCTTTTTTCACCACTCAAAAGCATTGTCCGACTCAAGGTTTTGTTCTGCATCACCATCGTGAAGGGAAAACGCGTGATTTTATTGAAATAGTGAGAATTTTTGCTTCAATTTCTTGCAAAAAATTCTCAAATTCCCCTAAACGTGTGATTTCATTGAAATATTGAGTATTTTAGCTTCAAATTCGTGCAAAAATGCTCAAATTATCCGAAAACAAGCTTTTTCAAAAAAACAAAAGCATTGTCCGGCTCAACTTTTTGTTCTGCATCACGAATCTGAAGCGAAAACGCGTGATTTTATTGAAATCGTGAGTATTTTAGCTTCTAATTCGCAAAACGCTGCATTTCACAGAAAGGACTTGTAAATGCAATAATGTCTCAAATTGCCCGAAAACAAGCTTTTTTCACCAAACAAAAGCATTGTACGACTCAACTTTTTGTTCTGCATCAGTATTCTTCAGCCAAAACGCGTGATTGTATTGAAATAGTGAGTATTTTAGCTTCAACTTCGCAAAACGCTGCATTTCACAGAAAGGACTTGAAAACACAAAAATGTCTCAAATTGGCCGAAAACAAGCTTTTTTCACCCAACAGAAGCATTGCCTGACTCAACCTTTTGATCTGCATCACTAATCTGAGGCGAAAATGCGTGATTTTATTGAAATAGTGAGTATTTTAGCTTCAAATACACAAAACGCTGTATTTCAGAGAAAGGACTTGTAAATGCAAAAATGTCTCAAATTGGCCGAAAACAAGCTTTTTTCACCAAAAAAAAAAGCAATGTCCGGCACAACTTTTTGTTATGCATCACAATTCTGAAGTTAAAATGCGTGATTTTATTAAATTAGTGAGTATTTTAGCTTCAAATTCGCAAAACGCTGCATTTCACAGAAAGGTCTTGTAAACGCAAAAATGTCTCGAATTGGCCAAAAACAAGCTTTTTTCACCACTCAAAAGCATTTTCCGACTCAAGGTTTTGTTCTGCATCACCATCGTGAAGGGAAAACGCGTGATTTTATTGAAATAGTGAGAATTTTTGCTTCAATTTCTTGCAAAAAATTCTCAAATTCCCCTAAACGTGTGATTTCATTGAAATATTGAGTATTTTAGCTTCAAATTCGTGCAAAAAATGCTCAAATTACCCGAAAACAAGCTTTTTCAAAAAAACAAAAGCATTGTCCGGCTCAACTTTTTGTTCTGCATCACGAATCTGAAGCGAAAACGCGTGATTTTATTGAAATCGTGAGTATTTTAGCTTCTAATTCGCAAAACGCTGCATTTCACAGAAAGGACTTGGAAACGCAAAAATTTCTCAAATTGGCCGAAAACAAGCTTTTTTCACCGAACAAAAGCATTGTACAACTCAACTTTTTATTCTGCATCATCGATTCTCATGCGAAAAACGCATGATTTTATTGAAATCGGGAGTATTTTAGCTTGAAATCAACAAAACGCTGCATTTCACAGAAAGGTCTTGTAAACGCAAAAATGTCTCAAATTGGCCGAAAACAAGCTTTTTTCACCAATCCAAAGCATTGTCCGACTCAAGGTTTTGTTCTGCATCACCATCGTGAAGGGAAAACGCGTGATTTTATTGAAATATTGAGTATTTTCGCTTCAAATTCGCGCAAAAAATGCTCAAATTACCCTAAAACAAGCTTTTTAAACCAAACAAAAGCATTGTCTGACTCAACTCATTGTTCTGCATCACTATTATGAAGCGAAAACGAGTGATGTTATTGAAATCGTGAGTGTTTTAGCTACTAATTTGCAAAACGCTGCATTTCACAGAAAGGACTTGGAAACACAAAAATGTCTCAAATTGGCCGAAAACAAGCTTTTTTTCACCCAATAAAAGCATTGCCCGACTGAACCTTTTGTTTTACATCACTATTCTGAAGCGAAAATGCGTGATTTTATTGAAATAGTGAGTATTTTAGCTTCAAATACGCAAAACGCTGCTTTTCACAGAAAGGACTTGTAAATGCAATAATGTCTCAAATTGACCGAAAAGAAGCTTTTTTCACCAAACAAAAGCATTGTTCGAGACAAATTTTTGTTGCGCATCAGTGTTCTTCAGCCAAAACGCGTGATTTTATTGAAATAGTTAGTATTTTTGCTTCACATTCGCAAAACGCTGCATTTCATAGAAATTACTTGTTAACTCAAAATGTCTCAAATTGGCCAAAAACAAGCTTTTTAACCAAACAAAAGCATTGTACGACTCAACCTTTCGTTCTGCATCAGTATTCTTCAGCCAAAACGCGTGATTTTATTGAAATATTGAGTATTTTTGCCTCAAATTCGCAAAACGCTGCATTTCACAGAAAGGACTTGTAATTGCAAAAATGTCTCAAATTGGCCGAAAATAAGTTTTTTAAACCAAACAAAAGCATTGTACGACTCAACTTTTTATTCTGCATCACTATTCTGATGCGAAAACGCATGATTTTATTGAAATAGTGAGTATTGTAGCTTCAAATCCGCAAAACGCTGCATTTCACAGAAAGGACTTGGAAACACAAAAATGTCTCAAATTGGCCGAAAACAAGCTTTTTTCACCAAACAAAAGCATTGGACGACTCAACTTTTTGTTCTGCATCACTATTCTGTTGGGAAAACGAGTGATGTTATTGAAATCGTGATTATTTAAGCTCCTAATTTGGAAAACGCTGCATTTCACAGAAAGGACTTGAAAACACAAAAATGTCTCAAATTGGCCGAAAACAAGCTTTTTTCACCCAACAGAAGCATTGCCCGACTCAACCTTTTGATCTGCATCACTAATCTGAGGCGAAAATGCGTGATTTTATTGAAATAGTGAGTATTTTAGCTTCAAATACGCAAAACGCTGCATTTCAGAGAAAGGACTTGTAAATGCAAAAATGTCTCAAATTGGCCGAAAACAAGCTTTTTTCACCAAAAAAAAAGCAATGTCCGGCACAACTTTTTGTTATGCATCACGATTCTGAAGTCAAAATACTTGATTTTATTAAATTAGTGAGTATTTTAGCTTCAAATTCGCAAAACGCTGCATTTCACAGAAAGGTCTTGTAAACGCAAAAATGTCTCGAATTGGCCAAAAACAAGCTTTTTTCACCACTCAAAAGCATTGTCCGACTCAAGGTTTTGTTCTGCATCACCATCGTGAAGGGAAAACGCCTGATTTTATTGAAATAGTGAGAATTTTTGCTTCAATTTCTTGCAAAAAATTCTCAAATTCCCCTAAACGTGTGATTTCATTGAAATATTGAGTATTTTAGCTTCAAATTCGTGCAAAAAATGCTCAAATTATCCGAAAACAAGCTTTTTCAAAAAAACAAAAGCATTGTCCGGCTCAACTTTTTGTTCTGCATCACGAATCTGAAGCGAAAACGCGTGATTTTATTGAAATCGTGAGTATTTTAGCTTCTAATTCGCAAAACGCTGCATTTCACAGAAAGGACTTGTAAATGCAATAATGTCTCAAATTGCCCGAAAACAAGCTTTTTTCACCAAACAAAAGCATTGTACGACTCAACTTTTTGTTCTGCATCAGTATTCTTCAGCCAAAACGCGTGATTGTATTGAAATAGTGAGTATTTTAGCTTCAACTTCGCAAAACGCTGCATTTCACAGAAAGGACTTGAAAACGCAAAAATGTCTCAACTTCGCCAAGAACAAGGTTTTTTCAAAAAAACGAAAGCATTGTATGACTCAACTTTTTGTTCTGCATCACTGTTCTGTTGGGAAAACGAGTGATGTTATTGAAATCGTGAGTATTTTAGCTACTAATTTGCAAAACGCTGCATTTCACAGAAAGGACTTGTAAACGCGAAAATGTCTGAAATTGGCCTAAAACAAGTTTTTTCACCAAAGAAAAGCAATGTCCGACACAACTTTTTGTGATGCATCACTATTCTGAAGCTAAAATGCGTGATTTTATTGAAATCGTGAGTATTTTAGCTTCAAATACGCAAAACGCTGCATTTCACAGAAAGGACTTGTAAAAGCAAAAATGTCTCAAAGTGGCCTAAAACAAGCATTTTTCACCACCAAAAGGATTGTGCAACTCAACCTTTTGTTCTGCATCAGTATTCTTCAGCCAAAACGCGTGATTTTATTGAAATAGTGAGTATTTTTGCTTCAAATTCGCAAAACGCTGCATTTCACAGAAAGGACTTGGAAACACAAAAATGTCTCAAATTGGCCGAAAACAAGCTTTTTTCACCCAACATAAGCATTGCCCGACTCAACCTTTTGATCTGCATCACCATTCTAAAGCGAAAATGCGTGATTTTATTGAAATAGTGAGTATTTTAGCTTCAAATACGCAAAACGCTGCATTTAACAGAAAGAACTTGGAAACGCAAAAATTTCTCAAATTGGCCTAAAACAAGCTTTTTTCACCAATCAAAAGCATTGTCCGACTCAAGGTTTTGTTCTGCATCACCATCGTGAAGGGAAAACGCGTAATTTTATTGAAATAGTGAGTATTTTAGCTTCAAATTCGCACAAAAAAATGCTCAAATTAACCTAAAATAAGCTTTTTCAAAAAAACAAAAGCATTGTCTGTCTCAACCTTTTGTTCTGCATCACTAATCTGAAGCAAAAACACGCGATTTGATTGAAATAGTGAGGATTTTTGCTTCAAATTCGTAAAACGCTGCATTTCACAGAAAGGACTTGAAAACACAAAAATGTCTCAAATTGGCAGAAAACAAGCTTTTTTCACCTAATATAAGCATTGCCCGACTCAACCTTTTGTTCTGCATCACTAATCTGAAGCGAAAAAGCGTGATTTTATTGAAATAGTGAGTATTTTACCTTCTAATTCGCAAAACGCTGCATTTCACAGAAAGGACTTGTAAACGCAAAAATATCTCAACTTGGCCGAAAACAAGCTTTTTTCACCCAATATAAGCATTGCCTGACTCAATCTTTTGTTCTGCATCACTATTCTGAAGCGAAAATGCGTTATTTTATTGAAATAGTGAGAATTTTAGCTTCAAATACGCAAAACGCTGCATTTCACAGAAAGGACTTGTAATTGCAAAAATGTCGCAAATTGGCCTAAAACAAGCTTTTTAAACCAAAGAAAAGCATTGTCCGACTCAACTTTTTATTCGGCATCACTATTCTCACGTGAAAACGCATGATTTTATTGAAATAGGGAGTATTTTAGCTTCAAATCTGCAAAACGCTGCATTTCACAGAAAGGTCTTGTAAACACAAAAATGTCTCAAATTGGCCGAAAACAAGCTTTTTTACCCAAACAAAAGCATTGTCCGCCTCAAATTTTTATTTTGCATCACCATCCTAAAGGGAAAACGCATGATTTTATTGATATTGGAAGTATTTTAGCTTCAATTCCGCAAAACGCTGCATTTCACGGAAAGGTCTTGTAAATGCAAAAATGTCTCAAATTGGCTAAGATAAGGTTTTTTCACCAAACAAAAGCATTGGCCGACTCAAGGTTTTGTTCTGCATCACCATCCTTAAGGGAAAACGCGTGATTTTATTGAAATAGTGAGTATTTTAGCTTCTACATCGCAAAACGCTAAATTTCACAGAAAGGACTTGAAAACGTAAATATGTCTCAAATTGGCCGAAAACAAGGTTGTTTCACCAAACAAAACCATTGCCCGACTCAACTTTTTGTTATGCATCACTAATCTGAAGCGAGAACGCGTGATTTTATTGAAATAGTGAGTATTTTACCTTCTAATTCGCAAAACGCTGCATTTCACAGAAAGGACTTGTAAATGCAAAAATATATCAACTTGGCCGAAAACAAGTTTTTTTCACCCAATATAAGCATTGCCTGACTCAACCTTTTGTTCTGCATCACTATTCTGAAGCGAAAATGCGTTATTTTATTGAAATAGTGAGAATTTTAGCTTCAAATAAGCAAAACGCTTCATTTCAAAGAAAGGACTTGAAAACGCAAAAAATTCTCAAATTGGCCAAAAACAAGCTTTTTTCACCAATCAAAAGCATTGTCCGACTCAAGGTTTTGTTCTGCATCACCATCGTGAAGGGAAAACGCGTGATTTTATTGAAATAGTGAGAATTTTAGCTTCAAATTCTTGCAAAAAAATGCTCAAATTACCCTAAACGTGTGATTTCATTGAAATATTGAGTATTTTAGCTTCAAATTCGCGCAAAAAATGCTCAAATTACCAAAAAGAAGCTTTTTCAAAAAAACAAAAGCATTGTCCGGCTCAACTTTTTGTTCTGCATCACTAATCTGAAGCGAAAACGCGTGATTTTATTGAAATCGTGAGTATTTTAGCTTCTAATTCGCAAAACGCTGCATTTCACAGAAAGGACTTGGAAACGCAAAAATTTCTCAAATTGGCGGAAAACAAGCTTTTTTCACCGAACAAAAGCATTGTCCGACTCAAGGTTTTGTTCTGCATCACCATCGTGAAGGGAAAACGCGTGATTTTATTGAAATAGTGAGTATTTTCGCTACAAATTCGCGCAAAAAATGCTCAAATTACCCTACAACAAGTTTTTTCACCAAACAAAAGCATTTTACGACTCAATTTTTTGTTCTGCATCAGTATTCTTCAGCCAAAACGCTTGATTGTATTGAAATAGTGAGTATTTTCGCTTCAACTTCGCAAAACGCTGCATTTCACAGAAAGGACTTGTAAATGCAAAAATGTCTCAAAGTGGCCTAGAACAAGCATTTTTCACCACCAAAAGGATTGTGCAACTCAACCTTTTGTTCTGCATCAGTATTCTTCAGCCAAAACGCGTGATTTTTTTGAAATAGTGAGTATTTTAGCTTCTAATTAGCAAAACGCTGCATTTCACAAAAAGGACTTGTAAATGCAAAAATGTCTGAAATTGGCCTAAAACAAGCTTTTTTCACCAAAGAAAGGAATGTCCGACACAACTTTTTGATATGCGTCACTATTCTGAAGCGAAAATGCATGATTTTATTGAAATAGTGAGTATTTTAGCTTCAAATCCGCAAAACGCTGCATTTCACAGAAAAGGTCTGTAAAGGCAAAAATGTCTCCAATTGGCTTAAAACAAGCTTTTTTCACCAAAAACAAAAGCATTGTCCGACTCAAGGTTTTCTTCTGCATCACCATCCTGAAGGGAAAACGCGTGGTTTTATTGAAATAGTGAGTATTTTAGCTTCCAATTCGCAAAACGCTGCATTTCACAGAAAGGACTTGAAAACGAAAACGCAATGCATTTTTTCTGCATTTCCCGACTCAACTTTTTGTTATGCATCACTGTTCTGAAGCTAAAATTGGTGATTTTATTGAAATAGTGAGTATTTTATCTTCAAATTCACGCAAAAAATGCTCAAAGTACCCTAAAACAAGCTTTTAAACCAAAACAAAGCATTGTCCGAATCAACTTTTTGTTCTGCATCACTATTCTGAAGCGAAAACGCGTGATGTTATTGAAATAGGGAGTATTTTTGCTTCAAATTCGCAAAAGGCTGCATTTCACAGAATGGACTTGAAAATGCAAACATGTCACAAATTTGCCTAAAACAAGGTTTTTTCACCAAATAAAAGGATTGTCCCACTCAAATATTTGTTCCGCATCACAATTCTGAAGTAAAAACGCATGTTTTATTGAAATAGTGAGTATTTTAGTTTCAAATTCGCGGAAAAAAAATGCTCAAATTACCCTAAACGTGTGATTTTATTGAAACAGTGAGTATTTTAGCTTCAAATTCGCGCAAAAAATGCTCAAATTACCAAAAAGAAGCTTTTTCAAAAAAACAAAAGCATTGTCCGGCTCAACTTTTTGTTCTGCATCACTAATCTGAAGCGAAAACGCGTGATTTTATTGAAATCGTGAGTATTTTAGCTTCTAATTCGCAAAACGCTGCATTTCACAGAAAGGACTTGGAAACGCAAAAATTTCTCAAATTGGCGGAAAACAAGCTTTTTTCACCGAACAAAAGCATTGTCCGACTCAAGGTTTTGTTCTGCATCACCATCGTGAAGGGAAAACGCGTGATTTTATTGAAATAGTGAGTATTTTCGCTACAAATTCGCGCAAAAAATGCTCAAATTACCCTAAAACAAGTTTTTTCACCAAACAAAAGCATTTTACGACTCAATTTTTTGTTCTGCATCAGTATTCTTCAGCCAAAACGCTTGATTGTATTGAAATAGTGAGTATTTTCGCTTCAACTTCGCAAAACGCTGCATTTCACAGAAAGGACTTGTAAATGCAAAAATGTCTCAAAGTGGCCTAGAACAAGCATTTTTCACCACCAAAAGGATTGTGCAACTCAACCTTTTGTTCTGCATCAGTATTCTTCAGCCAAAACGCGTGATTTTTTTGAAATAGTGAGTATTTTAGCTTCTAATTAGCAAAACGCTGCATTTCACAAAAAGGACTTGTAAATGCAAAAATGTCTGAAATTGGCCTAAAACTAGCTTTTTTCACCAAAGAAAGGAATGTCCGACACAACTTTTTGATATGCGTCACTATTCTGAAGCGAAAATGCATGATTTTATTGAAATAGTGAGTATTTTAGCTTCAAATCCGCAAAACGCTGCATTTCACAGAAAAGGTCTGTAAAGGCAAAAATGTCTCCAATTGGCTTAAAACAAGCTTTTTTCACCAAAAACAAAAGCATTGTCCGACTCAAGGTTTTCTTCTGCATCACCATCCTGAAGGGAAAACGCGTGGTTTTATTGAAATAGTGAGTATTTTAGCTTCCAATTCGCAAAACGCTGCATTTCACAGAAAGGACTTGAAAACGAAAACGCAATGCATTTTTTCTGCATTTCCTGACTCAACTTTTTGTTATGCATCACTGTTCTGAAGCTAAAATTGGTGATTTTATTGAAATAGTGAGTATTTTATCTTCAAATTCACGCAAAAAAATGCTCAAAGTACCCTAAAACAAGCTTTTAAACCAAAACAAAGCATTGTCCGAATCAACTTTTTGTTCTGCATCACTATTCTGAAGCGAAAACGCGTGATGTTATTGAAATAGGGAGTATTTTTGCTTCAAATTCGCAAAAGGCTGCATTTCACAGAATGGACTTGAAAATGCAAACATGTCACAAATTTGCCTAAAACAAGGTTTTTTCACCAAATAAAAGGATTGTCCCACTCAAATATTTGTTCCGCATCACAATTCTGAAGTAAAAACGCATGTTTTATTGAAATAGTGAGTATTTTAGTTTCAAATTCGCGGAAAAAAAATGCTCAAATTACCCTAAACGTGTGATTTTATTGAAACAGTGAGTATTTTAGCTTCAAATTCGCGCAAAAGTGCTCAAATTACCCTAAAATCAGCTTTTTAAACAAAACAAAAGCATTGTCTGACTCAACCTTTTGTTCTGCATCACAATTCTGAAGTGAAAACTTGTGATGTCATTGAAATAGAGTATTTTAGCTTCAAATTCGCGCTAAAAATGCTCAAATTACCCTAAAACAAGCTTTTTAAACCAAACAGAAGCATTGTGTGACTCAACAGCTTGTTCTGCATCACGAGTTTGAAGCGAAAACATGTGATTTCCTTGAAATCGCGAGTATTTTAGCTTCAAATTCGCGCAAAAATGCTCAATTTACCCGAAAACAAGCTTTGTAAACCAAACAAAAGCATTGTCTGACTCACCTTTTTGTTCTGTCTCATTATCGTGAAGCGAAAACGTTCGATGTCATTGAAATGGCGAGTATTTAGCTTCAAATTCGCAAAACGCTGCATTTCACAGAAAGGACTTGGAAACGCAAAAATTTCTCAAATTGGCGGAAAACAAGCTTTTTTCACCGAACAAAAGCATTGTCCAACTCAAGGTTTTGTTCTGCATCACCATCGTGAAGGGAAAACGCGTGATTTTATTGAAATAGTGAGTATTTTCGCTTCAAATTCGCGCAAAAAATGCTCAAATTACCCTAAAACAAGTTTTTTCACCAAACAAAAGCATTTTACGACTCAACTTTTTGTTCTGCATCAGTATTCTTCAGCCAAAACGCTTGATTGTATTGAAATAGTGAGTATTTTCGCTTCAACTTCGCAAAACGCTGCATTTCACAGAATGGACTTGAAAACGCAAAATGTCTCAACTTCGCCAAAAACAAGGTTTTTTAAAAAAAACGAAAGCATTGTATGACTCAACTTTTTGTTCTGCATCACTGTTCTGTTGGAAAAACGAGTGATGTTATTTAAATCGTGAGTATTTTAGCTACTAATTTGCAAAACGCTGCATTTCACAGAAAGGACTTGTAAATGTAAAAATGTCTCAAAGTGGCCTAGAACAAGCATTTTTCACCACCAAAAGGATTGTGCAACTCAACCTTTTGTTCTACATCAGTATTCTTCAGCCAAAACGCGTGATTTTATTGAAATAGTGAGTATTTTTGCTTCAAATTCGCAAAACGCTGCATTTCACAGAAAGGTCTTGTAAACGCAAAAATGTCTCAAACTACCCGAAAACAAGATTTTTCAAAAAAAACAAAAACATTGTCTGGCTCACCTTTTTGTTCTGCATCACCACTCAGAAGCGAAAACGCGCGATTTTATTGAAATAGTGAGGATTTTAGCTTCAAATTCGCAAAACGCTGCATTTCACAGAAATTACTTGTTAACTCAAAAATGTCTCAAATTGGCCAAAAACAAGCTTTTTAACCAAACAAAAGCATGGTACGACTCAACTTTTTGTTCTGCATCAGTATTCTTCAGCCAAAACGCGTGATTTTATTGAAATAGTGAGTATTTTAGCTTCGAATTAGCAAAACGCTGCATTTCACAAAAAGGACTTGTAAACGCAAAAATGTCTGAAATTGGCCGAAAACAAGCTTTTTTCACCAAAGAAAGGAATGTCCGACACAACTTTTTGATATGCGTCACTATTCTGAAGCGAAAATGCGTGATTTTATTGAAATAGTGAGTATTTTAGCTTCACATACGCAAAACGCTGCATTTCACAGAAAGGACTTGTAAATGCAATAATGTCTCAAATTGGCCGAAAACAAGCTTTTTTCACCAAACAAAAGCATTGTACGACTCAAATTTTTGTTGTGCATCAGTATTCTTCAGCCAAAACGCGTAATTTTATTGAAATAGTGAGTATTTTAGCTTCAAATCCGCAAAACGCTGCATTTCACAGAAAAGGTCTGTAAAGGCAAAAATGTCTCCAATTGGCTTAAAACAAGCTTTTTTCACCAAAAACAAAAGCATTGTCCGACTCAAGGTTTTCTTCTGCATCACCATCCTGAAGGGAAAACGCGTGGTTTTATTGAAATAGTGAGTATTTTAGCTTCCAATTCGCAAAACGCTGCATTTCACAGAAAGGACTTGAAAACGAAAACGCAATGCATTTTTTCTGCATTTCCCGACTCAACTTTTTGTTATGCATCACTGTTCTGAAGCTAAAATTGGTGATTTTATTGAAATAGTGAGTATTTTATCTTCAAATTCACGCAAAAAAATGCTCAAAGTACCCTAAAACAAGCTTTTAAACCAAAACAAAGCATTGTCCGAATCAACTTTTTGTTCTGCATCACTATTCTGAAGCGAAAACGCGTGATGTTATTGAAATAGGGAGTATTTTTGCTTCAAATTCGCAAAAGGCTGCATTTCACAGAATGGACTTGAAAATGCAAACATGTCACAAATTTGCCTAAAACAAGGTTTTTTCACCAAATAAAAGGATTGTCCCACTCAAATATTTGTTCCGCATCACAATTCTGAAGTAAAAACGCATGTTTTATTGAAATAGTGAGTATTTTAGTTTCAAATTCGCGGAAAAAAAATGCTCAAATTACCCTAAACGTGTGATTTTATTGAAACAGTGAGTATTTTAGCTTCAAATTCGCGCAAAAAATGCTCAAATTACCAAAAAGAAGCTTTTTCAAAAAAACAAAAGCATTGTCCGGCTCAACTTTTTGTTCTGCATCACTAATCTGAAGCGAAAACGCGTGATTTTATTGAAATCGTGAGTATTTTAGCTTCTAATTCGCAAAACGCTGCATTTCACAGAAAGGACTTGGAAACGCAAAAATTTCTCAAATTGGCGGAAAACAAGCTTTTTTCACCGAACAAAAGCATTGTCCGACTCAAGGTTTTGTTCTGCATCACCATCGTGAAGGGAAAACGCGTGATTTTATTGAAATAGTGAGTATTTTCGCTACAAATTCGCGCAAAAAATGCTCAAATTACCCTAAAACAAGTTTTTCACCAAACAAAAGCATTTTACGACTCAATTTTTTGTTCTGCATCAGTATTCTTCAGCCAAAACGCTTGATTGTATTGAAATAGTGAGTATTTTCGCTTCAACTTCGCAAAACGCTGCATTTCACAGAAAGGACTTGTAAATGCAAAAATGTCTCAAAGTGGCCTAGAACAAGCATTTTTCACCACCAAAAGGATTGTGCAACTCAACCTTTTGTTCTGCATCAGTATTCTTCAGCCAAAACGCGTGATTTTTTGAAATAGTGAGTATTTTAGCTTCTAATTAGCAAAACGCTGCATTTCACAAAAAGGACTTGTAAATGCAAAAATGTCTGAAATTGGCCTAAAACTAGCTTTTTTCACCAAAGAAAGGAATGTCCGACACAACTTTTTGATATGCGTCACTATTCTGAAGCGAAAATGCATGATTTTATTGAAATAGTGAGTATTTTAGCTTCAAATCCGCAAAACGCTGCATTTCACAGAAAAGGTCTGTAAAGGCAAAAATGTCTCCAATTGGCTTAAAACAAGCTTTTTTCACCAAAAACAAAAGCATTGTCCGACTCAAGGTTTTCTTCTGCATCACCATCCTGAAGGGAAAACGCGTGGTTTTATTGAAATAGTGAGTATTTTAGCTTCCAATTCGCAAAACGCTGCATTTCACAGAAAGGACTTGAAAACGAAAACGCAATGCATTTTTTCTGCATTTCCTGACTCAACTTTTTGTTATGCATCACTGTTCTGAAGCTAAAATTGGTGATTTTATTGAAATAGTGAGTATTTTATCTTCAAATTCACGCAAAAAAATGCTCAAAGTACCCTAAAACAAGCTTTTAAACCAAAACAAAGCATTGTCCGAATCAACTTTTTGTTCTGCATCACTATTCTGAAGCGAAAACGCGTGATGTTATTGAAATAGGGAGTATTTTTGCTTCAAATTCGCAAAAGGCTGCATTTCACAGAATGGACTTGAAAATGCAAACATGTCACAAATTTGCCTAAAACAAGGTTTTTTCACCAAATAAAAGGATTGTCCCACTCAAATATTTGTTCCGCATCACAATTCTGAAGTAAAAACGCATGTTTTATTGAAATAGTGAGTATTTTAGTTTCAAATTCGCGGAAAAAAATGCTCAAATTACCCTAAACGTGTGATTTTATTGAAACAGTGAGTATTTTAGCTTCAAATTCGCGCAAAAAGTGCTCAAATTACCCTAAAATCAGCTTTTTAAACAAAACAAAAGCATTGTCTGACTCAACCTTTTGTTCTGCATCACAATTCTGAAGTGAAAACTTGTGATGTCATTGAAATAGAGTATTTTAGCTTCAAATTCGCGCTAAAAATGCTCAAATTACCCTAAAACAAGCTTTTTAAACCAAACAGAAGCATTGTGTGACTCAACAGCTTGTTCTGCATCACGAGTTTGAAGCGAAAACATGTGATTTCCTTGAAATCGCGAGTATTTTAGCTTCAAATTCGCGCAAAAAATGCTCAATTTACCCGAAAACAAGCTTTGTAAACCAAACAAAAGCATTGTCTGACTCACCTTTTTGTTCTGTCTCATTATCGTGAAGCGAAAACGTTCGATGTCATTGAAATGGCGAGTATTTAGCTTCAAATTCGCAAAACGCTGCATTTCACAGAAAGGACTTGGAAACGCAAAAATTTCTCAAATTGGCGGAAAACAAGCTTTTTTCACCGAACAAAAGCATTGTCCAACTCAAGGTTTTGTTCTGCATCACCATCGTGAAGGGAAAACGCGTGATTTTATTGAAATAGTGAGTATTTTCGCTTCAAATTCGCGCAAAAAATGCTCAAATTACCCTAAAACAAGTTTTTTCACCAAACAAAAGCATTTTACGACTCAACTTTTTGTTCTGCATCAGTATTCTTCAGCCAAAACGCTTGATTGTATTGAAATAGTGAGTATTTTCGCTTCAACTTCGCAAAACGCTGCATTTCACAGAATGGACTTGAAAACGCAAAATGTCTCAACTTCGCCAAAAACAAGGTTTTTTAAAAAAAACGAAAGCATTGTATGACTCAACTTTTTGTTCTGCATCACTGTTCTGTTGGAAAAACGAGTGATGTTATTTAAATCGTGAGTATTTTAGCTACTAATTTGCAAAACGCTGCATTTCACAGAAAGGACTTGTAAATGTAAAAATGTCTCAAAGTGGCCTAGAACAAGCATTTTTCACCACCAAAAGGATTGTGCAACTCAACCTTTTGTTCTACATCAGTATTCTTCAGCCAAAACGCGTGATTTTATTGAAATAGTGAGTATTTTTGCTTCAAATTCGCAAAACGCTGCATTTCACAGAAAGGTCTTGTAAACGCAAAAATGTCTCAAACTACCCGAAAACAAGATTTTTCAAAAAAAACAAAAACATTGTCTGGCTCACCTTTTTGTTCTGCATCACCACTCAGAAGCGAAAACGCGCGATTTTATTGAAATAGTGAGGATTTTAGCTTCAAATTATAAACGCTGCATTTCACAGAAATTACTTGTTAACTCAAAAATGTCTCAAATTGGCCAAAAACAAGCTTTTTAACCAAACAAAAGCATGGTACGACTCAACTTTTTGTTCTGCATCAGTATTCTTCAGCCAAAACGCGTGATTTTATTGAAATAGTGAGTATTTTAGCTTCGAATTAGCAAAACGCTGCATTTCACAAAAAGGACTTGTAAACGCAAAAATGTCTGAAATTGGCCGAAAACAAGCTTTTTTCACCAAAGAAAGGAATGTCCGACACAACTTTTTGATATGCGTCACTATTCTGAAGCGAAAATGCGTGATTTTATTGAAATAGTGAGTATTTTAGCTTCACATACGCAAAACGCTGCATTTCACAGAAAGGACTTGTAAATGCAATAATGTCTCAAATTGGCCGAAAACAAGCTTTTTTCACCAAACAAAAGCATTGTACGACTCAAATTTTTGTTGTGCATCAGTATTCTTCAGCCAAAACGCGTAATTTTATTGAAATAGTGAGTATTTTAGCTTCAAATCCGCAAAACGCTGCATTTCACAGAAAGGTCTGTAAAGGCAAAAATGTCTCCAATTGGCTTAAAACAAGCTTTTTTCACCAAAAACAAAAGCATTGTCCGACTCAAGGTTTTCTTCTGCATCACCATCCTGAAGGGAAAACGCGTGGTTTTATTGAAATAGTGAGTATTTTAGCTTCCAATTCGCAAAACGCTGCATTTCACAGAAAGGACTTGTAAAAGCAAAAATGTCTCAAATTGGCCTAAAACAAACTTTTTTCACCAAAAAAAGCATTTCCCGACTCAACTTTTTGTTATGCATCACTGTTCTGAAGCTAAAATTGGTGATTTTATTGAAATAGTGAGTATTTTATCTTCAAATTCACGCAAAAAAAATATCTCAACTCAGCCTAAAACAAGCTTTTAAACCAAAACAAAGCATTGTCCGAATCAACTTTTTGTTCTGCATCACTATTCTGAAGCGAAAACGCGTGATGTTATTGAAATAGGGAGTATTTTTGCTTCAAATTCGCAAAAGGCTGCATTTCACAGAATGGACTTGAAAACGCAAACATGTCACAAATTTGCCTAAAACAAGGTTTTTTCACCAAATAAAAGAATTGTCCCACTCAAATATTTGTTCCGCATCACAATTCTGAAGTGAAAATGCATGATTTTATTGAAATAGTGAGTATTTTAGTTTCAAATTCGTGCAAAAAAAATGCTCAAATTACCCTAAACGTGTGATTTTATTGAAACAGTGAGTATTTTAGCTTCAAATTCGCGCAAAAAATGCTCAAATTACCCTAAAATCAGCTTTTTAAACAAAACAAAAGCATTGTCTGACTCAACCTTTTGTTCTGCATCATAATTCTGAAGCGAAAACTTGTGATGTCATTGAAATATCGAGTATTTTAGCTTCAAATTCGCGCTAAAAATGCTCAAATTACACTAAAACAAGCTTTTTAAACCAAACAGAAGCATTGTGTGACTCAACAGCTTGTTCTGCATCACGAGTTTGAAGCGAAAACATGTGATTTCCTTGAAATCGCGAGTATTTTAGCTTCAAATTCGCGCAAAAAATGCTCAATTTACCCGAAAACAAGCTTTGTAAACCAAACAAAAGCATTGTCTGACTCACCTTTTTGTTCTGTCTCATTATCGTGAAGCGAAAACGTTCGATGTCATTGAAATAGCGAGTATTTTAGCTTCAAATTCGCGGAAAAGCTCAATTTACACGAAAACAAGCTTTTTAAACCAAACAAAAGCATTGTCTGACAAAACCTTTTGTTCTGCATCACTATTCTGAAGTGAAAACGTGTGATTTCGTTGAAATAGTGAGTATTCTAGCTTCAAATAACCTCCAAAAAAATGCCAAAATTACCCTAAAACAAGCTTTTTAAACCAAAAAAATTGTCTGACTCAACTTTTTGTTCTGCATCACTGTTCTGAAGCGAAAACGTGTGATTTCATTGAAATAGTGAGTATTCTCGCTTCAAATTAGTACAAAAATGCTCTAATTACCCTAAAACAAGCTTTTAAAACCAAACAAAAGCATTGCCTGACTCCACTTTTTGTTCTGCATCACTATTTTGAAGCGAAAACGTGTGGTTTCATTGAAATTATTAGAATTCAAGCTTCAAATTAGCACCAAAAAATGCTCAAATTACCCTAAAACAAGCTTTTTCAACCAAACAAAAGCATTGCCTGACTCAACTTTTTGTTCTGCATCACTATTCTGAAGCGAAAACGTGTGATTTCATTGAAATAATGAGGATTCTCGCTTCAAATTCCCACAAAAAAAATGCTCAAATTACCCTAAAACAAGCTTTTTCAACCAAACGAAAGCATTGTCTGACTCAACTTTTTGTTCTGCATCACGATTCTGAAGCGAAAACATGTGATTTCATTGAAATAGTGAGTATTCTTGCTTCAAATTCGTGCAAAAGCTCAATTTACCCCAAAACAGGCTTTTAAAACCAAACAAAAGCATTGTCTGACAAAACGTTTTGTTCTGCATCACTATTCTGAAGCGAAATCGTGTGATTTCATTGAAACAGTGAGTATTTTTGCTTCAAATTCGCGCAAAAAAAATGCTCAAATTTCCCTAAAACAAGCTTTTTAAACCAATCAAAAGCATTGTCTGACTCAAATTTTTGGTCTGCATCATTATTCTGAAGCGAAAACGTGTGATTTCATTGAAATAGTGAGTATTCTTGCTTCAAATTCGCGCAAAAGCTCAATTTACCCTAAAACAGGCTTTTAAAACCAAACAAAAGCAAAGGCTGACAAAACTTTTTGTTCTGCATCACTATTCTGAAGCGAAAACGTGTGATTTCATTGAAATAGTGAGTATTCTTGCTTCAAATTTGCGCAAAAGCTCAATTTACCCCAACACAGGCTTTTAAAACCAAACAAAAGCATTGTCTGACTCAACCTTTTGTTCTGCATCACTATTCTGAAGCGAAAACGTGTGATTTCATTGAAATGGTGAGTATTTGAGCTTCAAATTCGCACAAAAAATGCTCAAATTACCCTAAAACAAGCTTTTTAAACCAAAGAAAAGCATCGCCTGACCCGACTTTTTGTTCTGCATTACTCTGCTGAAGCGAAAACGTGCGATTTTATTGAAATAGTGAGTATTCTCGCTTCAAATTAGCATCAAAAAATGCTAAAATTACCCAAAAAGCTTTTTAAACCAAACAAAAGCATTGCCTGAATCAACTTTTTCTTCTGCATCACTATTCTGAAGGGAAAACGTGTGATTTCGTTGAAATAGTGAGTATTCTAGCTTCAAAGTCGCTCAAAAAAATGCCAAAATTACGCGAAAACAAGCTTTTTCAACCAAACGAAAGCATTGTCTGACTCAACTTTTTGTTCTGCATCACGATTCTGAAGCGAAAACATGTGATTTCATTGAAATAGTGAGTATTCTTGCTTCAAATTCGTGCAAAAGCTCAATTTACCCCAAAACAGGCTTTTAAAACCAAACAAAAGCATTGTCTGACAAAACGTTTTGTTCTGCATCACTATTCTGAAGCGAAATCGTGTGATTTCATTGAAACAGTGAGTATTTTTGCTTCAAATTCGCGCAAAAAAAATGCTCAAATTTCCCTAAAACAAGCTTTTTAAACCAATCAAAAGCATTGTCTGACTCAAATTTTTGGTCTGCATCATTATTCTGAAGCGAAAACGTGTGATTTCATTGAAATAGTGAGTATTCTTGCTTCAAATTCGCGCAAAAAGCTCAATTTACCCTAAAACAGGCTTTTAAAACCAAACAAAAGCAAAGGCTGACAAAACTTTTTGTTCTGCATCACTATTCTGAAGCGAAAACGTGTGATTTCATTGAAATAGTGAGTATTCTTGCTTCAAATTTGCGCAAAAGCTCAATTTACCCCAACACAGGCTTTTAAAACCAAACAAAAGCATTGTCTGACTCAACCTTTTGTTCTGCATCACTATTCTGAAGCGAAAACGTGTGATTTCATTGAAATGGTGAGTATTTGAGCTTCAAATTCGCACAAAAAATGCTCAAATTACCCTAAAACAAGCTTTTTAAACCAAAGAAAAGCATCGCCTGACCCGACTTTTTGTTCTGCATTACTCTGCTGAAGCGAAAACGTGCGATTTTATTGAAATAGTGAGTATTCTCGCTTCAAATTAGCATCAAAAAATGCTAAAATTACCCAAAAAGCTTTTTAAACCAAACAAAAGCATTGCCTGAATCAACTTTTTCTTCTGCATCACTATTCTGAAGGGAAAACGTGTGATTTCGTTGAAATAGTGAGTATTCTAGCTTCAAAGTCGCTCAAAAAAATGCCAAAATTACGCGAAAACAAGCTTTTTAAACCACAAAAATTGTCTGACAACTTTTTGTTCTGCATCACTCTTCTGAAGTGAAAACGTGTGATTTCATTGAAATAGTGAATATTGTAGCTTCAAATTAGCACAAAAAATGCTCAAATTACCCTAAAACAAGCTTTTAAACCGAACAAAAGCATTGCCTGAATCAACTTTTTCTTCTGCATCACTATTCTGAAGCGAAAATGTGTGATTTCATTGAAATGGTGAGGATTCTCGCTTCAAATTCCCACAAAAAATGCTCAAATTACCCTAAAACAAGCTTTTTAAACCAAACAAAAGCAATGTCTGACTCAACTTTTGGTTCTACATCACGATTCCGAAGCGAAAACATGTGATTTCATTGAAATGTTGAGCATTTTAGCTTAAAATTCGTGCAAAAAAATGCTCAAATTACCCTAAACAACCTTTTTAAACCAAACGAAAGCATTGTCTGACTCACCTTTTTGTTCTGCATCACTATTCTGAAGCGAAAACGTGTGATTTCGTTGAAATATTGAGTATTCTCGCTTCAAATTAGCTCCAAAAAATGCCAAAATTACCCAAAAACAAGCTTTTTAAACCAAAAAAACATTGTCTGACTCAACTTTTTGTTCTACATCACTGTTCTCAAGCGAAAACATATGATTTCACTGAAATAGTGAATATTATAGCTTCAAATTAGCACAAAAAATGCTCAAATTACCCTAAAACAAGCTTTTTAAACCAAACAAAAACATTGCCTGAATCAACTTTTTGTTCTGCATCATATTCTGAAGCGAAAACGTGTGATTTCATTGAAATAGTGAGTATTCTCGTTTCAAATTAGCACAAAAATGCTCAAATTACCCTAAAACGAGCTTTTTAAACCAAACAAAAGCATCTTCTGACTCGACTTTTTGTTCTGCATCACCACGCTGAAGCGAAAACGTGTGATTTCATTGACATCGTGAGTATTTTTGCTTCAAATTCACACAAAAAAAATGCTCAAATTAACCTAAAACATGCTTTTAATCCAAACAAAAGCATTGCTTGAATCAACTTTTTGTTCTGCATCACTATTCTGAAGCGAAAACGTGTGATTTCATTGAAATAGTGAGAATTCTGGCCTCAAATTTGCGCAAAAAAATGTTCAAATTACCCTAAAACAAGCTTTTTAAACCAAAAAAGGATTGCCTGACTGAACTTTTTGTTCTGCATCACTATTTTGAAGCGAAAACGTGTGATTTCACTGAAATGGTGAGAATTTTAGCTTCAAATTCGTGCAAAAAAAATGCTCGAATTACCCTAAAACAAGCTTTTTAAACCAAACAAAAGCATTGTCTGACTCAACTTTTTGTTCTGCATCACTATTCTGAAGCGAAATCGTGTGATTTCATTGAAATAGTGAGTATTCGAGCTTCAAATTCATGCAAAAATGCTCAAATTACCCTAAAACAAGCTCTTTAAACCAAACAAAAGCATTGTCTGACTCAACTTTTTGTTCCGCATCACGACTGAAGCAAAAACGTGTGATTTCATTAAAATAGTGAGTATTCTAGCTTCAAATTCAAGCAAAAAAAAATCCTCAAATTACCCTAAAACAAGCTTTTTAAACCAATCAAAACAATTGTCTGACTCAACTTTTTGTTCTGCATCACTATTCTGAAGCGAAAACGTGTGATTTCATTGAAATGTTGATTATTCTTGCTTCAAATTTGCGCAAAAAAATGCTCAAATTACGCTAAAACAAGCTTTCTAAACCAAACAAACACATTGCCTGACGCAACTTTTTGTTCTGCATCATTACTCTGAAGCGAAACCGTGTGATTTCATTGAAATAGTGAGTATTTTAGCTTCAAATTCGCACAAAAAATGCTCAAATTACCCTAAAACAAGCTTTTTAAACCAAACAAAAGCATTTTCTGACTCAACTGTTTGTTCTGCATCACTCTTCTGAAGCGAAAACGTGTGATTTTATTGAAATAGTGAGTATTCTCGCTTCAAATTCGCGCAAAAAAACGCTCAAATTACCCTAAAACAAGCGTTTTAAACCAAACAAAAGCATTTTCTGACTCAACTGTTTGTTCTGCATCACTCTTCTGAAGCGAAAACGTGTGATTTTATTGAAATAGTGAGTATTCTCGCTTCAAATTCGCGCAAAAAAACGCTCAAATTACCCTAAAACAAGCGTTTTAAACCAAACAACAGCATTGTCTGACTCAACTTCTTGTTCTGAATCACTATTCTGAAGTGAAAACGTGTGATTTCATTGAAACAGTGAGTATTCTAGCTTCAAATTGGCAAAAATATGCTCAAATTACCTTAAAACCAGCTTTTTCAAGCCAACAAAAGGATTGTCTGACAACTTTTTGTTCTGTATCACCATTCTGAAGCAAAAACGTGTGATTTCGTTGAAACTGAGTATTTTTGCTTCAAATTGATGCAAAAAATGCTCAAATTACTCTAAAACAAGCTTTTTAAACTAAACAAAAGCATTGTCCGATTCAACTTTTTGTTCTGCATCACTATTCTGTTGGGAAAACGAGTGATGTTATTGAAATCGTGAGTATGTTAGCTTCAAATTCGCAAAACGCTGCATTTCATAGAAAAGACTGTAAACGCAAAAATGTCTCAAATTGGAGTAAAACTAGCTTTTTTCACCAAACAAAAGCATTGTCCAACTCAACTTTTTGTTCTATATCACTATTCTGAAGCGAAACGAGTGATGTTATTGAAATCGTGAGTATGTTAGCTTCAAATTCGCAAAACGCTGCATTTCATAGAAAAGACTGTAAACGCAAAAATGTCTCAAATTGGAGTAAAACTAGCTTTTTTAACCAAATAAAAGCATTGCCTGACCCAACTTTTTGTTGTTCTGCATCACTATTGTGAAGCGAAAACGCGTGATTTTATTGAAATAAAATATCCACAAATAAAAATATAAAAAAATGAAAAAAAAACATGAAAAATCAAATGCAGGTGAGTGACCTGAGACAATGGGGGAAGCAAGCTTATACAATGTGTAATCACACCCCACCAGTACACCATCAACTGAAAACGATCAGAAACATTTTGGGTGGAAAATCTGGAATTCGGTGACATAAGGGTTGAACTTGTTGTATATGGTGTGGTACCACAGAGAAGGTAAAGCGCTACACACACTGTCACATGTTTTACATGTCCAGGGACACCAGTCTTGTGAAAATCACAATTAGTCGCACTCCCTCTGACTGATACCAACCAACCCCATTGACTCAGAACCTGTAAGTGAGAGATGCAGGAAGTACCAGAGGAGTGTGAGAAGGTGTTTGAGAACCACGGGCTGAAGATGAGTGTGGAGAGGACTGAAGTGATGTGGGTCGGGCAACAGAGAAAATAAATGGTTTTCATGTTGGAGGGGAGTGAGATCAGACAGGGAAATATGTGGGTATCTGAGGGGAAGAGTGACTGAGAATGCTGATTCGGAGGCAGAAGTGTTTTTGAGGATTCAGATAGGTGGGAATGCTTGGAGGAGGGTGGAAGGAGAAATGGCATCTAGAAAGATATCAGGAGAATTGAAAGGGAAAGTTTTAGTGTCTTGTGTGATGCCGGCCTATCTTTCGTCTCGAAACGGTGGCACTGACAGACAACAATAGGGTTTGCAAGTTTGTGAGATGACTGGATTAGGAGGATTGCGAAAGTGAAGAGGGTGGATAGAAGGAGGATGGATGAAATGAGGGAGCAGATTGGTGTGCACATCTGCTTGACAGGGAGATTGGTAAAAAGCCAGCTGAAGTTGGCTGGACACTCGGTGTGGATGGAGGAAGAGAAAATGGTAAACACATTTGTTGAGGAAGCAAGATAGGAGCAAAATAGAGAGACCAAGGTTGAGATGGGAATGTTGTGTGAGGATGGATATCAAGAAGGTGGAGATGGTTGGAGAGTGGAGAGAGTTGGCTGAGGACAGGGAGGGAAGTGGAGGAGTATTGAGGTCAATGCAGGGCAAAAGCTTGTTGCTCATGGACCTCATCCACTTCACAGCAGCTCGGTCTCGGCATGCATGCATGCGTCCATCTGTCAGCAATTGTCCTTTGATTGCGACCACCAATTGAGTAATTAAGCCACCCCTACATGATACTGATGCTCAAAAACCAAGTTTTTCAGCATAAGTATTGGGACACAGTGATTGATAACTTTCAATTTGATATGAATGTTTGGTAATTCGTAAAAGGAGAAAGATAATGAATTGGAAAGACCTAGGAAGATTGTCCGGTGTGTATTGCGGACAATTGTTCCCCCGATTTGTCCATTGTTCAGACATTCCCCTTGGTGCTCCACTCACCTTGTTCAGTTCTATTCGACAATCATTTGTCCCTAATTCAATTCACATGTTTCACACTGATGTGAAAAGATTGTGATGAACCCTTTTTGAATTGGCAGTGGATGAAAAATTTCCATCTTTCACTTGGACAATAAAAAAGAATGAAATGAAAATCACTCCATTTTGTTGCATCATTCCTTCCTTTTCCCACACCACAATCCTCCAGACTTTCTGAAGAAAAATCTGCTGCAGAGATTGGGGGAAACAAAGACCTCGGAGAATAAAACCTCAAAGGAATTGTGGGAATGGTGTGGGGAGAGTACCAAGAGGGGTGGTGGAGGTGTGAGGGAGAGAGGTGGTGTGGGAGGGAAGAGAGTGAGGAAGGAGTGTTGGGGTGGAGGGAGGAAGTGCAATGAAGGATACCACATGTATAACTCGTCTCCATTGGTTGAGGAAGAATGAACTTTTGAACGGCCGACGACTACAGTCGGACCAAATGGATGTTTTTTTGAATTCACCTTTTTATATTATTATTTTTTTCGGTTCTTCTGGAGACGAAGTTTCCCAACATGTTGCCATTGGAGGCTCCAACAGGGACACCCCCAGTGCAGACACAAGCACCACTGAAGTGTCCAGCAATGGAGTCTTGCTGCACTGGGACTGATCATCTGGAGGAGAACCCTGCACCTAGTAACGATGTTATATAATTCCTGTGAACTTTCTTTTTGATCCTTCTTTATGTCATGAAATTGTGCTCAATCATTCATTCACAGCAGATCAACAGATTTATTGGAATGAATTGTTGATAAATTATTTTGTGTTTGGGTTCATCGTGATTCATGTTTTAACAAGGTGATGTTAGCTTCATTATCATCACACTCTCACACTTGGGGAACGACTGTCACCATTTAATACCACAATGAGGAACTTAATAAAAACAAGAATCAAACTACGTTGGGTTTCCCTCCATCTGATCTTGTTATTAAATATATTCTTCTTTGTATTGACACGTGTCTCCCTCATCCCATAGAATTTCTGGAGGACATGGAAGACGACAACTCGAAACAGGACCTGGAGTATGAGGAAGACGACGACGTGGTGGTTGTTTCTTGGGAAATCGTGCTTCATGATGTGATAACTCTCATGGAATGTTTATTCGTTTTTGATTCGTTCAAACGATTCTACAGGATCCTTGAAATTGGCATTGGGAGGATTTTTCAATCGTTGAGGAATCAGAAGAACAGGAACAAGGGACGGCGTGGATCCGAAATTAGTGCGATTGATTGTGCATTGGAATTATTTTGAGACTGGCGACATGACGCAAATTTATTGGGACTGGTGAAAGGAATGATTTTTACAGGAAATGGAATTCTGTCCTCTCTGATAATTTTATTTCAATAAAAATTAATATCATTGATGATGTTGAGAATCCCCTTTTCTCATCGGGACTTTCCAAGTGCCGCTGTGGCTGTTCCAACACCCAATCATAGTCACCTCCACCACTGAAAGTGCTTTCATGTCTGATTGTCTGTCTGTTTGTATGGAGGATATCTCAAAAAGTTGTGAACATATTCGAATGCAATATGGTGGACAGCTTGGGTGTGTGGCAAGGACGAAATGCTTAGATTTTGGTGAAGATGTTAATCCTGATCCTAGAATTTTTAAAGTGCTTCTTCACCAATGATATATCGGACCAAAAAAGACATATTGCACGATTTTTCAAAAAGATGTGGACGAATTCTCACGAAACTTGATGGAAGAACAGAGCAGAAGAATCATGGAACTTGCTCAGATGCTGCAAGGCCATAGTCCTCATGCAACGCCACTGGATGGCATCAGCTTACATGTCCTGAAAACTTGCTCTGTTGCTCTTGCACATCCTCTCTCTCTGCCCTTTTCACTCTAACATTTGGCCTAGATCATCTTCCATCTGCTTGAAATGCAGTAACATCACGACATTACCTAAAAAATAGCTGCAATACCCCTGGGTGCTCACCTTGTAGCAGCTGGAAAAGAAAACCAGGGAACCACTGATGGTGTGGATAACCCACAAAATATTTAACGGAGAGGAAAGTAAATACCTGTGGATTGATTTTTTAATGCCGTGAACAAACTTTGGTACATCATGGGTGATGAAGGTCGTGGTCAAGTTTCATCAATATCGTGTGTGTTGTTTCCAACAAGAGAGACAACACCGATTTTGGGGTGGGGGGGGGGTCTGCTCCACAGCTTCCCGGTCTGGTCGATTTGGGCACTCAGAAAGGTGTCTTTGAGCTGTCAAGTGGACCATTGAGAAAACTCCCCGTTGCAAGGCAGGTCCAAGTAAGCTCAAGAACTGCCGTGTGGTACCTTCATCAATTGGGCTACTATGGGAGAGCAGCTCGGAGAAAACCTCTTCTTAGACCAGCCAACATTCAAAGGAGAAAGAAGTGGGCTGACAAGATGTCCAACAGCCCCTTGAAGTTTTGGCAAAACTGACATTTTTTTCAGATGAGTCCCAACTTGCTCAATTTTCTGATAGTGGACATGTGGACTTCCCTTGTAGAGTGGGTCTGGAGACTTCCCAGTCAAGAGTTCTCTTTGAACCGATTGCAGCCAACTGTCAAACAGTGGTTTTTCAGTGATGGTGTGGGGAGTAATCTGGAGCACTGGTCAGTCAGAGCTTGTAGAGTGTGTTGGCAACATCAACACTACGTCACACATTTCCATCCTTGAGGATGGACGTCTCCCTGTCGGTACCTGGGCAGGAGGATGAAAGTCCGAGTCTTAAACTCCTTGGTGCTTCCAGTCTTGCTCTATGGATGTAAGAGTTGGACAATGACCAGGGATCTGACACAGAGATTGAATTCCTTTGGTACCAAGTCTCTTTGGAGAATCCTTGGCTGTCACTGGTCAGACTTTGTGTCCAACGAGCGGTTTCTGAGAGAGACTCAAATGAGATTTGCTATCTGCATAGTCTGTGGGTGTCAGCTGCAGCTGTATGGGCATGTGGCTCGTTTTCCTGACACTAATCCTGCTCACCAGATTCTCTTAGGGATGAGAACCTCATGAGTGGAGGAGGCAAATGGGCCGACTGAGTGCCTCATGGTTGCAGCAGGTTGATCAGCATCTCAAGGAGATGGGGATGGGCCAGGCATCTGCCTGGGGGATGGCCAGAGGCCTTAGACCAGGAGCCCGCGGGGCTTAGCTCAACCGAAGAGGGGAACAATTGCCGTCCTCATGGTAAGATGCCAGATGATATTCTCACCTCAGAACTCTGCGTCTGCCGGGACACTGCTGCTGGGTTGACAAACTGTGGTCAATATCCGTATCGCATAATCGGCGCTAGCTCAACCTGGCAGCGGAACGGCCCCAAGTAGGATTCTGATATTATTCGTATAGCTTGTAACACGGTATAAACAATGACAGACGATTTCGCCGCTGGAATACCGGTGACAGACGCTAATTCGATGCCGCAAAAATCACGCTAGCTCAACCGAACAGCGGAATGGCTAAAACCAACGCAGAATGGTAGTACCAGGTCCCCTGAGTACAAAAGGAGCACTGACAGACAACATGGTCGCTGGGCCCCCAGGACAGACGCTCCCAAGTGGTGCGTTCTATGTCAAGTGTACACATTTTTCAGCAAAATTTTGACACATCGTCTTAGATGTCACTTTTTTTGTGCAAGTGTTTGTATACACGGTAACACAATGTGTCAATTTTCAGACCTGCGGGCCAATCGGGGCCCATTTTAGCCCCCCCCAATTTGGGTGCCCCCGGTTGACCCACATTCTTCCAGTGGCCATATCACAGGTTGTGGTCCAATTTGGATGATCTTGGTATCAAAATGCTCGTAAAATCAAGAACTTTCGAATCGCGTAAAGTAAAATCACTCCGAAACAGTAATTCAAAAAGTTATAGTTTGGGGCGCCCTTTGACCTTGGGCCCCTACTTCCCAGCCAAACCGATGGTCCAGATTTTTTTGTGTGAGAATACCCCCTCATATACTCCAACACCTCAGCATAAATGAAAATGGTATCTCAATGGGTTCAAGTGTGATGATGGTTTTATTGTTCGGGGTCCACGTATCACTAATTCTTGATTCGACATTGGGCGATGTTTGCGGTCATCGTTCCAATGACGTCACCTGCTGGCAGGCGACTTTATGTCTGAAATTGACAATCGTCATCTCTGTAATAATAATAATAATAATAATATATATATATATATATATATATATATATATATATATATATATATATATATATTGCATTATTTGCAAAAAATTGTTCTGCCTAATGTGTCTATTGATTTTTAAGTGTTCATTTTTTTGTTTAACCATCATCGAATTAAGTTATAAATGGGATAATCTCAGTTTTTGCATATTTTGCAGTAAGCATGGCGACTGGAAATCGAAAGGAGTTCCGAAAATACTGTTGCGATCCGTTCAGCTGCCATAAAACGAAACAACGAAAAGATCTTCGCCAAGTGTCAAATGATATGTTGATGAAATTTTCTTCAAAGGTGAAAAAAGACTTTGAAAAAAGACAGACTTTGTACTTCGTGCAGAAAAAAAACTCAGTTGTCACCTGAGCATATTGAAGAATCATCTTCGACCAGTTCGAAATTATCATCAGAAGGTACTATCAAAGGCATTGCAGAATCTATTTCGACAGATGAGGACGAGGAGGTTTTTGAGTGAGAAGCAGAAGTTGACCTATTATCGTTATCGATGATCCAGTCGTTATCGATGATAGGGGAAAGCCCATTTGACAAACGCAAGGCAGAAAGGAACCCAGGGTACGTTCCTGAAAAGCGAAGTAAAGTGGAAGATTCTGTGCAAAATAAATTAGAACTAGTTGCTGGACTAAGCACTGCGGAGAAAACACAAAATACAGCGTCAAAATGTGATGAAAACTGCATGCCAAAGGTGATCAAAAGCCTGAAAGAAAAATACGTTGTTTCGAGCCGTTCAGAGCAAATACGTATACTGACAATATTTGCTAGGAATATGAGCATCAGAGGGATGATGGGTGAATTCAGTTGCTCCCAAAGAATGGCTGTGCAAGCCAAAAATTTAGAGAAAGAAAATGGTATGCTATCGTCTCCAAATCCCAAACAGGGTAAAATATTGCCTGACGAAGTGAAATCCACCGTAACCAAATTTTACCGAAGTGATGAAGTCAGCCGAATAATGCCGGGAAAAAAAGGACTGTGTGGGGGTCAGGAATGTACATGGAAAAGACAAAATTCAAAAGTGCTGGTACTAAACAATCTCAAGGAACTGTTTCAGAAATTCAAAAAGAAGAACCCTGGCTTGAAAGTTGGATTCGCGAAGTTCGCCAGGCTCTGTCCCTCGGAGTATGTCCTGGCCGATTCAGGCGGTACACACAGTGTATGTGTATGTACGATACATCAAAGAGTGAAACTCATGATGTTTGGTTTGAAAATGCCTCAGATATCCGAGCTTCCTAGCTATCATCATGTGATAGCACGCAATAGTTTGTAACCCAGCACAACCGGCATGGTATTTCAGAACTTATGAAAGTTGCCCATCAATTGAAGACTTCAAAACCGAGCTACTGAGTGCTTAGGAACTCGAGGATATTGATGAAATTCAGTTTAAACGGTGGACATCCACCGACAGATCTGAACTGAGCTCCATGGTCCTGCCTTTGGAAGAATTCATTCATCAATTCTGTGAACGCGCGGTGAAATTAGTGAGACACGACTTCATTGCCAAGGCCCAATCTCAGTTTCTGAAAAATAAGAAAGATGAAATCGGTGAAGGAGAATGTCATTATTGGAGACTTCTCAGAGAACTATTCGTTTGTCGTACAGGATATGGCCCAAGGATTCCATTGGAACTGCTCTCAAGCGACAATTCACCCCTGGGTTTACTCTTTCAAATCGGTCGATGACAAATTAAACCACGATTCGCTCATGATTATATCAGAATGCAATACTCACGGCGTTGTCTCAGTCCACCTCTTCCAAAGAATGCTCATTGAACACTTGAAATCTAGCTTTGGAAATGTAAAGAAACTTTACCATTTCTCAGATGGTTGCGCTGGCCAATATAAGAATTGCAAAGCCTTCATAAACCTATGTCGTCACAAATAAGAGTTATGGTATTGACGCAGAATGGCATTGTTTTGCCACAAGTCATGGCAAGGGCCCTTCAGATGGCGTGGGAGGTACAGTCAAACGAGAAGCAACACATGAGAGCCTACGTCAACCTTACGACAGTCAAATTATTTCTCCAAAAGATCTTTTCACCTTTGCTGAAAATGGTTTGAATGGAATGAAGTTCGGTTACGGGATCCAAGAGGCGTATGACGAGGAATAACGAAATATGGAAGAAAGGTGAAAAACGGCCAAAACCATAGCTGGAACTCAAAAACTTCATGCTTTCATCCCTATTTCTGAAACTGCTCTTCAAGTACGTGAATTCAGCCTGAGTGAGGAACACCGTAGAGTCAGCTATGTCAAAATCTACACTAACTTTTAACGAGAAACTCTCAGGTGATGTCACAGTGCACTATGATGGAAAATGGTGGCTTGCCTGCATCATGGATGCCTTTGACGATGATCATCAAGTGAAAGTGAATTTTCTTCATCCAAACAGGCCCGCAAATAGTTTCTTTTTTCCTGACATTGAAGATCACTGCATTTTAGACATTTCTCATATACTTCTTTCTGTAGAACCAAAAACTTCTACAGGTAGAACCTACACAATCAGTAAAAAAGAAACACAGCTGTCAAATAAAACATTGGTTGGCAAAAAATCTTGACTATAATATGCTGGGAAAAACTCTTACTCATACTATTATCGCTTCCAGTTCCTGCATGTGCATGTGGAAAATTTATGTACAATATACTGATATAGTGTATTGGAAATCTTGTGTTCAAATATTGTGCTATGTATTGTGGCGTATTGTGTGTCCAGCACCCTAGTCCCCGAACAAGGTATTACCATTCTGCGTTGGTTTTAGCCGTTCTGCTGTTCGGTTGAGCTAGCGCAACCAAAGGGTCCCGAATTAGGGAGCGTCTGTCCTGGGGGGGGGGGGGGGCAGCAACAAAGTTGTCTTACAGTGCTCCGTTTGTACTCGGGGGACCCCTTACTAGCATTCTGCGTTGGTTTTAGCCATTCCGCTGTTCGGTTGAGCTAGCACGATTTTCGCGGCATCTAATTAGCGTCTGTCACCGGTATTCCAGCGGTGAAATCGTCTGTCATTGTTTATACCGTATTACAAGCTATACGAATAATATCAGAAACCTACTTGGGGCCGTTCCGCTGCCAGGTTGAGCGCCGATTATGCGATACGGATATTGACCACAGAATGTCAACCCAGCAGCAGTGTCCCGGCAGACGCAGAGTTCTGAGGTGAGAATATCATCTGGCATCTTACCATGAGGATGGCAATAGTTCCCCTCTTCGGTTGAGCTAAGCCCCATGGGCTCGTGGTATACCTCTGGAGTACTGACGGAAAGTGGACACAGCGACGCGCTGCTCGGGCACATGCTCCCATACCTCACCTGACCCTCTGCTCTTCCCATGCTTTGTCCCCCCTACATTTCTTCAGGGTGCACACAGTCCACCATCAACTCCTTTCTGGTTAAACAACCAAAATTCAAATCACTGCACACCTCCACTCATTGTTCCTCTTTTTCTCACTTGTTAAACCAACTTTCACATTGTCTTCAATGTGAATCTTCCTCCAAGCCTTCAAGACAGCTGTTCACCACCATGTCCAATCATCCCCCATCCAAAACCTTGATCCTTTGTACATCTGTTGACACCACAGCCCCAAGTTTTTCCTCTTTACAAATCCTCTTTTACAAATGACCAAGCTCTCCTCTTTACAAATGACCAGTTTTTACTTACTCGGAGTTTGTTTCTGCATCCCATTTGTCCACCCCATGCATCCTCCCCTTCCCTATCATTCCTCCACACACCCATTATTTGTCCAAGCCTAACTCTATTTTGCCCTTCAAGCCTGTTGTTTGTGTTTCCACCTCTCTCGATTGCTGATCCTTTTGTTCCGTCGTGTCCTGATCCATGCAGTGTTCTTGCTCACCCACGAGCTTCGACACTGTCTACAAAAGGCAAAGCATGAGACCTCCTTTTATGAGTGGAATTTCCAAATTTTGCAGATGGCACAAACTAGGTGGTGAGGTAGATATCAGAGAGATGGTGATTAGATGAGTTATTTCAAAAGCCTGCTGTATATATACATATACATATATATATATATATATATATATATATATATATATATATATATATATATATATATATATATATATATATATATATATATATATCTACACTTGTTTAAACCTGTTCTTTACTCCTTATGTACTTCAACAATGTCTTGTGATAATTATCTTTTCTATATGTTGGCTGGCTGTTTGTATGTCGTGTTATAACTTGAGAATGGATCAGCAGATTTCAAGAAATCGAACTACAGTGGATTTCGGGAACTCTGGGGAAGGCTTGTGATGAAGAAAAATAAACAATAAACAATTTTCACTCCATTGACTTGAAATTTAAAGAGGATTTATATTTCAGGTTACTGAATTCAACTAGACAATTATTTTTGAGGTCAACATCGGGACTACGGTGCAGCAATTGGATTTTATTTTGATTCAACTTGTTGAACACGTTTCGTCCGAATCCATATTTAACATTTTGAGATATCCTGCATCACAGACAAAGACAGGGGTGAAAAAATAACCTCCGAGATATTAAACACCTTTGATGTGAATAAAATATCCGTACCTTAAGGTGTGTGTGTGTGTGTGTGTGTGTGTGTGTGTGTGTGTGTGTGTGTGTGTGTGTGTGTGTGTGTGTGTGTGTGTGTGAGTGTGTGAGTGTGTGAGTGTGTGAGTGTGTGAGTGTGTGAGTGTGTGAGTGTGTGAGTGTGTGAGTGTGTGAGTGTGTGAGTGTGTGAGTGTGTGTGCACCAACGGTTTCGTATCGACGTGGTCACAAACTTCACGGTGACCAACAAACATCATCAGGTTTTTTTTGTGTATTTGCGTATAACAGAATTATGTCTTTCCATCATTCAATGTAAAGACGACACGTTGATATTTTCCGTGAAGTTCATAGAAGGGAATGGCGATGGGAAAATCCAGCAATGGACACTATTTCCGTATTTACCAACATAGACAGACGTTCTCGTGCCTGGAAGACATCTGATCACGGTAAAGCTTTTGTACCCGGCTGACTTCACAATGATGTGAAATACTCGCATGGGTAGTTTTTGAGGTACTTTTGTAGGTCATGATGCGTTCACATTGCACCCTATCCAGATGAAATGGGTTAAGAAACAAATCAGCATGTCAGAATCGCACCTCAATTCTAAATAATCGCGACATGCTTTTCTGACTACAAACATCCGGAAACCTCTGTATGGGTTGTTACAAAAATACGGATTTCCGTACACATACGGAAGAGTTTCACCCATGTGGAGGCAAGTCGGTGATCTTCAGGTTTTCCATTGCATTCCATCAGATGTCCCACCCTGCTCCTCTCTCAGCCACTTATACCATTTGAACTGCACCAGGTTAAACATTCAATGGCCAGTGCATTTGTTATCAAAATACCTTCAAGTCCAAGCTTTGTATTTGCCTCCGGCACGTCTTCTCCATTTCCTTCCACCGGTGGAATACTCTCCCGTCCAATCAATTATTCCCTTCCCTCCAGTTCTTGCGGGTTGCGGTTCACCACGATCGCACACCACCCCCTCCTCCAAAGCCACCCCTGACCATCATCGAGCTCCATGTCTCGTGTCTATCTGTTCCCTTGCATTCCATCAACAGTACATTTAAACTTCCATCCTCCCTTCAACTCCAGCATGAGCTTCAATTGCTGCATCAAAAATAAAGCATGACAATAAGAGCTTGCTTAATGCATTATACCTGCAAAAGTATCAGTTCTCCATGAAATGTCAAATACCTGGGAAGACCTGCTCGTGTCACGAATGCATTCCAACACCTTGAGATGGAGATAACTTGTGCACAGTGAATGGCAAAGGCATGGCAGGCATCGCTCAATGGTATTATATTTTTAAGGTCTTTATTAGAAACAGTATTTAAATATGATTTATTAGAAACAATCCAAAAACATTAAACCCCACATTCTGGTCATGTGTGTGTGTGTGTGTGTGTGTGTGTGTGTGTGTGTGTGTGTGTGTGTGTGTGTGTGTGTATATATATATATATATATATATATATATATATATATATATATATATATATATATATATATATATATATATATATATATATATATATGTGTGTATGTATGTATTTGTAAGTGTGGGGAGGCTTGAGATATCGAGTTGAAAACAAAACTTTCCATAAGGAAAAACTATGAAGGGAAAAACAAAAGTGACGACAAAACCAATCATTTCGATTCAGAACCTGCATTTTTACAATGTCAATAAAATGCCAACATATGATTGGAATAATCCATCTCCGTGTTTATAAAAATGTCAATTTATGGTCGTGTGAGAAAAAAACAAAACAAAAAAAACATCACACATGTAATGAAAGGTGTCAAATGTATCAACAAGTGCAGCAAAGTGGATAAAATGCTGGTCAGGTGGTTGGGGAGGGAGGGGGGCAGGAGGAAGGGGGGGAGGGGCAGGAGGAAGAGGAGGGGCAGGTTGGGGGAAATAATAATTGTGGGAAAGTGGACATTCCCACAACACATTCTAACAACATCTGTGGCATGGACTGTACCATGTGTGACATCATCATGAAGGCACCCACATGTTTCCATGGGAGTCAGGTGCGTGCACGTATGGTATGTTCCATATCCATGGGCGATCTGTTTGGGACACGAGTTTACTTTAAATATGCAAACTTCACAAAGCCTTCAGGTTTGATTCAACTCTACCTTTAAAGGCCTTGTCACACCTTGACATTTTAGCCAGCGTATGCCGACGTATGAAAAATTGTTCTAAAACGCTGGCACACGTCGAATACGTAATGGGTAAGTTTTGTATACGTTTAGAGCATGCTGAAGCACGCTAACATACGTCGTAGTACGCCGAGCTCGTCGACAAATTTTAAGCATGCTCAAAATTTTCCGACGTGCTCGGCGTATGACTCACATATTCCGCAAACGCTGGCCTTAAGTTGTAGGCACGTTATGCGATCGTTGACACACGTCGACACACATTACCTGTAAGTTATTCATAAGTCGAAATACGTCGAGGTAATGTCTAGCGTACCAGAAACTTATTTCTAACCTATGAGTAACGTGCTTTGAACCTATGTGTAAAGTATCTCCAATGCATATTGACGTATGTAGACGTATTTGACGTCTTCCGGACGACCACAGAACTTACTGAACGTGTTTCTAACTTGCAGCTACCGTATAATGGTGTATTGGCAGCGTTTAGGGGAATTGGTATGTAAAAATGGGGTTCACAGGAGGAACCCGTCAGTGTTCCTGACTCAATGTTGAGTAGATGTCCATGTCAGTAGTATCAGTATTAGTAGTAGTAGTAGTAGTAGTAGGTCCATGTCAGTAGTAGTAGGTGAGCGTGATGGGGAGGGTGTGGGTGATAATGGATCCTCCTTGCGGCCGTGTCCATGGCCACGGCCAGGAGACTTCTTTGCAGCATTCTTCGAAGTTTTCTTCGGCATGACGGTGATATTGACACTTCGATGTCAAGCTTGGTTATGATTAAAATTGTCGAGCGGCAGCGTCCATTTAAATAGTCGAGCGGCAGCTATTTAAATCGTTGAGCGGCAGCCTTTTAATCGGCTACGCCACGTGATCGTCGGCGATACGCTGCCGAGCGCTATGCATAAGTTAGACTATCGTTGGGCATAGGTTGTGAACGCCGATAACACGCTAAGCATTCGTTGGTATAAGTTATCTTTAAGTTATTGAAACGTTCTGTGTACGTTACTAATACGTTATGCATACGTCCAACTTGTTATGAATACGCCCAAAACTGAAAAAAAAAACATCAATAGTTCAGCGTACGCCAGCGTTTTACATACATTTTGATACGTTGCCATAAGCTGGCTAAAACGTCAAGGTGTGACAGGGCCCTAACCGGCAACGTCTGAATAGTTATATGTGGCAACAGCATGTGATGAGATCCTTTTAAAATTAGCTTGATAGGAAGGATGAATTATGCATAAACAACAAAAGGAATGTGATTTGAGGAGAACTAGTGCACCCAGTCCATATGGGAGTATCAGGAAAGGTCATGGTATTAACCTCTCTGGGGTGTTTAGATTACAGTAGATAGAGTCTCGGCCTGTTATTCTGTGGGGGATGCGAGAAGCATATTATACCTCAAGAACATCGCGTTTCCTCCCTTTCAGTTTTGTGTTAAACAGCAGGGGTGACTTTCAAAAGGTAATCATTCGTGTTTGTGGTTTATAATATTTTTTACTTCTGCTCGGAGTGCTCCACAAAACGCCACGATAAGCTATTTATACACGCTAACACAGCATTTGGTGAAGGAAGAAAAAAAAATCCTTGGAAAGGGGGGATATTATTAGTATTAATATTGTTTTGTAATAACATTAATATTGTTACGTTTGAGGGGGGGGGGGTATGCATTCAAAGGGTAATTAGGATGTTTAATTACGTATGCCATGCTGTTCGAGTGTACCAGGATCTCGATGTAATAAGTAGCAATTCAGTGGTGATAAGTTGTCTAGTAAATGTCCATTTCTTCAAGGGGGAAATGATAATGGTCACGTAATTAGATAGGGACACGGGATAGGGTAAGTGTGTCTGCATAAACCCCTTTTAATATTCTCTGGAGGCTTGCCGTGACGTCACAGGACAGTGCTGCGGATGGCTCCGCCCCGTGATCACGATTGGCGGAAGGCGACGGCGGTGGGCCAATAAAACGGCTCGATTGGAAGTGACGAGGACGGGAGGATAAAAAGGTTCTGTTCGGGGTCGAAAAGGAAGAGGAAGAAGATCGGGACAGAAAGACCTTTTTTTGGGGGGGTGGAGGTTGTTGTGCTGGGAGTGTGCTTGTTGTTGCGCTGATTCGGCCCTGGTTTCTTCGTGTCTTGTAGCCTTGCTGAGCCTCGTGCCTCACCTTGGTTGGCTCTGGGGTTCTGCTGGCTCGGAGTACGGGGTCGAACGGCGGGCAGACCTGCCTCCTTCTCCTGCTCGCGGTTTGGCGCCGGAGCTGGTTCCCTGGCGGCTGTGAGCGGACTTGGGCCGAGACCAGGAGGTCGACAGCACCACGGTTTCTCCTGCCCCCCCTGACGAGAGCAAGGCCAGCTCGTCCGACGCCAATCCAAGGACTGTTGCGTCCACACCACGGTCCAGCCTGACTACCAGGAATAGCTGCGTTGTGTGTGTGTGTGTGTGTGTGTGTGTGTGTGTGTGTGTGTGTGTGTGTGTGTGTGTATGTATGTATGTATGTATGTATGTATGTGTGTGTGTGTGTGTGTGTGTGTGTGTGTGTGTGTGTGTGTGTGTGTGTGTGTGTGTGTGTGTGTGTGTGTGTGTGTGCGCGTGCGTGCGTACCTGGCGCCTTAGATGGTTTGAGATTTGTCTTTTCATTGGAATTGTCTGTGTTTTCCCCACGCCCGATCCCACACCATCCCGTCGAATCGCCCCGGATCCCTCTTCTTGCCGAGTCTTGTTATTTTTGGTTAGAGGAATAAACGTTATCAACTCAGTGAAAAGCGACTCGTGCCACCTTCCTCGTCCCATTTGCGGTAGAGCGATTAGAACCGCCATGTTTGGGTTATAAATAAATAAACCGCCTCCATCGTTTCGGCTCATTCTACGTTGGCGGGACTGTTCAAGTCCCGTGGACGTCACAATATTATGCTGTTATCATTCATGTTGTCGTCTTGTTCACATGTTTTTGTATGTGACGACACTGTCAGAGTTTCTCTTCAACCTCCGAACCGGGGCCCCGTCCGAGTCATTTCCAGGAAGGACAAGAACTTCATCCTATATTTTAATGGGAAGTATAAAACTCAGTTTTGACAGACTCAAGGCTGACTACACTGATAAAGAGTCTGATGCATCTCATCCTACTGCTGCAGCAGAAAAAGCTCTCGCTACATCGACTCACACTGTTCCTGTGAGCCTACACACAAAAGCACCAAGTTCAGCCCCATCGACATCTGCATCATCCCTTTTGCCACTGACAACTACATCAGACGTGAGAAAAACTCGTTCCGGCAGACAGTCCATTGGCCTAAGAGATTTGTGCAAGTATTCAATTAGGGCTGACATCTATGTTTACATCATTATTGATCGCCTCTCTTTGGTCATCAGTCTAGGGGGGAGCTAGTGCAGGGACTCACTAATTTTCTCAATAATTCATTAATTTTTCAAACACATGAACTCTGGTAGCCAATCAGTTGCATCTTTTCGGAGAGTCGATCAACGCACGGGATGTTAAAAAGGCCGAGAGCTCACGGGAGTTCTTGGGTGACGACATGTTGGAAGCTTGCACGCCTTCATGGATAAGGCCTTTCACATCCTGATTCATGAGTCACTCAACACGTCATTATTTTTCATCGTGGCTTTTGGTTTGACTTTATCAAGACTATTGAGCAAAGTGGATTTCATTTGTTTGGTTAAACATCCACGACTGCAATGAACAAGTTTTTCTCTTCTGCTTGCCATTTTTCGGCACCATTTCTGAAGTCGCAACGGCTCAGCGCCATTAAATCTTTCCTTCTTTACTAACCGCTGGAGAGACGATGAAGGAGTAATCATCAGCCGGACTTTATCTCCAACACGTCATTGCATTGTTAATGTGAGCGAGATGTGTGTTGTTCTGGTTTAAGCATCATTATATTAACCAGCATACTGAAAGGGAATAATCACTACAGTGTTATTACAAGTGGATATGTAAAAATGCCACAATTAACTATCTTAACATGAATCTGCGCCTTAACATGGGTTTCGTCCAAGGCGGAAAAGCCCCTTGGGGGGGGGGCAATAAAGTCACTGCAACCTTCATCATGTGATCCGCAGCCCTCCTGTCATGTTTGTTTGAGATTGGAGAAATTATGTCTCGTGGTCAAAACTACACACGCACAGACAGACACCAAATTGCACATTTTAGTAACATGAGAATTAAACCTATTCATATTTGTTGGCATGATTAATAATGTTGGCTGGTGATCAAACCGCGAGCCTTCAAAAGGTGAGACTGGCTTTAATTAATCCTACTAGAAACACCCACTCCCTTTGGGTGCAGGGTGGGGGTGGGGAGGGCGAGTGGGGAAAATATATTTTGTGCTGTGGTTAATAATCCCCCCTGTTTGCAGCAGGGAGTCAGTGAACCACTTTTACTGTGGCATGTGTACAGGTGAAAATTTTAAGTTCTCTCTCTGTTGCGACTATATTGTAACTTGATTAGATTTTGGTGATGATCTGGAGCCAGATACCAGAATTTTAAAATCTTAAAAATGATTTTCTTGCAATTGACAGATGGGGACAAAAACGATATGTAGCACCAAATGGATGGGGCCAAAACGGACAAAAATGTAATGGAATAATTCCAACAAACTTGGTGAATGATTTGGGTTGCTGACGAGAACAAGCCGATTAGATTTTGGTGAAGGTCCAGACACAGATGTGGCCTATCAGTGGGATACGAAATGTAAACTGTTCAGCATGGCAGAGTTATGTGCTCTGCTGAGTGCCGTTCTAGTTTGAGAGAAGTCATCGGAGATGGAAGAGTTGAACAAAGCTTTTGCTTCAGAGCAAAATGACCATCCATGATGGACAATGACTATATTTTTATTATTATTTATATATACAATGTCAAAGCTCGTATAAGAGCGAACACACAGAATATATAACAAAGGGAGCAAAAGACACGAGGAATGGGAGAGGGAAGCACAAAACAGTGGGGAATAGACACATGAGGAGACCTGTGGAAAGGAGAGGGATGGGGCAGGGTACACGGGGTAAACAAGATGGACACTACAGGGACTTTCAGGAAGGAAAGCATGGAATATGAAGGAGGAGGGTTTGAGGTGGATTAACGGGAGTAGAAAAGATCATGCTTTTGGATGGGGGAAGATAACAGATGGCGATGAACAGCTATTTTGATGACCTGGAGAGAAGAGTGGGATTGAACAGAGTGAGGGAGTTTGTTCCAAAGGTGGGGAAAAAAAAGAAGAATGACAGAATGAAGGTGAGCAGTGATTCTTGATTTTGGTAGTTCAACCAGAAAGGGGTTGATGGCAGACCTTGAGCGCCCTGTGGAAATATGGGTGGGACAGACAGCAGACTGAGCAGGGGGGGCAAGGCCGGAGAAAAGATGGATGGGAGAAGACAAAGACCACCGACCTGTCTTTAGTGAGAGCGTAAGAGACCCAAAGACTCAGCCTCATCATGGGAGACACAAATGATCGAAATGCCTTGGTTTCCACAGCGTGAAGCAGAGAAACGTGAGAGGAGGGAGCACCAGCCCAGAGGTGAGAGCAGTACTCTATCAGGCTGCGGATGAAAGCTTTGTATGTGGTCAAGAGTTCAGGTGTGCCAAGGAAGGACTTTTCAGGACATAGGATTCCCAGTCACGACTGGCTCTGGAGGCCAGCTTGGAGATGTGGCTTTCCCAGGAAAGATCATGGCAGATATTGATGCCCAAAAGTTTGAATGAGAAGCCTTCTTCAAGAGGACTGTTGAGAAAGTAGATGGGGGTTTTTCTTCCAGACGGTCCTTTCAGAGGACAATGTGAGGGTGTGAGATTTGCCAGGCTTGAAAGACATGTCCCACGTATTGGACCAGCTTGTGATTTTACCCAGATCTGCAGAGTGAAGAAGCTGCTGCTTGCCGATCTGAGGGATGACAGATGGTACGGCAGAAGGTGGAGTCATCAGCAAAGAGAAAAAGAGAATTTTCCAGTCAGACAAATCATTGATGAAAACCAGAAAAAGCACTGGGCCCAGAACACTGCATTGAGGACCTCCAGCCTGTACAAGAAAAGGGAATGAGAATTCCATCAAGAGCCACACGTTGACTGCGACAGGAGAGGAAGTCTGCGAGCCATGAGTGGAGAATGCCTTGGATACCATAGGAAGAGAGTTTTGTGAGCAGGGCAGGGTGCCAGACCGTATCGAAAGCACACGATATGTCTGGGAAGATGGCTCTG
>NC_140967.1:97601638-97769138 GCF_056783735.1 Eptatretus burgeri
AAGGTCTTCCAGACCGTGGATCATCCTCAACCTCCTCCTGTCCCTCTTTGAACCTCTTGTGCCATTCAAATGCACGTGTATGTGACATTGTTTCTTCCCCGTAGACTAGCTGCAGAATTGCGAAGGATTCGGAAGGTGTTTTGCAAACCTTGGCAAGAAACTTCAGATTGGCTCTCTGCTCACGACTCATAGAGTGACGACTCAGACGAGACAACGTGTAAAGCATGACCTGTAAAAATCACACGAGCGCAGACAACCATCACCAAACATGTATATATTATATTGCTGGAATGTTGCGAAAGACTGTGACACAACCCGTTCATTCAAGTTGGGTAAGTGGAGCATACAGCAAACTCAGTCCCGTTACTTTTTAGATTGCCCTCGTATGTATTGATTTAGTTGTCGTTATCTCAAACCATGAGCCTTCCCTTGTTTCTCCTTGTGAGCAGAAGGGCAGAAGAGCTCCTTTTGAGCCAACGGCCATCCATATCTGGTGCCAACTGCACTTGCGAACGTCCTCCTGCAGCTGGGTACTTTCCCTTGGAGGTTGGTGGCAGGATTTGCACTCCGGCCACCACAAACACACACTGAAGTGTGTGTCGGGGTGGTGCTGAGGTGTCATCCACAAAACAGCGGTCTCCTCGGGTTGGTGCCTGGAATGTCCTATCCCAAAGAGATGGGGATGGGGATGGGGATGGGCCAGGCATCTGACTGGGGGATTGCCAGGAGGCACCTGGAGTACCGACAGAAAGTTATATACAGCGACACTGTGGCGCATGTCCCCCATGTATGGATGTATGCATCACCCCATGCATGCAAAGCAAAAGTTGGGTCAATCAACTGGTTTACTTCTGCATGCCTGTCTGTCGAAAAACGTCAGCTTACGATTGAGAAACAACTTATTTCAATTGTATGTTATATTTTGAACATGAATCAGAACATGAATTGGAAAACGAACCTGCAGTAAATCAGTACCTTGCCTTTGAATTTGTCTCGATCACACATTCACAGAGATGGGAGTGAGATAATTTTTTTACTCTGTCTGGTTTCAATTGTGATGTTTATCTGTGGTTGCCACCAACCTTCCTCTATATTTTCTCAAAGCTGAGGAACCTAACATCCTTTTTACTATAGGCCTTTGGTTTTAAGTCGCACCATTTTGAATATCGCGGCATTTTCCAGGAACACAACCCTCACGATATTTTAAGGTTTACTGTACAAGACGAGAAGAAAACATAAACCTTTTCATGTGAAAAAAATAAAAATAATCGCCTCGAGGAAAGAGGTCCTTGCAAAAATTAGTTACATATAAGCGATGAGTCTCCATCACAATGAACCTGCATCATGTGACAAAAGAGTTTGGGGGAAAATCATTAGGATGCCAGATAAGCAGCAGTATGATTCATCGACTCTTGTGCAGTGGCAGAATACCACAGAGAAACAGCTGCTCACAGGAATTTCACCAGTGGAGTTGGTGCACGATACAACTCTTGACATCGAGTCATTGACGTTATGCGATCAAGCGGTTTCCGTAGGTCAGTCAGTCAGTCAGTCAGTCAATCAGTGAATCTGTAAACACCAATCATTATCGCTTGAACCAAACACAGGATTTTGATGAAACTTTGCCACAAGCTTCATATCTGATGCCGAACGAAGGTGTGTTGACCACATCAAAATCTGTGCTCATTAAAGGGTCTACGAGGGAGAGTTTTTGACCCCCCAAAATAGATATTTGCTCTCTTCTCCGAAACAACACACAATTTCGATAAAACTTGACCACAACCTTCATCACCCGTGATGTACCAAGGTTTTTCACTGCATTAAATATTGTGACGTCGACGGGACTTGAACAGTCCCGCCAACGTCGAATGAGCCGAAACGATGGAGGCGGTTTATTTTTTTTATAACCCAAAGATAGCGGTTTTAATCGCTCTACCGCAAACGGGACGAGGAAGGTGGAACGAGTCGCTTTTCACCGAGTTAATAATGTTTATTTCTCTAACCAGAAATAATAATAAGACTCGGCAAGAGGAGGGATCCGGGGCGATTCGACGGGATGGTGGTGTGGGTTCGGGCGTGGGGAAAACACAAACAATTCCAATGGATATACAAATCTCAAACCCTCTAAGGCGCCAGGTACACACACACACACACACACACACACACACACACACACACACACACACACACACACACACACACACACACACACACACACACACACACACACACACACACACACACACACACACACACACGTAGCTGGTCCTGGTGGTCAGGCTGACCCGTGGTGTAGACGCAACAGTTCCTGGATTGGCGTCGGACGAGCTGGTGTTGCGCTCGTCAGGGGCAGGAGAAACCGTGGTGCTGTCGACCTCCTGGTCTTGGCCCAAGTCCGCTCACAGCCGCCAGGGAACCAGTTCTGGCGCCAAGTTGCGAGCAGGAGAGGGAGGCAGGTCCACCCGCCGTTCGATCCCGTACTCCGAGCCAGCAGAACCCCAGAGCCAACCGAGGTGAGGCACGAGGCACAGCAAGGCCACAAGACACGATGAATCCAGAAACGAACCAACGCAACAATCGAGCACGCTCCGAGCCCAACAGCCTCCACCAAAACGGTTTTTCTTTATCGATCTTCTTCTTCCACCCCTTTTCCCCGAACAGAACCTTTTTATCCTCGAGTCCTCGTCACTTCCAATCGAGCCGTTTTATTGGCCCTCCGCTGTCGCCTTCCGCCAATCGTGATCATGGGGCGGAGCCATCCACAGCACTGTCCTGTGACGTCACGGCAAGCCTCCAGGGAATACTAAAATGGTTTACGCAGACACACTTACCCTAACCCGTCTCCCTATCTAATTACGTGACAATTATCATTTCCCCCTTGAAGAAATGGACATTTACTAGACAACTTATCACCACTGAATTGCTACTTATTACATCGAGATCCTGGTACACTCGAACAGCATGGCATACCTAATTAAACATCCTAATTACCCTTTGAATGCATACCCCCCCCTCAGACGTAACAAAATATATATATATATATATATATATATATATATATATATATATATATATATATATATATATATATATATATATATATATATATATATCATATAAACCAAAGTTGTGTCAATATATACATTTCAATTGGGAAAATTGTTTTGATATAAGAGCAAACCGAGTTACGAGCTCGGTAACAGAACGAATTAAACTCTTATGTCAAGGTATTACTGGAAATGTATGTATGTATATATATATATACACATACATACATATACATCAGGGTCGAGGGGGACTTACGGGAGGTTTGACTGACTGTTGCTCCTGATCCAGGTGAGCTTCAGGACACGCAGTCCTATTTTTAGCTTATCTGGAATATAAATTCTACATAAGGTGTTGTCATCGTGTACCTGTCCGTCAGTCTCCTTTTTTGACTTCTCCGGCCAAACCGCTGGGCCGCCCTGGACCGATCTGGTCGAAATTTGGCGACAATGTTCTCTTCCTGACTGTTAACAGGAATTGCAAAGCTCGTTCTGGTCACATAACTTTAAGTAGGTCAAAATGGCTGACTTGGTAAATTGCTTCAAAAATCTTTATCCCCAGACCCACCAGTCAGAATGCTACCAAATTTGGGCGACAAGGTTAAGTCTGGGTCGTGATGTTAAATTGTGGAGGTCATGCCGGTCACGTGACCGGAAGTGTGTCAAAATGGCAGACTTTGTAAATGTTTGGGAAAATCGTGTAAATTCCTTTAAAAACCTTCCTCTCCAGACCCACCAGTTGGAATGTTACCAAATTTAGGTTACCACATGAGGCCAGGGATGTTAAATTGTGGAGGTTATGCTGATCATGTGACCAGAAGTGTCAAAATGGCAGACTTGGTAAATGTTGGGGAAAAAAAATCAAGAAAACCTAGTTTTGCATATGTCGTAAAAGGTAGTGAAAGTGCATCATATTTTCAAGATGTGATGAGACACAATGAGAACATCATCACCGTCAAAAATGCACCATATTCTCTGTAGAGTGGATGTGTTGCCAAATACATTGCTGGGCAAAGGGTCAGGTTATGGTTATGTTGGGTACTTTGCCATTGCCTTCTCAGTATTGAGTCAGGGAAGGAATTTAATTTGTTCATGGTGCCGGTGATAACTCGCCAACTCTTCGCGAAGGACACCATGGGATCTTTAACATCCACAAACTACTGCGAGAAGATGGGAGACCCAGTTTAACGTCCATCCGTGGGACGGCACACACAATGATGTACCCCCCTGCCTGCGAAACACCGGGACGACAGTTTATAGCTTGGCCGAGATTTGAATGTCCATGTCTGGGCTGTCTCTCTCACACACACACACACACACACACACACACACACACACACACACACACACACACACACACACACACACACACACACACACACACACACACACACACACACACACACACACACACACACACACACACACACACACACACACACACACACACACACACCACAATACAAGATTGTCCTCACCTGGTCACCAGGAACCAGGAGATTTGGCTGCAGTCAGGCTTCATGCGCAAGTACGTCTTGATGTGAGGCATGGCGCGGGTTCGGCCACTCACATCAGCCATCCACCGGCTGCAGGACAAACAAAAGGACAAAGGAAGGGTCGATGCTCCATGTGCGCAGGATCGGAATGCAGAACCAAAGTACAATTGACAATGACGCAACATGATTATGGGTTTTGGAAGATGTGTGGAAAAGAAAATAAAATAAAATAAAAAAAACCAATAACTGATTTGCACGTTACTTTCAACAACTTTGTAGGATCATCCTTGTAATTTGTTTGAGTAAATATGGCCTATCATAAGATGCAAGCCAAAGTATACCGGCTCTCTTTTGTTAGAAAGAGTCCATGGCAGGACAGCTGATCCAATCAACATAATTAATACTCCCTCAAAAGATATTTTGTAAATACAAATTAATCTGACAGTGACCAAGGCAAAGTTCAAAGCCTTTCGAACAAGGGAAAGTGTGTTCACACTCACTCTCTCGATCATTCTCCTTTAGTACCCGCCCGACGGACGATCTTGGTCCAAGTGTGAAACGCATTCTTCTGCCACATCTCTTAAATTGTGCGGTGTATAGGCTAAAGACCACTGCCTTGATTGCTCCCGAAAATAAAAATAACCTGGGTTATGTATATGAAGCAAAAACATGCGTACTGATAATGTGCATACATAATACATCATTGTTATATACCTGGGATAATTCCAATTGAACCCACTCCTCCCCAAAGAAAGAAAATTGAAGATGGTGAAAAAAAAAATTCAAAACAGTGGATTCAAACAAAACTTTCACAAACACAACTGGGGTTGCAAACGTGTGTTGAACATCCAAACATCCCCCCTTACATCCAGAAAGCTGCCTCCTTCCCCCACCCTCTCTCTTCAATATCATCACTCCACCTCTTCCAATCCTCAACTGCCCTCTGCCCCTCTTATTGCTCCCCACTGTGCCTCACCCATCACCACCAAGCCTTTTCTCCTCTCATTCTGCCCTCGAGCCTAGGCTCTTCTACAATCCCTCACACTCTTTCTCAATAACTCTTCTTACCTCCCCCCCCCCACCTCCCTCATTAAAAAACATAATAATCAGGGTATAGGGTTAACAACCCTGCCCCTCCCCTGCACCCAAAACCTCCTCCCCTGCCTCTTCCTTAAGAGTGTGGACCTCAAACATCCAGGGCCTTCGCTCAAACCTGACAGATCTTTCCATACAGGTTGCTACTGACAAACCAGACATCCTTGATGTTGCCGGTGGATGTCTTGGAACTCATCGTAGGGCTAAGAAGAATTTTGTCTCCCAAGGGATACTGGATACCATTGACCAGAATCGCAGGGCCAGGCTTCATGCCAGAGATGGGCTGTTCAGGGAGGTGAGGCGTAAAACTGTACGTGCACTGAGGGTGGACAAGGAGGCCGATTTGCAAGGAATCTGTGAGGGGGTAAAGCATCACCTGTGGTTGAGTGATCCTCATCCTACTTAAAGGAGAATTCGTGACTTGCGTTTCTCCAAACCTGTTCCTCGGTGTACTGCAGTTCGAGCAGAGGGTGGTAGACTCTTGATAGAGGAGTCGGAAGTGAAGGCCCGCTGGCCCGGTTACTTTGAGCGGCTGTACCAGGCTGATCCACCAGCTGCTATCCTGTTTGTGCCTGTTTGTGGTGAGGATGTTGATGTCACGGAGAGATTCACTTACCGAGGGAGTGATATTCATGTCTTCGCTGGCTGTGAGTCAGAGGTCAACAGACGTCTGGGTCGGGCCTGGGGAGTCGTGGATTCACTGGATCATGGGGTGCAACACTGTCGGTACCTGTGCAGGAGGAGGAATATCTGAGTCTTCAGGTCCTTGGTGCTTCCAGTCTTACTCTACGGATGTGAGACTTGGACTCTGACCAGGGATCTGAGAGGGAGAATTAACTTCTTCGGGGCCAGGTCTCTTCATAGAATCCTTGGCTATCGCTGGTTGGACTTTGTGTCAGAGTGGTTGCTGAGACAGTCTCAAATGATATTCGTTACCTGTATGGTCCGTGAGCGTCAGCTGCAGCTGTATGGACATGTGGCTCGTTTTCCTGATGCTGATCCTGCTCACAAGATTCTCTCAGTGAGGGAGTCTTGTGAGTGGAGGAGGCCAACGGGCTGACCACGTGCCTCATGATTGCAGCAGGTTGATTGGCATCTCAAGGAGATGGGATGGGCCAGGCACCTGCCTGGGGATAGCAAGACAGAGAGCAATGGAGTACCGCTGGAAAGTGGACAGAGACACGCTGCCCCGGCGCATGCTCCCGTACCTGACCTGACCTTATGCAACCTGCTCCGAATTAAAAGGAAGAGTTTACCAGTCTATCAATGTTCTAACAACCAGTGTTAAGTTACACTGATGACTCCTAATGACCTTGTCCTTAATGTGATATTTATATACATGCGACCTCCATGAGGCCTTTCATTTGAACAGAATCCATGTAACACACTGCAAGCAAGAACAATTTGCGGTAGGAATGCACACGGATAACTTGAGGATGGGTTTATTCGCGGAGGAACAAGCAAACAAGCCATGTCATGAGAATATAAAATGAAGCCGGTCACAAGTGTCGAGTGGAAATGTTTTGATGAAACAGGACACTTACTGGAGGTAGGATCGGAGCCATTGCTGTTTTTCAGCTGTCTGTTGACCATAAGGGAGAGAGCCTCCAGCTGCATGGCACAAAATGTGAAAAGCAACATTAATGTCGAAAGTGAGGACGTTAAGTATCTGTTTTGGAGAAAATGCCAACTTCACAAACATCCTCCATTGCTGCAGAAAACAAACCACACTCTTCCTATTCCATTTTGGAAAAATTCAATGACTCTGCCTCCTTCAGCACATTTACCTGGATAGCCCTCCAGGCTCGTCCTGACGTTGTCCACCGATGGGTACACCTGGAACCAGGAGGGTGGAAAATGCGTAACAGACATTTCACTATGAATAGGACACGAGAAGTTAAACGTTAAACATCAATCAATCACAAATGACCAAGGTCAACACGCGGTTGTTGAAAAGCACTCCATCGTGGAATCATTGCCGAGACAAATGAGATTTATACACGGAAGAGCAACACATATGGAAGACAAAAAAAAGAAAGAAGTAAAAGATAAAGTATTTTAAAAAAAGGCAAAAATATATGGAACAAAAGTCAAAAATAACTTCACTTACTTCGACGTCACGACATCGACCGTTATTACTCCATCCACATTATTACATCATTATACAAACTTGTCCCAAGTTTCATTTAAATCCCATCAGCTGTTCTCAAGTGTCACATTTTTACCCGACATGACCTCTGAACTCTTGCTGCCAAAATCGAATCAGTTAATCTTTGCATCATAATACAGGGTGTTCCAAAAAGACCTGGACAACTTTGGTTGTTAATGTATTCAGTACCACAAATGATATAACGATACCCTTTGTTTTATATGATACAGAAACTCATAAAGTGTTCTTTGTTTTCAGGTCTGGTGGTTTAATGTGAAAGCAAATGGCAACTCCACAAGAGAAAGCTCAGTGCGTCGAATGGTTCATCAAGACGAGATCCGACACGCAAGTTCAGCGTAATTAACGTACAAGGTATGGAAGGAATCCGCTATCGCAGACTAGTATCAGAGTGGTACTAGAGGTTTAAGAAACTGAAAGTTGTCAGAAACAGAAAAGTACTTGTTAACCAAGAACAAGTGCAGCAGACGATGAACAAGTGTGCAAATTATTTCAACAAAGTCCCAAAAAATCGATTTGACATGCATTCAGAGAACTGGGACGACCAACCACCACTGCACACAGGATTTTGCATAAAAGAATGAAGCTTTATACCTATAAAAGGTGAAAATTCTGTATGAAGTCATACCAAATATCAGACCCAAAAGCAAGGCGTTGGCCTTGGAAATGCTCAGTGGCAAAGAAGATGATGAAGATTACCTGAAAAAGGTCATGTTCACTGACGAAGTTTGCCTTTATGTAAGGCGAAGAACAACTGGCACAATGTGAGGATCTGGGGATCTGAAAACCTCCATGTGGTCATTGAACACATATGCTGTATGACAGTCCAAAGGTCAATGTGTGGTGTAGCCTGCTCCATGACTGCTTGGTGGGTCCGTTTTTCTTTGCGGAGGATACAGTGACCTCAACAATTTATATGAACATGTTGGAAGGATTTGCCTTCCAACAAATTGAAGACCTACAACCCGATATAATTTTACAACAAAACGGCGATCCCCCTCATTGGGCCTCAGTCGTTCGAACCATCCTGAATGAAAAATTTCCAGGTCACTGGATTGGCCAAGACGGACGGACAACCGCCTGCCCCCATGACCACCCGACCTAACCCCCCTTGTTTTTTTTTTCTGTAGGGGTTTGTCAAAGATGTTTTCTACAACACCAAGGTGGCAAACCTGCAGGATCTTCATTCTCGGATCACAGCTGCATGCACACTGATGGACGCAAACATGCTGAGCCAACCATGTCAACAACTTGTGCATGACAAACGGAGTTCAAATCGAAGTGTATTGATTGTGTGCACAAAACTTTATGAGTTTGTGTGTCATATAAACCAAAGTTGTGTCATTTGTTGTTATAAATATATTAACAATCAAAGTTGTCCGGGTCTTTTTGGAACACCCTCTATTTACTTCTTCCAAGTTTGGTCAAAATCCCATCACTGGTTCACAAGTTAATGCGGTAACAGAATTCTTACCTAACGGTACATCTGACCTTTGAACTTTTAAACCCATAATCTAAACAGTTCATCTTTACATCATGATACATACTTGTACCAAGTTTGACTTGGATCCTTTCAGCTATTCTTAAGTTATTGCGGAAACGAAAACCTATCACGGACGGACGGACAGCCAGATGGACAACCCAAAACATAATGCCTCCGGTGACTTAGTCATTGGAGGCATAAAAAGCAAAATTATGCACAAGACGTTTCAGGAAAAGTGATTACGTGCAACATTAAGAGGGAAAAGGTCAATCAGCATTCAGCAAAATTGCCACCAACATGACTCTGTCTTTGTTGCTTTAATAATCTCCGTAATGTGTGTTGTGGAAGGCAGATAAATTGTGGGCAAAGTTTAAAGCCAATCGGCATGGAGAAAAATGGCTGCAAACATAATAGCGGCCACGAACAACATAGTTTGAGGTGATTCCACATCGGATCCAAAACCCAAGCCAACGTACCAAATGCAGATTCGGCCGCTCAACCACGGCCTTTTGTCCCGACATGGCCGACAGACTGTCAAGCAGTTCGCCGGTCAACCATTTCCCACTGTCAGTACCAAGAGAGCCAATGCTGGAAAACTGAGCCACGACAGGCCAGATCGAGGGGACGGTTATTGGGCCGGCCCATTCATGCAGAATCTGAAATTACGAGCAAACAAAGCAAAATTAGGTTTCGCGAAGGCCAAGGAAAGTGCTGCAAGGATGCATTGCTTCCACTCCAAACTCACCTTATTGGGAAGACGGAAATAAGAAGTGCCCACAGTCTAATAAACGATTGATCATCTCCTATACTATAGCCCCTTTATGGCATGCCAGTGCAGGGGTTGCAGTTGAAACATGGGAGTATTGGTTTTCCCTCAGTCACATCACCTCCGTAACTACACAGAATTTCCTTGTCGCACCAATTGATGATCACACTTTGGGAGGACTAACCGGATAAGTCACCTAACATTACCCATTTGACACTGACATTCGGACCACCACGCTTGGGTTCAGCACGTCATTGACACCTCTTCAATTGTCCTTTTCATTTTTTAAACAAACTGTTTGAAAAGGAAGATAAACATTTCCAGAATCAAAAAAACAAAACACATGATAATTCTGAGGAGTCCAAGGCCTACGAACAGAATGAAGATTATTTCATAAAGTATATGTGTATGTGGGAAAAATTACATGCCCAGACCAGGAATCAAACCCAGGTCCTCTTATGAACCATACCAGTGCTCTACCATCTGAGCTATCTGGGTGACCCATTGGCTGCACATGCAATTGTCCCACATATACACGCCACTCTCTTTTGGCCCACTCCCAGATGCCAACCTGGGTGAACAGCCCTGTCCATCTAGACTCACCCTGATCTGGGCATGTAATTTCCCCACATATACATATACATAGACAGTAATACCTCACCATACGCTCGGGATGCGTTCCTGAACAACCGAGTGCATCGCGAATCAGCTTGTCGCGAAACACGTTTTCCCATAAGAATAATGTAATAAAACAGGGATACATTCCAGAAAGATGTCAAAAACCAGCATTTTTCCCAAAATAAGAGTTCTAAAGATTATAATTGTGCTTATTAATGAATAAATAGCAGTTGTAATGATTAATACAGTACAGTACTGGACAGAAAAACGAAAATTAACAAGTGCAATATATTTGGGGGTTTGCATTACAATAACAAAAAAAAAAACATTTACAAATCACATTAGAAATGGAACAATTATTATTACAAATCAAAATTGGAATCTGAATCCTGGCAAGGAACAGAGCTGTCGGGTCGATCTTACGATTGCTGATCTTGATCAGGACTCTTCTCAGCCTTCGGTTGACAAATCTTCTTGAAGAATTGATCAAGGGAGCGTTGCTTCGCAGGCTTTATTCCCCCCCCCCACACCCCCCCTTCATAAAGTTCACTGTAGCACTGCATTCCCCGACTTAAGACCCTTGCAACATTGAGGCTCCTTTCCACATTTGGGTCATCTTCTTGCATGATATTTGTCACTCTGTCTCTCTCTATCGAGTGCAGCCTGTGGCTGCTGGTTGCATCATTGGTTGGGACGCAGCTATGCCGCTGATGCAGTGTCCCCTTTACCAGTACACTGGTGCTCATTTTGCCGACCTCAGAAGGATGACAGGCTGAGTCAACCTCCTGGTGTATTTTTTAATTCAGCGGTCAACGGGGCTTGAACTCAGGACCCGAGGATCCCAAACCACCACCCTAACCACGAAGCCAACACCATATTTGTCACTGCATTGATATGTTAGAAGATCCCAAAAAGCCTTTTGGTCAACAAAGCTTTCGGAAGCAGTTTTTTGAAGGTGCCAAATGCATCTTTAGCAGCTATTTGCTCTCCGATGTGCATCGAGTCTTCATTGGAGAGCAACTCTCCGTCGGATTCGAGCAATCCCCCTGCATCGTCCTTCTCAAGTTCCTCGAATCTCAGTTGTCTGCCCATTTCAACAACGCTTTCAATAACATCTTCAATCGCCTCTTCAATCCTCCCTTGGGAGTGAAGAACACAATCAGGCAAGAGTCCCCCACCCCACACACAAACACACCGTTGAGGTTTACAGATGTAACTGCCTTCCAAGACTAGTCTATGTTCTTGATTGCATTGAATATGTTGTTGTGCCCCTTCCAGAACTTTAACATTTCAAAACGTCCAATTTCATTTGAAGGGAAATGCTTTGTTTAATTTTCATGGGCTGTGCCATTTCAAACTTTTAGGCACAAATGAAATGTCAATAAAAATTAACATCACCTCGTTGAGCAAACTGTAAATGCACAGACTGGACGTGTTCAGAACAAATTCAGCAGGAAGAACAGGAAATGGTAACACGCGAGTTCCCACGTGGTGTTAACCTTTGCATCACTTTCATTACTTTCTCACATTCCTCATTTCTGTTATAGACGAGGCAAAATTTGTGAAAATGTGGATATTTAAAGTGCTGAAGGCAAATGGTGTTAATTTATGGCATTCAAGCTATTTAGGGGTATTGAGGGGTGCTGAACTCAAATCTGATGTTTGCCCAGCTCAAAAATGGCCAATAATGCCTTAAAATTGAGAAATCCAAGATGGTCGCCAACGACGGGTTGAAATGTATTTATGTTCATATCTTTTTGACTAAACAAGGTGAAAACTTGAATGAAATGTGCTTTTGTACGTTTTCATATATGGGGAATCCAATGCCATATTCAGTTTTGATATAAAATGTGAAGAAACTGATTGAAGATGAATAATTCGTCGACAAGATAAGATCCACAAGCAGGTTGATCCTACGTGTCCAGGAATAATTTACTCAGTTTTCAGTTTTTTTCTCATTGCAGATATATCCAATATAATATAATCCAAATACTAATAATATAATATAAAATAATAACAATAAAATGTGAGGGCTCACAACCCCACAGGCGGGCTCCCTGTGGACCGTCCAGGTCCTGGTTGCTAAGCATTTACATCGCGCGGTTACCAAGGCGCTACGTTGAGAAAACGTTCCAGGAGCAATTGTTATATTGGCCTGTGCTTTGGGGCTGTTTACTCGGTAAGTTGTAGTTATGATCGCTTATAATGGCCCTACATGTTTTGATTAGTGTCTATTGCTTTCGTAGCTTTGGTTTCTTTCGTGTTTTCACGTAGTTTTAGGGGTATTTTCCGTAGTTTTGTGTCGCATGTTCGCATGATCCGAGAACACGTGCTTTGAGATCATGCACTTACTTAGATTCCTTTTCTGTCCTTTTATAGTGATTACGTATTGCAGCCGTCAGGGTAAGCACTATGCTGACTATTATTCGTATATTAGAGGTAGTTTTCGAGAGGTTATTTCATTTTGTATTCATTATTTCTACATGAGCCGACATGGCTTTACGGACAAGCAGTTGTGCTGACAGGATTAAGTAGTCTATCTGCCTACTCCTACTCCAGAATGAGTCAGTGTCTGCCTCAAACAAGTCCTGTAATTATCTAGGAACTGTGTATTAATATTGTGACATCCACGGGACTAAAACAGTCCCGCAAACGTAGAATGAGCCGAAACGATGGAGGCGGTTTATTTTCTTATAACCCAAAGATGGCGGTTTTAATCGCTCTACCGCAAACGGGACGAGGAAGGTGGCACGAGTCGCTTTTCACTGAGTTAATAATGTTTATTTCTCTAACAGAAATAATAATAAGACTCGGCAAGAGGAGGGATCCGGGGCGATTCGACGGGATGGTGGTGTGGGTTCGGGCGTGGGGAAAACACAAACAATTCCAATGGATATAGAAATCTCAAACCCTCTAAGGCGCCAGGTATACACACACACACACACACACACACACACACACACACACACACACACACACACACACACACACACACACACACACACACACACACACACACACACACACACAACGTAGCTGGTCCTGGTGGTCAGGCTGGCCGGTGGTGTAAACGCAACAGTCCCTGGATTGGCGTCGGACGAGCTGGCGTTGCGCTCGTCTGGTGCAGGAGACACCGTGGTGCTGTCGACCTCCTGGTGTCGGCCCAAGTCCGCTCACAGCCGCCAGGGAGCCAGTTCTGGCGCCAAGTTGCGAGCAGGATAGGGAGGCAGGTCCGCCCGCCGTTCGATCCCGTACTCCGAGCCAGCAGAACCCCAGAGCCAACCGAGGTGAGGCACGAGGCACAGCAAGGCCACGAGACATGATCAATCCAGGAACGAACCAGCGCAACAATAGAGCACGCTCCGAGCACAACAGCCTCCACCAAAACGCTTTTTCCTTATCGATCTTCTTCTTCCACCCCTTTTTCCCGAACAGAACCTTTTTAACCTCGAGTCCTCGTCACTTCCAATCGAGCCGTTTTATTGGCCCTCCGCCGTCGCCTTCCGCCAATCGTGATCACGGGGCGGAGCCATCCGCAGCACTGTCCTGTGACGTCACGGCAAGCCTCCAGGGACTACTAAAAGGGGTTTACGCAGACACACTTACCCTAACCCGTCTCCCTAACTAATTACGCGACAATTATCATTTCCCCCTTGAAGAAATGGACATTTACTAGTCAACTTATCACCACTGAATTGCTACTTATTACATCGAGATCCTGGTAAACTCGAACAGCATCTTCTTCTTCTTCTTTCGGCTGCTCCCATTCGAGGTCGCCACAGCGGATCATCCGTATGATCCGCATAGTGATTTGGCACATGTTTTACGCCGGATGCCCTTCCTGACGCAACCCTGGTCGCCTCTTACGACACAGGGAAATGGTACACCTATTTTAACCGGGGTATACACCGGCCCAGTACACTGGTACTCATTTCGCCGACCTCGGAAGGATGACAGGCTGAGTCAACCCCCTGGTGTATTAATTAAGTGGCCCAACGGGGCTTGAACTCAGGACCTTTTGGATCCCAAGCCGCTGCCCTAACCACTGCGCCAACACCAGGCTTAAACTCGAACAGCATGGCATACCTAATTAAACATCCTAATTACCCTTTGAATGCATACCCCCCCCCCCTTAGACGTAACAATTTTTAGATCCTTTTGTTCTGCTTTGGAGTAAATAAAAAAAGTCACATGGCAAACTTGAAAACCCTGCGTTACAAATATAATATATCAAATATAATATAATCCAAATAATAATAATATAATCCAAAATAATATGCTGTAATGGAATATTTGATGTGAACATCTTTGTATAATTACAATGATATACAAAGATGTTCACATCAAATATTCCATTACAGCATATTATTTTGGAATATATTGTTGTACATTTCCCGCCCGTCGGCGTGCGAACGACAGCGTCTAACCAATAGCAGTCGCTTCGCCCACTGAATGGACAATCCAGTCGTGACTTTCTGGAACAACGCCAGAAACCAGTCACGGGTGGGTTTTTAATCCCACCACGGCCCAGTCCGTATTCTACCCACTCGAAATAGGGTCAATCGCCGAATATCGATATACCTAAGTACCCGCGCGGGTAACCTACCGAGGGACCGTACCTCGACGAAGGCCTGCTTGGACACGAAACGCTTAAGCGGTCCTTTCCGTTCTGGGATAACCGAGCGGGTATTATCGCCAGACCTCACCGGACCAGATTCTATTTATCGGCTATTTAAAAACCAACTACATTCCGAGTGCAAGATGGGGCAGTTCAATGAGGGAATGGACGCAACGAACAGGTTTACATTCACACAAGGACATTTATTATAATAAAGCACGTATGCAATTAAACAAGGCAAAACACGTATGCAATTATACAAGCAACAAAAGCACGACAAACGAACTACAACCGTCTACTTATTATGTAAAGTCACTTGCACGTAACAGCAGTTCCTACTTATTAGAAGGGACAACGGACACACATACGCACGCACACACACACACACACACACACACACACACACACACACACACACACACACACACACACACACACACACACTCACACACACACACACACACACACACACACACGCACACACACACACACACACACACACACACACACACACACACACACACACACACACACACCCAAGAAATGGTGGCAGAGGCCTTTGATAACCAGCTCCAGCTCGGAGGACAGGTGAGCTGAAACCCAGAACCTATCTCGAACCTCTCCACCTCGTGTGGTCTTCAAGTTGTTCGGACCCGGGCTCCAGCGAGAGTGAGCTGGATCCAATCGCCGAGCTGCGATCCTTCCCGAGCTCCCGCGATTCCTCCCGTGCTTCTCAACACGTGCTGGTGAGACGAGGTGCCGATCCTTCCCGTCGATGCGTCGCTTCCCCCAGGAACCACCTCCCGCGCTTCTCAACACGTGCTGGTGAGACGAGGAGCCGAACCTTCCCGTCGATGCGTCGCTTCCCCAAGAACCACCTCCAAGAAGAGGTTGATGAGTGGCACCAAGCCGGGAACCAAAATGGAGAACAAAGAGTTCCACGAACCGAGAAGAAGCCACCACTCGCAGCTCAAGCCGAGCGACCGGCTCAACTTCTCTTCGAACAGGGCAGCTCGAAGCAAAAAGCTCTCCCAAGCCAAGCAGAAGCCGAAGCTCACGGAACCGTCAAAAGAAAGAGCGTCCCAAAAGCCTCCTCCCGAATCAGGCCTCAGCCGAAGCTCACTGAGCCAGCCGAAGCAAAAAGCTTCCGAAGGCCTCAACCCCAACGCAAGCCAAGCAGGACCCGACTTTCCGCTGAACGACTACTCTCAACTCCCTTCTCCAACTCTGCCCCTGAACAAGAGAAAAAGATCTCCTCTTATCCTTCTCTGCCCCCCCCTCCTCCACACCCGGCGTGACTCATGCCCTCGTGATCCATCCCCCCGTTCAGCCACGGGTGGGAGGGAGTTGTTGACATCATGAGTCACGGGACGGCATGGTTCTTCTTGCTCTTCGCAGAAGAGGGGGAGGGATGTCTCCATTGTTCATTCCCTAACTATTAAATCGATCTGCAGCGCATCTAATCGATTTCTGAACATTTAAACAATGAAAGGTGAGCTATCGAGGGAACAAGCACTTATCGACATAGCTGACTAAAGGAAACTGTATGTTGTGTGCAATCGAATTCCCAAATTCGTAACAATATTATTACTTGCGATACCCGTGCACATGCACGGGACGCACCAAGTAGTAAGGTAACTATAGCATTACAACATAGCTGGTAGCAGACGACAGAGCATACACGGGGAATGACAAAAATACGCATTGTGCAAAATGCAAGTGGTACTATGGAACGCCAAAACTTCCCAAACATTCTCGGCATGTCCGCTAAGTGCCACGGCAGTTTCATAGGGATCGTGTGACGGCGAGCCGAGTTTTTGTGTGCAAGCTTGGTATTATAATAGAGATTATTTGGATTATATTATATTGGATATATTATATTTGCAACGCAGGGTTTTCAAGTTTGCTCTGTGACTTTTTATTTACTCCAAAGCAGAACAAAAGGACCTAAAAATACATAATATTAATACACAGTTCCTCGATAATTACAGGACTTGTTTGAGGCAGACACTGACTAATTCTGGAGTAGTACTAGGCAGATAGACTACTTAATCCTGTCAGCACAACTGCTTGTCCATAAAGCCATGTCGGCTCATGTAGAAATAATGAATACAAAATGACAAAATGAAATAACCTCTCGAAAACTACCTCTAAAATATGAATAATAGTCAGCATCGTGATTACCCTGACCGCTGCAATACGTAATCACTATAAAAGGACAGAAAATGAATCTAAGAATGAAAATGAATATGATCTCAAAGCACGTGTTCTCGAATCATGCGAACATGCGACACAAAACGACGGAAAATACCCCTAAAACTATGTGAAAACACTAAAGAAACCAAAGCTACGAAAGCAATAGACACTAATCAAAATATGTATGGCCATTATAAGTGATAATAACTACAACTTACCGAGTAAACAGCCCCAAAGCACGAGCCAATATAACAATTGCTCCTGAAACGTTTTCTCAACGTAGTGGCTTGGTAACCGCTCGACGTAACGGCTTCGCAACCAGGACCTGGACGGCCAACAGGGAGCCCCGCCTGTGGGGTTGTGAGGCCTCACATATTATTATTATTAGTATTTCGATTATATTATATTGGATATATCTGCAATGAGAAAAAACTGCAAACTGAGTAAATTATTCCTGAAGACATAGGATCAACCTGCTTGTGGATCTTATCTGGTCGACGAATTATTCATCTTCAATCAGTTTCTTCACATTTTATATCAAAACTGAATATGGCATTGGATTCCCCATGTATGAAAACCGACAAAAGCACATTTCATTCAAGTTTTCACCTTGTTTAGTTAAAAAGATATGAACATAAATACATCTCAGCCCGTCGTTGGTGGTCATCCTGGATTTCTCAATTTTAAGGCATTATTGGCCATTTTTGACCTGAGCATACATCAGATTTGAGTTCAGCACCCCTCAATACCGCAAAATAGCTTGTATGACATTAATTAACACCATTTGCCTTTGGGATTAAGATTTTTTGAAAATTGACCCAGTCTATTGTGTTTACCGAAATATTTATTTGTTAAAATTTAAAAAACGATCCAAAGGCACCTTCTATTTTTAGGTTTTTGCAGGATGTACTATACTGTACTGTATGCGCAAATATCCGCTGTGTGCAGACACATCAGGTTAAATGGAATACCTGGAGCGGAGCTGCTGGAGGGAATGTAAATGTAGGTGAACTGCAGTGCTAGTGAGTGATTTGGATTTGCTCACATTACTTTCATCTAAGATAAAACTGTCTATATTAGTAATAGAAGTAATAGAATACATACCCTGCGCAATCTTGAGAAGGACTTGGTGCGAGCCAAGTCTTTTGTTTTTTGAAAGTTTTTTTTTTCTCTCTCTTTAATCCAATGTGGCTGCCAGACCACATTACTGATAACGTCATCTTTATCAAATCATATTTCCCATGGGTAGTTGATAAATTATCAAATTTTGCATTGATCAGTGAAGCGGTTTCTCCTACGAAGATTTTCAAAGACTTTCCCTTGGATTCAACATAGTTGCCAGACCACGTGACACATGATGGTCATTTTTATCACACTTTATTTCGGCTGTGAAAAGAAACTTCTCCTCTAATGGATCGTCTTGACTGTGATGCAGACTGCACAGTTCGGGAAACATAGGTTGCAACATGAACTGAATAGTACGTATCTAAATACATGCATACACTACACTACATTACATGGCCAAAAGTATATGGACACCTGCTCGTCCAACATCTCATTCCAAAATCATCGGCATTAATATTGAGTTGGTTCCCCCTTTGCTGCTATAACAGCCTCCACTCCTCTGGGAAGGCTTTCCATGAGATGTTGGAACATTGCTGCAGGGATTTGCTTTTTTGGAGGATAAACTCGAGCAGTCTGGATGAGCTGGCTGTTGATAGATCATCTTTCAAGTCTCCCAGGACAACAGTTGGCATTGCTTGATGAGGAATGGTGGAAAGGTAATTGTCCAGGAGGGGCAAGAATGTTGTCATTGGAAGGTGTGGACATCAGTCGAATGAAACTTCAGGATTTCAGAAATTTGGCCTACGTTGACCTCAGAAATTATTAGTGGTTGAATTTAGTGAGGGGATATGAAAATCCTGTTCAAATTTCAATTCAATCGAATGAAAATTGACAATTTTTGAAATATGGCCTATGTTAACCTTTTGGCCTGTGTTGATCTCAGAAATTGGTGGTTGAATTCAATGAGCTGATATGAAAATCACGTTCAAATTTCAAGTCAATCGGATCAAAATTGACAACGTTATAAATTTTGGCCTGTGTTGACCTCAAAAATAGTTGGTGGTTGAATTCATTGACTTGATATGAAAATCCTGTTCAAATGTTTTTTTGTATACATTGTCGAAGTTCGTACGACAGCTAACACACAGAGTGTACAACAAGGGGAGCAGGAGACGAGAGGGGTGGGAGAGGGAAGGAAAAAACAGTGTGGGGAACAGAAACATGAGGAGATCTGTGGAAGGGAGAGGGGTGGGGTACACAGGGTAAATAAGATGGACACTACAGGGACTTTCAAGTCCTTACACGACAGGGACTTCCAGGAAGGAAAGCAGGGAATTTGAAGGAGTTGGGTTTGGGGTAGATTCGCGGGGGTACAAAAGATCGAGGATTTGGATGGGAGACGATGAGAGGTGGTTGTGAACGGCTGTTTTGAAGACCTGGAGGAAAAAGTGGGATTGTAGAGAGGGTGGAAGTTTGTTCCAAAGGCGGGAAAAAAAAGAGGAATTTAAGAGTGAAGGTCAGCAGTGATTCTTGATTTTGGTAGTTTTACCAGAAGGGGGTTGCTGGCGGACCTTGAGTGCCCTGAGGAAATATGGGGCGGAGCATCTCAGACAGATCAAAGGGGAGGGGGCGAGACCAGAGAGGAGACGATAGAAGAAAGAATGATCACCGACCTGTCTGCGGTGAGAGAGAGGGAGAGGGACCCAAAGACTCAGCCTCATTGCGGGAGATACCAATGATCCTAATTGCCTTGGTTTCCGCAGCATGGAGCCAAGAAAGGTGAGAGGTGGGAGCACCAGCCCAGAGAAAAGAGCAGTACTCCATCAGCCTGCGGACAAAAGCTTTGTATGTGGTCAGGAGCTCAAGTGTGCCAAGGAAGGACTTTGTACGAAGGAGGATGCCCAGTCAGCAACTGGCTTTGGAGGCCAGCTTGGAAATGTGAATTTATAGTCAATCACATGAAAATTGAGGATTTTAGAAAATTGGCTGATGTTGACCTCAAAAGATTGACCACTATATCATATGGTCATGCAACATGTAAAGTTTCAATTTCCTCTGCTGACTGTTTTTTCATGTGCATTCTTAACAAAATGCAGACACGCACGACGTACGTAGGATGTATGTATGTACGCCACCTATCGCTTAACCCTGATTTTCACTTCACAAGTGCAGGGTAACTCGAACGGCACTCGACAGAGCACAAACTTCCGCCAAGCTGAACAGTTTAAGTTTTACATCCCACTGGTAGGCCAGATCTGCATCCGGACCTGAACCAGAATCTAATTGACTTGTTCTTGTCACCTACCCACTCATCCACCAAGTTTCATCATAATGCGTCCACAACTTTGTGAAATATCGTGCCATATATTGTTTTTGGCCCTATCTCTCAATGGTGAAGAATCACTATTAAAAAAAAAAAAAATTGGGGAAAAAATTATTGGATCCAGATACAGATCTCCATCTTCGGTGACAGAGGTAACAATCGATAATAATTGCAGGCATTAGTCTTTCAATACACATCTTCATCTTTGAGAAGTTAAAGGGGTATAAGGTTGAAAAATGAAAGAACAAAAAGGCTTCCACCCTCGACGAAATAGCCCGTTCTCGACTCACCTTGAAAAAAAACAACAAAAACCACGCAGGGATTATATTGTAAGAATTACAATATTTCGGGATTGTTCAAGTTCAGAATAGTTCATCAAACACAGATGATTTAAAAACCTACTTCGTGGCTCGTTGCACTTGTAATCACAACAGATCGAAATCAAGTCTATTGGATTTTTTTCCCCTCGACGAGAGCACCATAGATATCATGGATATATAAAGATATCATGGATATAGATATATAAAGTCCTGTGAAACTGCTGAAGTCATTGTGCAGATGGCAGACACTGACCTTTCTGAGAGACAGATGTCCCCATCTGTCTTTGCTGCTTCCAACATGCCTACCAGGAACAGAGGCCACCAAGAACACCCTAGGTAAGATGGGGAATAAAAGAAGAAAAGATCAGACGGGGAAAGAAAGAAGTGAATATCAGTGGACTCATTACAATCTCAGATTGTTCAACTATCCAGCAATAATTGTAGGGTGCGACGAAATACAAACTTCCGACAATCATTGCAAATGTAATGTGTCTGATGGCAGCGAACAAACCTGGGTGAACAATTGTACATGAGTACAGGCAAGCATTTTTTTTTAAATGATAAGGATCTTTCTCGATAAAAGATCAGGTGACTCAGTAATTTGTATTTAAAATTCAAAACTGGTTTCAGTTCACAGATGAAAACATCCATCTTCCGAATCCTCATCTAAAATCTCCAGGAATCCCAAAAGCATATGTGGGAACAAACCACATAATCTGTACATCAAATAAGGTTTGGCTATGCAAAGAAAAAGCGAAAATATAACATTGTTATAATAATCATAATGAATATGTGCATTTACACAGCAAGGTAAACTTTTCAAAAAATCACAAACCGCCATGCATAAGCAATCACAAGCGATGTAACCGCCGACCATAAACAACCAGGTGGGGGGGAACAAACAAACAAACAAACAAACAAAAACCTTGTTCAATTACGGTAACGACAACCATGACAAGACGCATTGTCACATCTCACATCACAAAAGGCGAGCTACGTGAACAGGAACAATACAAGAGAAGTTCTGAGAGGATTATCTACTTGCCTGGCTTCTGACAAGTCGTGTTCCTCAACAATTGTGGCCCATTCGGTTACAGGTGAAAAGTGATAGGCGAACAAGTACGCAAGGAGATCTGCCTTGAAGCCTGTCCATGACTCGCCTTCACTGGTTTTGGAGTCAGGTTGTAGACGGGGAAATAGTGGACTGAGCCAGATACTACCAAGGAGGGGGGAGTGACAAGAAGCTGGAAATCAAAAATAACAAAGAGCGAGAATTGCTTTGCAATACATGTCCCCTACTGGTCTCAATGAATGGTCAGGAGATAAAAATTCGTTTGCGTTTAATCAACGCTTGAGCAGATTAAGCAGAACAAAAATCAAGAAGAAACTCTCAAACCCATTGGCTCTTAACCTGGGGAGCACGCCCCCCCCAGGGGGGCGTGAGTAATTTCCAGAGGGGGCGCAAGCCCGGAGAACAAAGTAGGAATTTCTCGAATTATTTTTGGAATTCTCTTAAGTGTTTGCATAATATCGTGATGAACATTAAAAAAAACAAAAGTATCGCCTTTAACAATTTTCGTTTTCTATTCACGACTCGGCCTACCATTTTCTGTATTAGAATTAATTTTAAAATTAAACTTTTATTTAAATGTAATATTAAAATTTATATTTTATTTTAATTTTAATATTAAAAAAAAAAATTCACAGATTTGCAGTACCCAATTCAAACTAAATCATTCGCAATGAGTGCAAAAAAGCAGAAGTATCTTGACGAATATATTACATTTGGATTTGTCCCTCCAAAAGGGTGACACAGAGGTACCCCAGTGCGTAATATGCTACAAGGCTCTGAGCAATGATGGCATGCGGCCCACCTGCTTGGAACGCCACTTGAAGACAATGCATCCTGCTCTCGCTGCCAGACCCAAGGCATTCTTTGAAACAAAAAGGCAGTCCTTGAAGCAAGCTAAGATGGACAGCAGTGGAGCATTTCGGCAACAGACTTCAAAGGTTGTTGAGGCTTCCTATGAGATCACCATGTTGATTGCAAAGAGCAAAAAGAGCCATAACATCGGAGACATTCTCATAAAACCAAGTGTACTGCATGAAGCAGAGCTCGTTCTGGGGAAGGATAGTGCAAACAAGCTTTCCCAAATCTCTCTCTCAAACGATACCGTCAAGGAAAGGATCGATGAGATGTCTCAAGTCAAAGATCAAGTTCTCGACCAAGTAAGAGATTCTCCTGTATTTGCCATCCAGTTGGACGAAACGACTGACGTTGCTCATTGTTCTCAGCTACTGATGTATGCTCATTCCGTGTCAGGCAATAGTGTAAAAGAGGAAATGCTCTTCTGCCATTCCATGGAAAGTTATACAACAGCAACAGATATTTTTCAAGTGGTATCAAACTTCTTGCAGGAAAATCAACTTTCGTGGGACTCACTGGAAGGGATGTGTACTGATGGAGCTCCGGCCATGCTTGGTTTGCAATGTGGCTTCATAACAAGAGTGAAAGAAAAAAGTCCATCTGCTATAGGTATGCACTGCATCCTTCATCGTGAAGCCTTAGCATCTAGAACTCTACCTGCTGAAATTAGGGATGTCATGAACATAGCTATCAAGGTACTCAACTTCATCAAAGCTGGAGCCTTAAACAGTCATCTCTTCAAACAGCTGTGTGTGGATATGGATTCTGAACATGAAGCCTTGCTTTTCCACACAAACGTACGATGGTTTTTGAAGGGAAGCATGCTTGGACGGCTTTATGAACGACGACAAGAAGTGGCAACATTTCTAGATTCGCAGCAGAAAGCAGATCTCCATGACAAGGTCCAGTCTGAAGGATTTTTGCTATCTCTAGCTTACCTGGTGGACATCTTTGAAGCGCTGAATGACATCAACCTCAAACTCTAAGGGAAAAACATCAACATAATCATGCACCATGATGTCATTCAAGCCTTCATGGCCAAACTCGACCTCTGGAAATGTCGAATTCAGGATGGAAAAACAGCCAGTTTTGCTAACTTGGATTCTCCTCTCATTCAGTTACCTTGATACTGAGTTAAAGAAACAAATAATTACTCATCTGACTGAATTGAAAGCATAATTCATCAGATACTTTCCGGATATAGATGAGAAGCGCGAAAATTCATAAGGAACCCATTTCAATGTGAAGTAGCTGATATTTCAGACGAAGTGCAAGAGGAGCTTCTTGAGTTAAAGTTCAACTCCTCGGCTGAAGAAGACTTCAAAAAAAAACTGGATCTAGAGACGTTCTTGGTCACGTACCTTCCTGTTTACCCTTTGATCTCACATCAAGCTCTTCAGATTCTGACAATGTTTGGATCAACGTATCTTTGTGAAGCTGCATTTTCCACACTCGTTGCTGTCAAGACCAAGTACAGAAACAAGCTGAACGTTGAAGGGGACTTGCGTTGTGCTCTCTCTGGCATTCGACCATGCATTCAAGATCTGGAAGCTAAGAAGCAATGTCAAGTATCTCATTAAATATGCTGTGTATATGAGTGTTGCTTGTACAGAATTATTTGTTCAATAAAAAGACTAAAAACATGCATTTTTGTTCAGTTTTTTCTTTTAATTCAGGAGGGATTTTTAATCATTTGGTTGAAGATGTAAGGGGGGGGGGGGTGTGGAGGCAAGGACCAACTACGAGAGGGAGCATGGTGGTAAAAAGGTTAAGAACCACTGCTCTAACCCAACGTGTTTGGGTGCATTCGGCAAAATAAAAGGAAAATCAATTTTCATTTCTGATACCTGTTGTAGACTAAAACCAATAAAGACAACTAGGATAACAAAGCGGAGATAAAATTACTTTGCTTTAACACACGCTCAAGCAGACAGCACAATTCAAAATGAAGAAGAAACTCTAACCCACCATATTTGGTTAGTTTCTCGGCTTTGTGCGATTTCACATTAAATATAACCCGATGTACAGACACGAAGTAAAAAAAATTGATACGGCTTATGTGTATATATAATACATCGTGATTATATACGTAGGATCATTCCAAATGCCAAGGACTAACACACAGGACTAAAGGCCCGGTCACACCTTGACGTTTTAGCCAGCGATGGCAACGTATTAAAATGTATGTAAAACGCTGGCTGACGTTGAACTTTTGATGTTTTTTTTTTTTAAGATTCGGACGTATTCATAACGAGTTGGTCGTATGCATAACATATTAGTAATGGACACAGAACGTTTCGTTGTGTTATAGATAACTTATACCAACGAATGCTGACCTGTTGTCGGCCTACACAACCGATGCCCAACGATAGTCTAACTTAGGCATAGCGCGTTGCACGCATCACCGACGATGTCGTGACATAGCCTATTAAAAGGCTGACGCACAACGATTCGAATCATAACTGCTGTAGAAATGGAAGTGTCAACATCGCGGTCACACCTTGGCGATCTTGCCAGCGTATGCCGACCTAAGAAAAATGTGTCTAAAACGTTGGGGCACGTCAAATACGGTATGAGTAAGTTTGGTATACGTGAGTAGAACGCTAAAGTACGCTATCATACGTCGTAGTAAGTAGAGTACGTCAAGAAATTTTAAACATGTTCAAAATTTTACGACGTACTCGGCATATGACACACGTTCCGCATGCGATGGGGATAAGTTTTACACACGATATGTGGACGCTTACACACGTCCACAAACGCTACTTATAAGCTACTCATAAGTCGAAACACGTCGCGGTAATGTCTTTTTTACGCGAAACTTATTTCTAACTTGTGTTTGACGTGCTTTGAACCAATTCTTTACGTAGTCCCAACACACATCGACGTATGTAAACGTATTCCAATGACGTCTTCCGGTCGACAAAAAAAAAAAATGAACGTGTTTCTAGGTTACAACTGCCATATAAAGACGTGTTCCCAGCGGTTTTGGGAATTGGTATATAAAAATGCTGCTCATAAAAGGGAACCCAACAGTGTTTTCGAGTTCCTTTTTGAGTCAATGTCCATGTCAGCAGTATCAGTATTAGTTTGTTCATGTTGGCAGTAGTAGGTGAGTGTGAGGGTGTGGGTTATGATGGATCCTCCTTGCGTCCGCGTGTCCACGGGTAGGTTCATAGGCTGCCACTCAACGATTTAAATGGCTGCATCTCCACTATTGAAAGTAGACGCTTGCGCTCAACAATTGGATTTTTTTTACACTCAACGACTTTTAAACGGTACCACTCAGCCATTTTCATTGTTTACAATGAACGATTTAAATTGCTGTCACTCGCCTTTGTTTTTTGACGCTGAGGTTTTGAAATTTGAAGTGTTTCTTCTGAACGTGTTAAAACGCTCAAACTCGACTATTTTAAATAGACGCTGCCGATGGACAATTGGAATCATAGCCAAGCTAGACATCGAAGTGTGAACATCCTCGTCATGCCGAAGAAAAGTTTGAAGAATGCTGCAAATAAGTGTCCTGGCCGTGGCCGTGGACGCTGACCAAGGACGATCCATTATACCGACGTCTTTCAGCCTATGAGTAACTTAAAAGTAACGTCTGTTGACGTGTGGCAACGATCGCGTAATGTGCCAACAACACGTTAATCATAGGTTAGAAATAAGTTTCGGGTACGCTAAACATTACCTCGGCATGTCTCAACTTATGATTAACTTACAAGTAGCATATGTTGACGTCTGTCAACGATCGCAGACCGTGCATACAACTTGTGGCCAGCGTAGCGGAACGTGTGAGTCATACGCCGGCATACGTCGTGAAATTTCAAGCATGAAAAAATTTGAGGACAACCGAAAAGTACAACGTTTAAAGCCAGCGTACAACGACGTATGGCAGTGTTTTTCAGCGTGCTCTCAATGTTATCAAAACTTACCCATAACGTATTCAACGTGTGCCAGCGTTTTAGAAAAAAAATTCAAAAATCGGCACACGTTGGCTAAAACGTCAAGGTGTGACCGGGCCTTAAGGCCTGACGATCTGTGTTGCCTCATGCAAATGCGGCACGTGATTCTAATGGGGTGGAGTCAGGCCAGCTGTCCAGCCAATGGGTGTAAAGCAGTGGGGTGGAGTCAGGGCAGCTGAACACTGAGCCATATATAATATGTGATATTTTCTAAATCTAAAAAGGTCATAAGTCTGAAAAATTGGCAAAACACCCTGAAACTCAAACTTGTTCTGTAACTTATCATAATAAAGCCAGGTATCAATTTTCAGTTGAGTATGTCAAAGGGTTTGGGAAAAAAAAAACCTGAAAAATCACAGGTGAGATGGATGGACAGACAGACGGAGAGAAAACCTGTAGTCCCCCCCCACCCCCGATTAAACCGGTAGAGGACGAATAAACTAAAGTTCTGCCTTACTTGCTAAGCACATTGTTGCCTTCATAAGGACAGCTTTGTGCTATGAAGGTTTGTACTACATAGCGAGGCGCAGACATCAGTACATCCATAATAATTTTGGGTTCTCACCGGCAGACCAGAGAAAATGATCAGGACATGGTGAACAGCCCTTTAAATAAGGGACATTTATATAACTAGAAGCACCTGCTCCCTCCAGGAGCCGTCAAGGGGGGTTATTATATTTATGCCTATTTTACTCCAAGGGGTCCCAGGATTACACACCCAAAAAATGGTTGCGATCGGTTCAGCCGTTTTTGCGGTACCTGGGAACAGACAGACGGACAGATGGTGAATTATAGTAAGATAAAGCAGGAGCATCTGTCTGTCTGTCTGTCTGTCTGTCTGTCTGTCCCTGAATTACACAAGGGGATAGCCCCGCCAAACCTTGTGTGGAACGTTTTGGGGTCCCAGCCGGTGTCCTCAGGTGGGTGGGAGGTTTCATAAATACCTCAATTCAATGATTTTGAGTTTTAATCCACAAGTCACGTCAGAATGGCGTTTCTCTTCATTTCCCTCACGAGTGTTTGTCATATTGTATTTCGTTATATTTATGGAATAACATTAATTTGTGATTGGAATGAGGCTGTTTGGAATGAAAATATGGAGAGATTGAGTTTAAAGGAGAATCAGGAAATAATACGAGGTTCACACCCATGGCATTTGTGGATTCGGCATGACATCATTAAAACACTTCGTTTACTTCATGAGTGTTTGTAATATTGTATTTTGTTAAATTAATGGTATAGTATTGATTTGTTATTAGAATGGTGCTGTTTGGAATGAAAATATAGAGGTTAAGTTTAAAACAGAACGAGGACATTATGAGGGGTTCCACCCGTGATATTCACGGATTTTTGCAGGTTCGCCATTTTTTGCCCAAGTCCTTCACGAACTGGCTGTCCAGCCCCTCCCGTGCATAACCCAGGTACCTTACTCGCCCATAATATTTTTTGCATACATGACGCTAAACGAAAGTGCCTTTAATGATAAATCCAAACTTTAGAAGCAAATCAAACAGCTAAAGTGAGAAATGTCCTCAGAGCAGTAAGTTAGACACATTTTATCAACGTGACAGTAACAAGTTCTTTTGCACTTGGTGGATGATGAGCAAGGAAACTTTTACTGTGAACCTAAAACGGAAAGGCCTGCCTTGGGCAAACCCAAACACCACTGCACGGACAGTTTTCTCTATCTTCCATGGGTTTACGACCTGGAGTTGCTAACTTTCCATTGGTCACCCGTTGGTCAACATGAGCCACCCATTGGCAACAAGAGTGCAATAACTCGTCGTACCCCTGAGTTTTCTGATGCCAATCTGCGGAAATGAGGTTGGCAGTGTGGATGACGACACGCAGCCCTTCTTCATACAACAGCAACATCATTTTCCTACGGGAACACCAGGGTGGAGAAGAAATGGCAAATTAGTCAACAGACTATTGACTTCCGGCTCTGGGTTTGCAGCAACGGCAGGTCTCTCTCAGGGGTCTCTGCCGACTTTCTCAAGGTTAAGTTTCCAGTCGTTATCTGTCCCGTTTTAACTGTGTATTTTCTCACCTACATATTTCTGTGTTCCTAGTTCGGTTTCGTTTCAAAAATCGTGCTATTTTGTGAGTTTTCGTCGACCTTGTCTTACCGGGTCCCTTGAGGCCTACCCGTCCTTCCCTCGCGGTGAACGATCATTTTTATTTGTATTCTCTCCCTATCACCTTCAATTCATATTTTCTCCACTTTCCTAGCACCCCCATCCCTCCTAACTAAACACTGTTTCTTGTCTTAAATTTAAAAAAAAACAACAACCTTTCTCCCCCCACACCCAAGAGTCCCGATCCTTCTTCTTCTTCTTCTTCTTCTTCTTCTTCTTCTTCTTCCTCCTTCTGCCAACACACTCTTGCCATTACCTTCACGATTTCTTCCTAAAACCTACCATTCCCAAATCTTACCTATTCTTCAAAAATCCATCAAAAAATAATAATCTTCCTTGTATCCTTTCTATCTATATACCTCCTGTAACCACGTGTCCCTCTACTTTTCATCGACCCAGCAGCTTCACTCTGTGTTTACCAATACAAATTCACCATTCACCTCACAATTTTTTTGACAACCTTTCCATGACCTGATCTGATGAAATAATATTATGTAATGTAATTATAAATTATAAATAATAAATTATGTAATTATAAATAATATTATGAAATCTCAAATAATAATAATAATAATAATAATAATAAAAACAATCTCTTATAATGTTTCATCTCACTCTTTCACACGTGTGGTACTCATTACTGCATCATAATGCACTACTCTTTTTCTTTTTCAACAGACTGCTCTCAATTCGACCTTTCCTCATACCTTGCCTAAAAAAAATCCAACCACTACAGCGTTTCTTCTCTCCATTATCTTAATTCGCCTTTATTGCATCCCTCACGAAATGTCTTCAATCACATCTCTGAACTAAAAGAAAAAAATTTTAATCCCAGTTTGCTATGAATGTTAACTTTCCATCAACCATTCTTTTTTTCCAACTTCAGTGCCAACGAACCCCTCTCACCTACCCCGCCCCCTCCCAAAGCATCCATCACACTCATCTCCCACCAAGCTTCCCTCTCACCTTTCTAAAAAACTCCCCTCTCACCTTTCTCCTTCAACTCTTCCCACTCACCCTTCTCCCACCATTCACCCGCCTCACTCACCCTACTCAAAAGTTGCTCCCCCCCTCACAACCACAAAGCTGCCTCCTTCCCCTGCCCTCTCACCTACATCTCATCACTCCACCTCCTCAAATCCTCAACTGCCTTCGGCCCCCTCTCTTGACCCCCCTCTCCCCCAGCACCACAAAGACTTTTCTCCTCCTCCTCCTCCTCCTCCTCCTCCCCCTAGCCATTCTGCAATCTCCCACACTCTTTCAACAACCCTCCTTACCTCTCCCCCCCTCCTCCATTATCCTACCCTCCCATCCCCTGCACCCAAAGCCTCCTCCCCTCCCTCTTCATTAACAGTGTGGACCTTAAATATCCGGGGCCTTCGCTCAAACCTCACAGATCTTTTCATACAGGTTGCCACTGACATACCAGACATAATCTGCCTAACAAAAACTTTCCTCCCTCAAGACGTCTCTGACTCCCAAGAATCTCTCTCTGGTTACTGCCTCCTCCGGTATGACAGACATGAGCCTCGTCCTGGTGAAGGAGTGCTCTCTTCATCAAAGACTCCATTCCTCACTCTCAATGCACTGCCCTAACTCCCCGACACCACCAGGAATACATCTGGCTACGGCTGATTTTGACAAATTTCCCTGAAAATATCTGCTCTTCTTCCTGCGCTCCAATCGGTTCTTCTGACGACGTGCTTGTCAACGTGGACATCTCTCTGGCTGTTATCAAAGATCCACCTCAGCACCGTCGAGTCTGGCATTTCACTCAAGCTGACTGGCAGGGTCTCCAAGCAGCCATGAAACTTCGAGACTGGTCTCCCAACGCTACTTTTTCCAACATCAACTCATCCTCGGAATTTGTTCAAAGAATCTGTCTCTCTGTCTCTCTCTCTCTCTCATGCACACATTTATCCCCTCTCATCTTCAGTTGTCCTACCCTTCCTCCCATCCTTGGTTCACTTAAGCTTGTGGTGAGACAGTGGTCCTGAAACAACTTGCCCTTTGCCTCATGGATAGCAAACCCAACTGAGGATAATCTCAGTTCCTTCCATAAAGCTCGGAAATAAGTGTGCATCTTCCCTCAGGAGTGACATAAAACAACATCTTTCTAAGCTCAAGTCTGAACTCTCAAACCTCTCTCACTCCTCCAAATCCTGGTGGCATTTAATTAAATCTGTTTCTGGTGTATGTTCCCATTCCATCCCCTCCCTTACCTCAAATGGCCACACTGCTGATACTGCACGTGAAAAGGCTGAATGCCTAAACTCAGTGTTTGCAGCTAAATCTTGTGTCCAAAACCCATCTCTTTCTGTGCCCACCTTACCCAGTCACACCCAACTGTCCCTGGACTCTGTGTCCTTTTCTTCTGACAAAGTGGAGAGCTTGCTGTCAAACCTCCCCTCAGATTCTGCAACCGTTCCAGACGGCATCAACCCACGTGTCCTAAAAACCTGCTCCTCTGCTCTTGCTCACCCTCTCATTTGCTCAAGGTCATCTGCCATCTGCTTGGAAATCAGCAAACATTACTGCCCTGCACAAAAAAGGTGCAATAACAGATCCCTGCAACTACAGACCAATCGGCCTTCTCCCAATCATCAGCTCGGTTATGGAATCCATCATCGCTTCAGACATTAAATCCTTCCTCTTCTCCAATGGCTTGATTTCCGATCATTAATTTGGCTTCTGACCAGGTCACTCTACCCTGGATATGCTGCTTCTGCTCTCCCAACAATGGATGGAGGTACTCAATGCCAGACATGAAATCAGAGCATATCCCTCGACATATCACGTGCTTTTGGCATGGTCTGGCACCCTGCCCTGCTCACCAAACTCTCTTCCTATGGTATCCAAGGCCATCTCCACTCATGGCTCGCAGACTTCCTCTCCTGTTGCAGTCAACGTGTGGCCCTAAAATCTAAATGGAGTTCTTTCATGCCCTCTTCCTGTCCAGGCTGGAGTTCCTCAAGGTAACGTTCTGGGCCCTGTTCTTTTTCTGGTTTTCTTAAATGATCTCTCCGACTCTGGAAAATCCTCTGCATCTCTTTGCTGATGACCCCACCCTCTGCCGTCCCATCTGTCATCCCTCAGACCGGCAAGAAGCAGCTTCTTCGCTCACTGCAGATCTGGATAAAATCACAAACTGGTCCAACACGTGGAACATGTCTTTCAATCCGGACAAATCTCACACGCTCACTCTGTCTCTCTGAAAGGACTGTTTGGAGTCCCCCTCCCCCACCCCCCCAATCCACTTTCTCAACAATCCTCTGGAAGAAGTCCTTTCTTTCAAGCTTCTGGGTCTCACTATCTGCTATGATCTTTCCTGGGAATGCCACATTCCCAACATGGCCTCGAAAACCAGTCGCCGATTGGGAATCCTCCGTCATGCAAAGTCCATCCTCGGCCCACCTGAGCTCCTGACCACATTCAAATCTTTCGTCCACAGCCTGATGGAGTACTGCTCTCGCCTCTGGGCTGGTGCTTCTGCCTCTCACCTTTCTCGGTTTCCCACTGTGGAAACCAAGGCATTTCGGATCATTGGCATCTCCCGCGATGAGGTTGAGTCTTTGGGCCTCTCACTCTCTCACCGCAGGCAGGTCGGTGGTCTTTCTGTCTTCTACCGTCTCCTCTCCGGTCTCGCCCCCCCCCCCCTGCTCTGTCTGCGATTTGCCCCACCATATTTCCCAGGGCGCTCCAGGTCCGCCACCAACCCCCTTCTGGCGAAACTACCAAAACCACGAATCACTGCTCACCTTCACTCTTTCATTCCTCTTTTTTCCCGCCTTTGGAATAAACTCCCTCACTCTGTTCAATCCCATTCATCCCTCCAGACCTTCAAAACAGCTGATCACCACCACCTCTTATCGTCCAAATCCCCCATCACCCCCATCCAAATCCTCGATCTTTTCTACCCCCATTAATCCACCCCAAACCCACCTCCTTCAAATTCCCTGCTTTCCTTCCTGAAAGTCCTTGTAATGTCCATCTTGTATACCCCGTGTTCCCCCGCCTCATCCCTCTCCCTTCAACAGATCTTCTGTCTCTGTTCCCCAGTTTTGTCCTTCCCACTCCCTCCCCCGTCGCTGTGCGTTGTGTGTTAGCTCTCATACGAGCCTCGACAAGGTATACAAAAAAAAAAAAACAAAGACTAACTTGTCACTTTTTGCAAACAAACACACAAATAAATAAAACAAACATTTCCAGGGCCAAGCCTGTTTCCACTATTCTGGGCCAACTGGGCTGGCTTTACATTTCCAACCAATAAAATGTCAGGGAAGACATAGTAAACAGTCTACCTGTCATATACATTATTAGTTACAAAATTCGCTCTATTTATTCACTTACCCTCGTAATCAGTGATTTTGGGCTGTCTGTAATACAACTGTATTATATCTGATATTGCAGGAAGTTAGTGCGAGTCATTTGTTGACCGCTCAGTATCCGACTTCCCCATGTGTAAGGCTAGCAATTGTGCTGTAAAGATGGCTGCCCAATTCGAGTAGTACAAGAATGTCGAATTCGCGAATGTCAAGTAGTACCAACCAAATATCCTCATGTTTCACGGCAGCAGAACTGTGTGGATGTGCAGGTGGACTACGCTGAGAAATGTCTTCCCTTTCAGTGAAGAGTATTTGGTGGATAATTCACAAATTCACTTTACTTATCGACTTTCCCTCACATTAATCCAAAACCCAGAAGCACGATTTCAAAACAGCATATCCTATGGCAATTTGTTTTCGCCTTCAGTCTGAAGCTTCAATAATTCATGGAACCAATGTCAAGGTTAAACAATTTTGAGTGCACTCTCCATTTTGAAAATGAAACATCTCTCCCACAGCAAATCTTTCCGGGCGAACGCAAATACTTCACGTACGTGTGATGTGTTCCAAAAGCGATGTCCAGCTTTGCCTGTAGGGTAAATAAATAAATAAATAAATAAATAAACATGGCTCATCACTCAAAACCGAAAAGTGCACAAGTAATAGTTAAATGCAAATGGAAGAGAAGACAATGCCAAGGACAATAACTCATTCATCACACTGAAGACAAAGCATCTCAAGATATACAAAAGTTCCTCGTAATGCTTTTCGATAAAATTGTTAAGGAGAATATTTGCGAGTCGACTTGATCCTAAATCCGAAATGTTCATTTCCTGGTGGCGGCTTTTAATGTCTCCCGTACTGTGCCCGAGACCGGCCAAATGATTCCAAATTGGTATTTTCACACAATCGGAGGAAAAACCTCAATTTGGTTCTGCCAGATTTACACTATACTGGTCAAAGCAAATTCCACTAAGGGCACACCGAAGATGGACTTTCGTGGAATTTCATTTGTTTTGAACAGCGATCGAAGCTCAGGGAGATCCGAAAGACATGTTAAGAGCTTGGAAAAGTGGGGAAGCACCTGGCACAAGGTGATGTGTGGGAATGGACTCGTCTGCTTGACCAGCTGTACGTTGTTCTCACGATGCTCTCCGTGAACCAACAAGACGGGCAAAGAGCTGTAAAGGGTGAAAAGCTTGTTACTTCTCTCCCAAAAAATAACAATCAGGTATTTTCTCCGTAACATGGTAGCCGAGACTTGGAGTCTGATTTTGCATTGTGTGTCATCCAAACGTTCATCTTGCAGATTAGCAAAAGGGTGTTTATAATGGAGATGAATTTGGTCAATTGACAAAAAGCTCATAATTCTCAAAAATATAAATATCCACTAAACTTTATATGCATTCGACAGAGTGAAACAATCCTGGTGAATACAGGCTACAGGATTTGTAAAGCTGTTCCAAAGATAAGATGACAATCAAACGGGGTTGAAGAATAGCACAAAGGGCCGTCTACATAATACCGTACATGAGATTGGAGTGGAGCGGTTGGAACGGTGATGTGAGGGGTGGGAGGGGAGGGAAGGGAGGGTGATTTAATTGTTTTGGAGAATGTTGGAAGCACTACCACCTTTGCAATGAAGGCATTTTGGATCTCCAGATGTCTTGAGAGCATCAAATATCAACCTCAAAATATGTCAAATAATAAACCCAGACAAGGTTTGATTGGCACATGTACCCCTCCTTGAAGGTCAATAGTGAGCCAGGTGGGCTTTGAAAAAAAAGAAACCCCAACAGTGGCATTGTGTTTCTCCTGAGACCAGATCGTGTCCAATAGCCTTGGAATCAAAATCCTTAACTGCAGCCTGCAATTGGGGTTCAACCCACAATCATGAGGATGCTCACCACTAGGCCACCAATGAAGACGTACCGCACGAAAAAAAAGATTTCTAATAATTCTACAAAATTTGCATACGGTCCCCAACAGGAAACAAAAAACAAGTGGACCTAGAACGCAACTCGGTGGAGCGCATACCTCCAGCAGGCTGCACAGTTTACGTTTTGCATCCCATTGACAGGCCGGATCTGTGCTCGGACCCGAAACAAAATCTAATTGCTTGTTATTGTCACCTACCGAACTCATCCACCAAGTTTCGTCCTAATCCGTCCATAACTTTTTGAGATACGGTGAGACCCCGACATTCACGGGGGAAACACTCCTGGAAAATGCCAAGAATGTCGAATTCGCGAATGTCGGGGCATTGTTTCAATTGGAGAGAGGGGGATAGGTTCCCGGTGGTTCATGATTGAGAAGGGAAAATTTTACGAACACGAATGCACATGATTACAGTTTCATTAAAAATGCTTACAAATAAAAAGCCAGCAGCAGGTATTGTTTCAACTTTTTTGGATGGATGATGATGATGATGATGATGATGATGATGATGATGATGATGATGATGAGTTAGAATCCAGTAAACTCCTCTGAAGAGGACGCAGGTGAGGGTGCTGATGAGTCGTGCACTGAAGTTGTGATAGCCGGTGTAGTAGCTCTACTTTCTAGTTCAGGCTCCAGACTTTTTTTTTTCCTACCTCTTGGGAACAGATGCATCTCCTGCACCACTCTTGCGCTTAGGACACATGATCGAACAATGAGCACTAAAAGTCCACAAGCGTGAGGAATCACAGGTCAAGGCAGCGGGACGAGAGGAAAGAATGAGGCCCAGGACACGCAGTGCATACGTAGCCATGCAGGGATTGTGGGTAGATGGAGGAAGGGTAGGTAGTGTGACCATTGTTTGTGGGGATGGGAGTGGGGGATGGTTTATGCGCACATTGAGTTTCTTCATGTGCGGTTGGTGGAAGATGGTTTTAGAACTTTTATGCACGTGGCTAGTGGGAGATGGTTTATGCGCCTGCAAAAACCACGAATAGCCAAAGCGCAGGGGCCGCTAATGCAGAAGCATGTTACATTTTATAAACTGTGAATAAGTGGGGTCCGCAAACGTCAAATTCACAAATGTCAGGGTTCCACAGTATTATGCTACACATCGTTTTTATCTCTACCACTCAATGGTGAAGAATCTTAAAAATTCAAAAATCCAGATCCGGATCTTCACCAAAATCTAAAAAAATTAGGCCTTGTCACATACCCAACCTGTGCACCAAGTTTCATCCAAATGCATCAATAACTTTTGAGATATCCGGCTCACAGACAGCCAGAAAAACATGGGTGAAAACAGCCAACATTCAGTGGCAGAGGTAGGAACTTGCTATCTTAATACTCATAGGCTCACCGAAATTCATGTGGGTATTGCCCCACAAACCACGGGACATCGAAGCAATAGTTGAACTGAAAAATAAAAAGGACAGAGAAAAACATAATTCAACTTTGATGATGAGTTTGATCGTCGCGTCTTTCCTCGGTGCAAATCAACCATGCAGATCTTTCTAAAGTAATAAATGTCAGTGTGTCATCAGTAAGAGTGTGTGTGCGCGTGTGTGCGTGTGTGCCCTCCATAACTTCAAACCCATGAAACCTAGTATGCATACTAATGGGACTCCAAGGTGATGCATGGGTTAATTTAAACATACCTTTGCAAGATAGTTAACAGCCTTATTTAATTATCCTTTATCAAGGCTCATCATTGGTCACCTCGCTGTCCCTCACTGGGGTATTAATTCGCAATTTTTTGGCCTGCCCAGCAATGCCTTGACTTGGAACAGACTGCAACGATTTCTTAAGAATAAAGTATATTTTTTTTCTTTTTCCACTTTCCCCACTCAAATCATCGAATGTTCGATTCTCATACCTATGAATTGCTGGATACATTGCAATGCTTATAAACGCCCAGAGGCACAAGAGCTTGTGGCTTTACTTTATTTCCACACATGCCATAACCTCCAGGATCTCTTAATTCAAAATTTAAACTTCTTTGTTGACTTCAGCAGTGATTCCGACTGCCAAAAAAAATGGAAGTATTCATTTGTCCAATTCGGACATTGCCTCACATTCTGGATCATCATCATTGTTTTATGGCCGTTTCCATGCTTGCACCTAGCCGCGGTTCACCGAATGGCTGTTTTCCAGGCTGCACGATCCCTTGCTCGCCCTCTTGGCCTTTAACTCTAAGATCATCTCTCAGCAACACATCCCATGTTTTCCTCAGATGGCCTCGAGCTCTCCTTCCATTCACATTCAGATCCATACACCTCCTCACACAGCTGCTCACCCCCGTCACTTCCACATGTCCAAACCATCTCAACCTACCCCAACACATAACCTCACGAATGCTTTCTACACCTAACCCATCTCTTAATTCCACATTTGATTTCCTATCCTTCAGTGTCACATCACACATCCACCTCACCATTCTCACCTCTGTTCATCCTCCTTTTTGATCATCCATGTTTCACTGCCCTACAACATCACGCTTCGAACGCACGCTCCATCCAGTTTTCCCTTTAATCGGAGAGAGGTCCCTTTTGATGTCAATAGGGGTAACAACTCCCTAAACTTCATCCAGCCACTTCTAATTCTTGCATTCAGTGCTGCTTCCACACCACCACCTGCACCAATCATATCACCAAGGTAACAGAATTTATCTACACATTCCAGAGATTATATCCTCATAAACTAACCTTTCCGCTCTAACTGGAACCACTTATTTACCTGTGCAAACAGCACATTTGAAGTCAGGAACCACCTGCAGTCCACCCCTGATGCCACTACACCTCGTTTGCACCCAGCAGTTACAGGATTTACACAATATTGAATTGATACCTTCACCTTTTTGACAGACAGCACAGGGCCACCTCCCTCTTTTTCCACACCACTAATAAATACTTAGTTACCTCCACCACCGAAGGTTAAGGAGGTTATGTTTTCACCCCTTTCTGTCTGTTTGTGTACAGGATATCTCAAAAAGTTGTTGACGGATCCGGATGAAATTTTGTGGACAGGTTTGGTGTGTGACACGGACGAACCGATTCAATTTTAGTGATGATCCGGATCCAGCTACAATAATTTTTTGAGTGATTCTTCACCATTGAGAGACAGGGCCAAAAATGATGTATAGTATGATATTTCAAAAATGTATTGGGCCCGATATGTTCTCATGGATCAGGCATTACATGGCGGAGGTATGCACTCTACCGAGTGCCCTTCTAGTTTTCACTTTCATTCCTCTGGCCTTCATACCCTCCCTTCCATACTGTATATTTATCCATGACGTCTTTCACACTGTTGGCCATCAGCACTAGGTCATCAGCATACAGGAGTTCCCAAAGTGAGCCTTCTCTAAATCCCTGTGATGTAGCCTCAAGAACCATAATGAACAGGATTGGGCTGAAGACTGACCCCTGATGAACTGAACATCCACTTTCACTTCAAAATCCTCACTCTGCACTCCATGTACCCTCACAGAGGTTTTTGAGCAATCATACATCACCATAACTACCCTAACTAACCAATCCTCCACACGTAACTTTCTCATGGACCATTGCACCTCTTCCTGAGGAACCCGATAGAACGCCTTCTCCAAATCCACAAATATAAAGTAGAGTTGTCTCTTCTTTCCCAGATATTTCTCCTGTAAATGCCTAACTATAAAAAAAAAGCCTCGATCATACCCTAGCATGAAACCAAACTGCATTTCATTTCACATGAAACCAAAACCGGGTGCACGGTGTTTATATAGCTGGCCGATAATCGCTAATCACTTGCCAAGCAACTGTTTTGTTGGAGAGCTTGCTTGAGTGCTTAAGCCACTTGGCAAAAGCTCCACAATTTTTGCACCATCACTGAATATATCGATCAACTTGAAAAAAGTTCAGGGCCAACTTGACTCCATTTGGCCATGCGGTGCCTCGGGCAGTGCTCACTCGCTGAAAATGTGAAATTTTATTTCACATCAAGTTTCCCCTTTTTGTACGCTCTTCTTTCATGATATGATCTGTCACTTCAGCAGAGATAGATACATATAAAACTACAAGGGCAATCGGTGGAGCGCATATCTCCGCCATGCAATGCCTGATTCACGAGAACATATCAGGCCCAATACATTTTTGAAATATCATGTGGGATATCGTTTTGGCCCCGTCTCTCAAAAGTGAAGAATTACTTAAAAAATTAAAAGAAATTAAAAAAAATGGTCATTGTCACACACACAACCTGGACAACACCAAGTTTCATCTGAATGCGTCCACAACTTTTTGAGATATCGCGCTATATATCGGTTTAGTCTTATCTTTTCAATGGTGAAGAATCACTGAAAGAATTATCAGGTCCGGACTCGGATCTTCACTAAAATTGAATCCATTCTTCTTCGTCACACATCCAACGTGTCCACCAAGTTTCCTCCCAATCCGTCCACAACTTTTTGAGAAATAGTGCTACATATATCGTTTTTGGCCCTATCTCTCAATGGTAAAGAATCAATTTTAAAATTCCAGTAGCCGGATCCGGATCTTTTCCAAAATATAATTAGTTCGCCCTTGTCACACACCCATCACTGAATATATTGTTCTCCACCAAATTTCATCTAAATTCGTCCAAAACTTTTTGAGATATCCTGCACACAAACAAACAAATGAAGTTGCTCGTTGAGCAAGGAATTGCCCGGAATAACTTTGTCATATCTCCATGATCTCTGAAAAAACAAAAACCTGGAAATCAATTTGGTTCTTATAAGTCGATAGTGCTACTGTTTAATGAGTTATAGCACTTAGTTTGGTCATGATCATAACTTGGAAGTCAATCGGGCTTGAAATGGCGTTTTTTATAGCATTTGAAATTTTTGACCCGACCCCCCCCCCCCGACATTCGACCCCCGACCGCTAAGAAGGGTGTTGGTGTGACACCCCAATGAGACATATGGTTGGATGCAGAATTGGAAGATGCACATTTTGGATTTGGTTTGAAGTCGATACGACCATTTTAGCGGACGTTATTGCGAAAATAAGAATTTCGGTTTTCCGGTGACCTTGACCTTTGACCGAGATTCACCAAAAACGACAAGTGTCTAAGTTGGACCATGGCCGACATCTGTACCCAGTTTGGTCATGATCGCTGAAACGGTGTGGCTGCTTCAGGGTAAACAAACACACAAACAAACAGACAAGCCGGTAGGCGCCATGGGTCGCGGAGCATCCGATGACCTTTGACCCCTGATCTGAGTTAATGTAGTAATAAGTACTTACGAAATTGCAATCGAATCGGTTAACCCGTGTATGAGAAAGGGGGCTTTGAATGGTCATTTTGCCCGAACAATGCACTCAATCGGGCTTGAAATGGCGTTTTTATCGCATTTGAAATTTTTGACCCGACCCCCCCCCCCCGACATTCGACCCCTGACCGCTAAGAAGGGTGTTGGTGTGACACCCCAATGAGACATATGGTTGGATGCAGAATTGGAAGATGCACATTTTGGATTTGGTTTGAAGTCGATACGACCATATTAGCAGACGTTATTGTGAAAATAAGAATTTCGGTTTTCCGGTGACCTTGACCTTTGACCGAGATTCACCAAAAACGACAAGTGTCTAAGTTGGACCATGGCCGACATCTGTACCCAGTTTGGTCATGATCGCTGAAACAGTGTGGCTGCTTCAGGGTAAACAAACACACAAACAAACAGACAAGCCGGTAGGCGGCCATGGGTCGCGGAGCATCCGATGACCTTTGACCCCTGATCTAAGTTAATCTAGTAATAAGTACTTACGAAATTGCAATCGAATCGGTTAACCCGTGTATGAGAAAGGGGGCTTTGAATGGTCATTTTTCCCGAACAATGCACTCATTGACCTTTGAACCCTGACTTAGCCAAGATAGGTTAATATGTCCTGAAGCAAAGTTGTAGTACCCATTGAGTACTCTGTACCTATGAAACCGGAATATATTTGGTAGAGCATCACCTGTAGATGATGCATGCCAAATTTCATAAGCCGACGTGGGATAATGGCTTTCGGAATTGATTTTGCGTGAATGGTACGAATTTTGAAGGTTTTTCAGCTGTTGCTAGGGAACCAAAGCGTCCCTAACAACCATTACAATTTCCAAAGCACTAGGTCATAAGATGTATCTACTACCTGAGTTTGGTCAAAATCGGCCCACGTTTACTACCAATTATGCTGATGACAAACGAACAAACATCCAAACAAACATCTAAACAGACAGAATTACTGACAATAAGGTTCATCTATTTTGGCGACCCAACAGACAGATAGACACAGAATGACACACACAACCGACCAACATAATTGCCGAAATCCTTCACAAGAAAAAGACATCGTGGAGAGCACGATACTTGCACAATCCACCCGCCTCTCCAAAGGTTGCCATGGAGACAACAAATTGTCCATTTCTTTAAGATTAAAATTGACAATCTCAATCAAAGCTCAGGTCAATTGGATGAAAATTATTTTTCAGCTTGAAATCGATTTTGGAAGTTTGACCTTGAGTTGATCTTTGACCTTTTGATCTCAAAAATAGTTCATTTCATACGTCAGTGAAGCACGATGCAAATCCTGTTCAAATTTCAAGTCAATCAGATGAAAAATGACGATTTTAGATATTTGGCCTGAAGATGACCTTTGACCTCAAAATCAATAGGCTTCTCAGTTGAAACTACCTCCACAACTTGGTGAACTTTCATGAAGATCGGTTTTAAATTGTGACATGTAGTTCATTCACAAACAAAATAACAAGAAAAAGATGTGCAGACCACGACACTTGCAATCGGGTGAAAATTGATTATTTTTCAGATTGAAATGGATGATTTTAGAAGTTCGACCTTGATTTGACCTTTGACTTTTTGACCTCAAAAAAGTTGGTTTCCAAATTCAGTGATGCACTATGAAATTGCTGCTTAATTTTCAGGTTAATCGAATGAAAATTGACGATTTTGCAGATGAATTTTGATGATTTTATGTTTGACCTTTTCACCTCAAAAATAGTTGGTTTCCCAATTCAGTAATACACCATGCAGTTGCTGTTTAATTTTCCGTCAATCAGAAGAAAAATGACGATTTTCGAAATTTTACCTCAAGATGACCTTTGACCTTTAACCTCAAAATCAAAAGGCTTCATGATGATTGGTTTAGAATTGTGATCTGTGGGCGATTGACAGACAGAATAACAAAATCGACTGACCTCGTCCCGTCTCGTGTCGCAGCACTCTCCTCCCGTCCCGTCCCGTCTCGTGTCGCAGCCCTCTCCTCCCGTCCCGTCCCGTCTCGTGTCGCAGCCCTCTCCTCCCGTCCCGTCCCGTCTCGTGTCGCAGCCCTCTCCTCCCGTCCCGTCCCGTCTCGTGTCGCAGCCCTCTCCTCCCGTCCCGTCCCGTCTCGTGTCGCAGCCCTCTCCTCCCGTCCCGTCCCGTCTCGTGTCGCAGCCCTCTCCTCCCGTCCCGTCCCGTGTCGTGTCGCAGCCCTCTCCTTCCGTCCCGTCCCGTCTCGTGTCGTGTCGCAGCCCTCTCCTCCCGTCCCGTCCCGTCTCGTGTCGTGTCGCAGCCCTCTCCTCCCGTCCCGTCCCGTCTCGTCTCGTGTCGTGTCGCAGCCCTCTCCTCCCGTCCCGTCCCGTCTCGTGTCGTGTCGCAGCCCTCTCCTCCCGTCCCGTCCCGTCTCGTGTCGTGTCGCAGCCCTCTCCTCCCGTCCCGTCCCGTCTCGTGTCGTGTCGCAGCCCTCTCCTCCCGTCCCGTCCCGTCTCGTGTCGTGTCGCAGCCCTCTCCTCCCGTCCCGTCCCGTCTCGTGTCGTGTCGCAGCCCTCTCCTCCCGTCCCGTCCCGTCTCGTGTCGTGTCGCAGCCCTCTCCTCCCGTCCCGTCCCGTCTCGTGTCGTGTCGCAGCCCTCTCCTCCCGTCCCGTCTCGTGTCGTGTCGCAGCCCTCTCCTCCCGTCCCGTCCCGTCTCGTGTCGTGTCGCAGCCCTCTCCTCCCGTCCCGTCCCGTCTCGTGTCGTGTCCCTCTCCTCCCGTCCCGTCCCGTCTCGCGGCCCTCTGCTCCCCTCCCGTCCCGTCTCGCGGCCCTCTCCTCCCCTCGCTTCCCGTCTTGTCTCGCGGCCCTCTCCTCCCCTCGCTTCCCGTCTTGTCTCGCGGCCCTCTCCTCCCCTCGCTTCCCGTCTTGTCTCGCGGCCCTCTCCTCCCCTCGCTTCCCGTCTTGTCTCGCGGCCCTCTCCTCCCCTCGCTTCCCGTCTTGTCTCGCGGCCCTCTCCTCCCCTCGCTTCCCGTCTTGTCTCGCGGCCCTCTCCTCCCCTCGCTTCCCGTCTTGTCTCGCGGCCCTCTCCTCCCCTCCCGTCTCGCGGCCCTCTCCTCCCCTCCCGTCTCGCGGCCCTCTCCTCCCCTCCCGTCTCGCGGCCCTCCCCTCCCGTCTCGCGGCCCTCTCCTCCCGTCTCGCAGCCCTCTCCTCCCGTCTCGCAGCCCTCTCCTCCCGTCTCGCAGCCCTCTCCTCCCGTCTCATAGCCCTCTCCTCCCGTCTCATAGCCCTCTCCTCCCGTCTCATAGCCCTCTCCTCCCGTCTCATAGCCCTCTCCTCCCGTCTCATAGCCCTCTCCTCCCGTCTCATAGCCCTCTCCTCCCGTCTCATAGCCCTCTCCTCCCGTCTCATAGCCCTCTCCTCCCGTCTCATAGCCCTCTCCTCCCGTCTCATAGCCCTCTCCTCCCGTCTCATAGCCCTCTCCTCCCGTCTCATAGCCCTCTCCTCCCGTCTCATAGCCCTCTCCTCCCGTCTCATAGCCCTCTCCTCCCGTCTCATAGCCCTCTCCTCCCGTCTCATAGCCCTCTCCTCCCGTCTCATAGCCCTCTCCTCCCGTCTCATAGCCCTCTCCTCCCGTCTCATAGCCCTCTCCTCCCGTCTCATAGCCCTCCCCTCCCGTCTCATAGCCCTCTCCTCCCGTCTCATAGCCCTCTCCTCCCGTCTCATAGCCCTCCCCTCCCGTCTCATAGCCCTCCCCTCCCGTCTCATAGCCCTCTCCTCCCGTCTCATAGCCCTCTCCTCCCGTCTCATAGCCCTCTCCTCCCGTCTCATAGCCCTCTCCTCCCGTCTCATAGCCCTCTCCTCCCGTCTCATAGCCCTCTCCTCCCGTCTCATAGCCCTCTCCTCCCGTCTCATAGCCCTCTCCTCCTGTCTTATCTCGCGGCCCTCTCCTCTAGTCTCGTAGCCCTCTCCTCCCGTCTCCCACCAATGCTCTCCCTTTTCTCAAATCTCCTCCCTCCTCTTTTCAAATCATCATATGGCCATCCATTCCTCCATTTGCTCACATAATAGGAAAACTGCCTCCAATGTAATCCTCACCTGTGCAGACCTCTTCAAAGTCCCAAGTAAAGGAGAGAGAATATCTGAAAAACAGGTGCCAAACATCATTATCACGATTTTAATGTTATCTTAACATGGTCACAAAAAGACTGTCAAAGGCGGCAAACACACAAGGGTTCCTGGTTGGTATTCCAGCAAGGCCTTTTTCAGTATGGAACTCATTTACTGCAGGAATATGGTACGTCATGAAGTACGTCCAGAACCACCTGTGGTTAGTAATACTCAAAAGCTGAAACAAAAATCTGAATCAAGCTGTCAATCAAAACATCATCGATTCAACACTTTCACATTTCACAAGTTCAAGCACCCCATGATACCAATCTCGACATGCTACCAGATATTATAACATGTAGTCTCTTTGATTGTGTCCAGATCACAGATTGATAAAATAACGGTTGTTTACAATCAGAGGAGTTTATTATACTCTGGCAGGAGGGCACTGCATAACAATCAATTCACGTGCCACAAAATAACTCAACCTTGAGCCAAAAGTAATCCAGGCCAAACTTATTATTATTATTATTCTGTCTCTAACGGCCACAATTATTCCCACCCACGCTCTTGCAGCAGAGAGAAGTTTTTTGTTCAAGTCTTTCACGAATTGGCTGGCAAGGCCTGACGTTTTTTTTTTTTTTTTGTATACCTTGGTCGAGGCTCGTATGAGAGCTAACACACAACTCACAGCAAGGGGGCATGAGACAAGAGGGGCGGGAGTGGAAGGGACAAAACAGTGGGGAACAGACACATTAGGTGAACTGTGGAAGGGAGAGGGATGGGGATGGGACGGGGAACATGGCGAAGAGAAGATGGACATTACAGGGACTTTCAGGAAGGAAAGCAGGGGAATTGAAGGAAGTGGGCTTGGGTGGATTATCGGGGGTAGAAAAGATCGAGGATTTGGATGGGGGAAGATAAGAGGTGGTGGTGAACAGCTGTTTTGAAAGCCTGGAGGGAAGAATGGGAAAGAATAGAGTGAGGAAGTTTATTCCAAAGGCGGGAAAAAGAGGAATGAAAGAGTGAAGATGAGCAGTGATTCGTGATTTTGGTAGTTTTACCAGAAGGGGTTGTTGGCGGACCTTGAGCGCCCTGTGGAAATGTGGTGGGGACAAATCGCAGAGAGAGCAGGGGGGCAAGGCTGGAGAGGAGTCGGTAGAAGACAGAAAGACCACCGACCAACCTGCGGTGATTGAGTGAGAGGCCCAAAGACTCAGCTTCATTGCGGGAGATGCCGATGATCTTAAATGCCCTGGTTTCGACAGCGTGAAGCCGAGAAAGGTGGGAGGCAGGAGCACCAGCCCAGAGGGGAGAGCAGTACTCCATCAGGCTACGGACAAAAGCTTTGTAAGTGGTCAGGAGCTCAAGAGGGCCGAGGAAGGACTTTGCACGACGGAGGATTCCCAGTCGGCGACTGGCTTTTGAGGCAAGGTTGGAAATGTGACTTTCCCAGGAAAGGTCATGGCAGATAGTGAGACCCAGAAGCTTGAAAGAAAAGACTTCTTCCAGAGGATTGTTGAGAAAGTGGATGGGGGGGTTTTGTAAACGGTCCTTTCGAAGAGACATAGTGAGAGTGTGAGATTTGTCTGGATTGAAAGACATGTTCCACGTGTTGGACCAGTTTGTGATTTTATCCAGATCTGCAGTGAGCGAAGAAGCTGCTGCTTGCCGGTCTGAGGGATGACAGATGGTACGGCAGGGGTGGAGTCGTCGGCAAAGAGAAATAGAGGATTTTCCAGAGAGTCGGAGAGATCATTGATGAAAACCAGAAAAAGAACAGGGCCCAGAACGCTACCTTGAGGAACTCCAGCCTGCACAGGAAGAGGGGATGAAAGAACTCCATTTAGGGCCACACGTTGACTGCGACAGGAGAGGAAGTCTGCGAGCCATGAGTGGAGATGGCCTTGAATACCATAGGAAGAGAGTTTGGTGAGTAGGGCAGGGTGCAAGACTGTGTCAAAAGCACGTGATATGTCCAGGGATACGGCTCGGATTTCCTGTCTGGCATTGAGGACCTCCATCCATTGATGGGAGAGCAGAAGCAGCATATCCACGGTCGAGTGACCTGGTCTGAAACCAAATTGATGATTGGAAATCAAGCCATTGGAGAAGAGGAAGGATTTAATGTCTGAAGCGATGATGGATTCCATAACCTTGCTGATGATTGGGAGAAGGCTGATTGGTCTATAGTTACAGGGATCTGTTTTTGCACCTTTTTATGCAGGGCAGTGATGTTAGCAGATTTCCAAGCAGATGGCAGATGACCTTGGGCAAATGAGAGGGTGAATAGAACAGAGAGAGGGTGAGCAAGAGCAGAAGAGCAGGCTTTGAGGACACGTGGGCTGATGCTGTCTGGACCGGTTGCAGAATCTGACTCGAGGCTTGAAAGCAAGCTCTCCACCTTGTCAGGAGAAAAGGATACAGAGTCCAGGGACAGTTGGGTGCGACTGGGTAAGGTGGGTAGAGAAAGTGATGGGTTTAGGACACAAGATTTAGCTGCAAATACCGAGTTTAGACATTCAGCTTTATCACGTGTGGAATCAGCAGTGCGGCCATTTGAGGTAAGGTTTGACTAAGTAGTTAGGACAAGAATTTGTAATTTGGCCATGGTGCTGACTTATGCCGACAGACAGGAAATCCAGTTTAATGTCCATCCAAGGGACGACATACACATTGCTTAACCACCCTGCCTGTGAAAAAGGGCCGACATTCGAACTGGGATGAAACAGGGATGACAGTTTGTAGCTGGGCCGAGATTTAAACCCAGGACAGACAGCTTAGACTTAGAGGCAAGTGTGCCTACCTCTAGGCCACCCTGCCAGCCCCGGTTCGTTATCATACTAAAATACACAATTTGGTGTCTGTCTGCATGTCTCTGGCCGACGCATTCGGTCCTTACTTATCTGATGCGCGCGGCTGGTGGGAGATGGTTTTTGCGTCAGGTTATCCATCCATCCATCAGGACCATACTCTGTACAGAGTGTCGGTGCTGCCGAAGCAGTCTCCTGGGATATTGGGCGCAATCCTGGATGGGTCGCTATTCCTACGCAGGATACTCGAATGGCTCAATCATCCCAGCATGCTGGAACTCATTTTGCTGACCTCAGAAAGATAACAGGCGGAGTCAACCCCACCTGGTATTAATTCAATGCCCGAGCAGGATTTGAACTCCTGACCCGAGGATCCCAAGCCCGCCACCCTAACCATTCAGCTAACACAAGGCATGCCAATTATCCAATTTCAACCCAACTTGCTCGGGTCACTCAGGGTCATGAGACAAAGGTTTTGGCCACCAACGCCCCCTCCCCACCCTCCATGGTTCCAAAAGTGGGGCCAATGCAATTTATTTTGAAAGTGTGTACCTCGAGTGGTGGTCAGAGAGGGTATTACGAGTGACGCTTCAGAAGCCTTAATTGCATTGCCAGTAGGAGGCCTTAACCTTATTTTCAGTCGCTCACCTATGTTGCTTTAGACCTGACTGCAAAACATCCGTAAGAATTCTGGATCTTCACCAAAATCAAATAACTTTGCACTTGTGAAACATCCAACATGCCCAGCATGTTTTGTCTGAATCTGTAACTTTTTAAGATATCCTGCTCACAGACACACAATCAGACAAACAGACAGGGGTGAAAACACAACCTCCACCCAACTTCGGTAGTGGATTCAACAACAACGATAATATCAACAACAACAACAATATGAACAATAATTGGCAATAATAAAGAAAATAGCATGCCCCCCCCCCCCCCCCGCCCTGGCCGCTCCCTGTGGGAGCAGGTGTTTCTCGTTTTTGCAAAACCCAAGTAAAATTAAAGTTAAGCGAAGGTTAAGTGCCACCGCAGACAACACTTGCATCGATCATCCCGATACGCATTCAGAAATGGACACATTCAGAAAAGAGTGCGTCCGTACCTGTCAGGTGCAACGCTCCAGAGTTGAAGAACCCTTCAATTCCTTCCACCCTGGTGAGGAAGAAGTTGAACGGTGCACCACGTTGTAAGACGTCACAAACGTCCTCGCACGGGGAATGCAGAAGAGAGTCTTCGTGTCTACGCTCAACAGAAGTCACCTTCGTCACCTTGAGATCCCTTAGTTTTTTCCTCTTCTGCTGCGAGCTTTTTACGGGAGGCTCGACGTCCGACTCGTCGCTGGCCGACAGGTTCCACTGCGAGTCTCTGTCTCGAGGCAGCCGCTTGCGTTTCACCTCATCATCGGACTTGCGTGACCCTCTCATTTTAGAAGAGTCCGACGTACCGTCCTTCACTTTGATCGCACCAGACGTAGTCTTGGACGCCACGACGGTGTCCGTCTCATTTTCATCAATGAGCGTTTCGTCCGAATCCGAGACTTCAGACTTCTTTTTGGGTCTCTCGTGTCTGCTTAAAAACACACACACAGACCACGATCTCTTTACTTGAACCAGGAGGAAAATCACTGACGTTGTCTCGGACACATTTCATTCATCGCCATTCAAGAAACAATTAATGCTCAAAGGGATAACGCTTGTCAAGCCGTGTACACGGTTCGGTTCTTTGAGTGGCAGATATTGTTCTAAAGAGGGTATCACGTACGTCAAGGTGGAACCTCACTTCGAGGACAATTACTTACTTCTCAATGGAAGGCCGTTCACTGGAGGTCAATGGGACGTCTACTTCATCCTCACTGCTCGAGATGGACCATTTGGCTTGGGCAGAAGCCATTTCTCATCACAGACCACACATCCCCGGCAACGGCAGCAGTTTCAACGAGAAATGTTGAATCTATGAATGATGGTAAGTCAGGGGGGTTGGGTAGCGTGGATAAAATACTGTATAATGAGTCGTGGATAGGGGAGCCTGGTAGCGGGAGAGTATAGTGGTGTACGTGAGGAATGTTGGGTCGGGGTGGAGGGGTGTAGTGAGGGTGAGATATGTGGAGCTTGTGATGGGGTGGGTGAAAGGGTGGGTGGGGGGGGTGAGGGTGAGATATGTAGAATTTGTGACGGGGTGGATGTAAGGGTGGGTTGGGGGGGTGAGGGTGAGATATGTAGAGTTTGTGATGGGGTGGATGTAAGGGGGGTGGGGGGTGAGATATGTAGAGTTTGTGATGGGGTGGATGTAAGGGTGGGTGGGGGTGAGGGTGATTTTTGTAGATTTTGTGATGGGGTGGATGTAAGGGTGGGTGGGGGGTGAGGGTGGGTGGGGGTGAGATATGTAGAGTTTGTGATGGGGTGGATGTAAGGGTGGGTGGGGGTGAGGGTGATTTTTGTAGATTTTGTGATGGGGTGGATGTAAGGGTGGGTGGGGGGGTGAGGGTGAGATATGTAGAGTTTTTGACGGGGTGGATGTAAGGGTGGGTGGGGGGTGAGGGTGAGATATGTAGAGTTTGTGATGGGGTGGATGTAAGGGTGGGTGGGGGGTGAGGGTGATTTTTGTAGATTTTGTGATGGGGTGGATGTAAGGGTGGGTGGGGGGTGAGGGTGAGATATGTAGAGTTTGTGATGGGGTGGATGTAAGGGTGGGTGGGGGGTGAGGGTGAGATATGTAGAGTTTGTGATGGGGTGGATGTAAGGGGGGTGGGGGGTGAGGGTGAGATATGTAGAACTTGTGACGGGGTGGATGCAAGGGTGGGTGGGGGAGTGAGGGTGAGATATGTAGAGTTTGTGATGGGGTGGATGTAAGGGGGTGAGGGTGAGATATGTAGAGTTTGTGATGGGGTGGATGTAAGGGGGGTGAGGGTGAGATATGTAGAGTTTGTGACGGGGTGGATGTAAGGGGGTGGGGGTGGTGAGGGTGAGATATGTAGAGTTTGTGATGGGGTGGATGTAAGGGGGGGTGGGGGTGAGGGTGAGATATGTAGAGTTTTTGACGGGGTGGAGGTGAGGGTGGGTGGGGGGTGAGGGTGAGATATGTAGAGTTTTTGACGGGGTGGAGGTGAGGGTGGGTGGGGGGTGAGGGTGAGATATGTAGAGTTTGTGACGGGGTGGATGTAAGGGTGGGTGGGGGGTGAGGGTGAGATATGTAGAGTTTGTGATGGGGTGGATGTAAGGGTGGGTGGGGGGTGAGGGTGAGATATGTAGAGTTTGTGATGGGGTGGATGTAAGGGTGGGTGGGGGGGGGGTGCAAAAGGAAGAAGAGTAAAATACACAGTGGGGTGTTTTGGCGGCTAAAGGAGGTTACTATGTTTGTGTGCACACGTGTGGTGTGGGGAACGAGGAGGGGATTTCACCACAGCGATCAATGTTGCGGTGAAGAAGAAGAAGAAGAAGAAGAAGAAGAAGTGTACTCTGTGCCGGATCACGTGTACCTGAACGAACTCCCCCCTCTCGAGGTGAAGACGACACCGACACGCTTCGCTGGATTGGGGATTCCGAGCTGGCCAACACTTCTTTAATCACCTCACTGGGCCATTTCTCTCCTCCGCGCACTTTCGTCATACGACGTGCGGTGTCGTGCAGTCATACGTCATACGACGTGCTGATATAAAAGATAAATGTTTCCTCCCCCCCCCCCCCCAAACGTGTTGACGATTGTTTATTTTCTTTCAATACAGAAAATGAAAATCTACATTTACAGAGAACAGTAAACTTCGTTCAGGTGTTAAATTTATCAGCACCCTATTTCGGACGGTGTATTGGTTACGCGCCGCGTTAAAACAAGACTCCTCTTCCGGCGCTTGATTCGCCGAAAGGTGGTCACGTGCTCGACACGAATTTGATTCACCGAACTGACGAGTTTGACCCTCGTCAAAAACGTCACCGCGGTGAGCTCGAGATCACGTGACCGACGCCATCTTGGACCTCCGTTGGCACCACGTGGCTGACCAGAGTCGCGGATCCGGCTCGTTTTGAACGCGCGTCACAGATTGAAAAAGCCAAATAAATGTTAAAATGCCATTTTGTGCGACAATAAAGTTGAAATGAAAGCGAGAGAAGAACCTTCAGAGTGTAGGCTTTATTCCACTTGATTGAAGCCGCTTCTACGGGCACATCAGGGAATACAGGTGCAGCTCGGAGTACATGTGTAGCAATGTATACACGTGCAGTAGATCACCGCAAAATAAATCAGTATAAGCACGGAGTCCGGCATACTCTCAATTCTCACCATTCAACGAGCACCAAGTGATCCGCCGCCGTAAACGACAATGTCCCAGGGACAATCCCCCCGACCGTGCGGAATCTCGGTTTTATCTATCCCGTGCACGAGCCGCGTGACACGTGATCACGCGTCACGTCCCTCAATTCACCACATTCTCCCCGTCTTTAAAATGTAACTGGAGGCCCAACTAACGCACCATGATTACCTCAGCGCTACAGGAGTATACATTTCAAGCAGCGCGATCTATTTAAACTACAGAAGCATACATTCCAAGCAGTGAGGATTATTTTGAGTTGTAGGAGCATGGTAATGAGCATCGATATATTATGTAACGAGCATATAGGAGCATGAGCATCGAGGATGCCGATAATCCCCTTTACAGATCGAGTCGGCGAGGGGGTTTTATCCGTCGACCTCTTCGGGAGTAAATGGCGGTTTCACTTGAGAGAGGCTTCCGATCCTCTTGGTGAGCCTCGACTCGTGCCGGAGATGACTCCCCGATCGCTCTCGGGTGGAACGCGGCAGCTCCGTCACCACCATTCCCGGGTGGAGTTACTGGGGGGGGAACACCTGGGGAGGGGATGTCAGAGGGAGGAGTACCAGATGGTGGTGTACCTGCGGGAGGAGTACCTGAGGGAGCCAAATGGCGAACCGACACAGTGGTCTCCCTGCCATCAGGAAGTCTGACATGAGCATACTCTGGATTAGCATCGATGAGTTCGACCTCCTCCACCATGGGTTCATACTTGCTTTGTCATACCGGGTGTTTCATGAACACTGTTCAGGGATAGGTTAGCCAGTTGGGCACCGATTGGCCGTCAACATAACGCCGCTGGTGAGTAAACATTCGTTCGTGAGGAGTAGCATTGGTGGACGTGCAGAGCAAAGTTCCGGTTCCGGTTTTGAGCGGCAAGAGGTCTCCTTCGGGGCTCCCTGCTGACATTCTCAAAGCTAAGTTTCCGGTTGTTATTTGTCCCGTTTTAACTGTTTAATTTTCTCACCTACATGTTAATGTGTGTTCCTAGTTCGGTTTTGTTTCAAAAATCGTGCTATTTTGTGAGTATTTTTGTCGACGTTCTTACTTGGTGTTTGAGGCCTAGTCCTAGGTTTGAGGCCTACCGGTTCCACTCGGTGTTCGATCGTTTTTTTTTGTTTGTTTGTTTGTTTTTTCTCCCCATTACCTTCAATTTCTATCCTCCCCATTACCTTCAATTTTCATCCTCCCCACTTTCCAAACATCCCCCATTCTCCCAACTAATCTCTTTCTTATCTCAAAAAAAAAAAAAAAAAAAAAAAAAACCCAACAATAACAACAACACGCTCACCTTCTCCCGATTCTGCTACTTCTTCTTCCTCTTAACTTCCTCCTCGTCTTCCTCGATTTCCTTTTTTTTTTTACACTTCCATGACCTAATCTGTTGAACTCTCTCATACATTAATATTAACAACAAAAACGATCTTATAATGCTTCATCTTCCTCTCTCACACATGTGGTACTCTTTACTGTTTCACAATGCACTTCTCTTCTGCTATTTTAACAGACTGCTCTCATTTCGACCTCTCCTTCATTCCTTGCCTAAAAAATCCAACTATTACAGCGCTTCTTCTCTCCATGCTCTGAATTCGCCTTCATTGCATCCATCAAGAATTGTGTTAAATCGCATCTCTGACCTAAAACTTTTAAAAACCACAGTTTGCCATGGATGCTCGCTTTCCATCAACCATTCTTTTTTCCAACTTCAGTGCCAACTCACCCCCTCACCCCTCACTCTCACTCTCAAAGCAACCATCCCACTCTTCTCCCTCCAAGCCTCCCTCTCACCTCTTTCAAAAATTCCCCCTCACCTTTCTCCCACCTTTCATCCCCCTCACTCTTCCTTCTCTAAGTTGCCCCCCTCTCATCCACCAACCTGCCTCCCTCCACTGCCCTCTCACCTCCATCTCTTCACTCCACCTCCTCAAATCCTCAACTGCCATCTTCCTTGTCTCTTGTCCCCCCTCTCTCCCAGCACCACACAGCCTTTTCTCCTCCTCATTCGGCCCCCTCCCCTCGCTATTCTTCCATACCCCACACTCCTTCAGCAACCCTCCTTACCTCCCCCCTCGTCCCTCGTCCTACCCTCCCCCGCCCCCTCCACCTCCTGCACCCAAAGCCTCCTCCCCTACCTCTTCATTAAAAGTGTGGACCTCAAATATCCGGGGCCTTCGCTCAAACCTTTCAGATCTTTCCATGCAGGTTGCCACTGACAAACCAGACATTATCTGCCAAACAGAAACTTTCCTCTCCCAAGACGTGTCTGACTCCCAAGTATCTCTCCCTGGTTACTCCCTCTTACGGTATGACAGACCTGAGCCTCGTCCTGGTGGAGGTGTTGCTCTCTTCATCAAAGACTCTATTCCTCACTCTCCCTGCACTGCTCTCACTCCCCCACACCCCCAGGAATACCTCTGGCTTCGGCTTCCCCTCCACTCCCACCTCATGTTTATATGTGTACTGTACCGTCCACCGAACAGTGATGACTCCATCTACACCTCACTCTCCGAAAACATGGACCATCTTCTATCTTCTCATCCAAACTCTCTCTTCCTCTTATGTGGCGACTTCAATTGTCATCACGCCAGTTGGCTAGGTGTGGGTACCTCTCTCACCTGCCATGGGACGTCAGCAAAAGCTTTCTGTGACTCATTGGGACTGACTCAATCGGTCAACTTCCCGACCCGGATCTCAACCAATGGTACTCCATCTCTTCTGGATCTGATTTTGACAAATTTCCCTGACAATATCTGCTGCTCTTCCTTCGCTCCAATTGGTTCTTCTGACCACGTCCTTGTCAAAGTGGACATCTCTCTGGCTGTCATCAGAGAACCACCTCACCGCCGTCGAGTCTGGCATTTCACTCAAGCCGACTGGCAGGGTCTCCGAGCAGCCATCAAACTTACAGACTGGTCTCCTATCACTACTTTCTCAAACATCAACTCATCCTGGGAATTCTTTCAAAGAAACTTGCTCTCCCTCATGCACAGATTTATCCCCTCTCGTGTTCAGTTGTCCTACCCTTCCTCCCGCCCTTGGTTTACTGAAGCTTGTGGCGAGGCAGTTGTCCTGAAACAACTTGCCTTTGCCTCATGGAAAGCAAACCCAACTGAGGGCAAGCTCAGTTCTTTCCACAAAGCTCGGAACAAGTGTGTATCTACCCTCAGGAGAGCCAGAAAACAACATCTTTCTCATCTCAAGTCTGAACTCTCAGACCTCTCTCCCTCCTCAAAATCCTGGTGGCGTTTAATCAAATCTGTTTCTGGTGTATGTTCCCCCTCCATCCCCTCCCTTACCTCAAATGGCCGCACTGCTGATTCCACACGTGATAAAGCTGAATGTCTAAACTCGGTGTTTGCAGCTAAATCTTGTGTCCCAAACCCATCACTATCTCTACCCACTTTACCCAGTCGCACCCAACTGTCCCTGGACTCTGTATCCTTTTCTCCTGACAAGGTGGAGAGCTTGCTTTCAAACCTCGAGTCAGATTCTGCAACCGGTCCAGACGGCATCAGCCCACGTGTCCTCAAAGCCTGCTCTTCTGCTCTTGCTCACCCTCTCTCTGTTCTATTCACCCTCTCATTTTCCCAAGGTCATCTGCCATCTGCTTGGAAATCTGCTAACATCACTGCCCTGCATAAAAAGGTGCAAAAACAGATCCCTGTAACTACAGACCAATCAGCCTTCTCCCAATCATCAGCAAGGTTATGGAATCCATCATTGCTTCAGACATGAAATCCTTCCTCTTCTCCAATGGCTTGATTTCCAATCATCAATTTGGTTTCAGACCAGGTCACTCTACCCTGGATATGCTGCTACTGCTCTCCCATCAATGGATGGAGGTCCTCAATGCCAGACAGGAAATCCGAGCCGTATCCCTGGACATATCACGTGCTTTTGACACAGTCTGGCACCCTGCCCTACTCACCAAACTCTCTTCCCATGGTATTCAAGGCCATCTCCACTCATGGCTCGCAGACTTCCTCTCCTGTCGCAGTCAACGTGTGGCCCTAAATGGAGTTCTTTCATCCCCTCTTCCTGTGCAGGCTGGAGTTCCTCAAGGTAGCGTTCTGGGCCCTGTTCTTTTTCTGGTTTTCATCAATGATCTCTCGGACTCTCTGGAAAATCCTCTATTTCTCTTTGCCGATGACTCCACCCTCTGCCGTACCATCTGTCATCCCTCAGACCGGCAAGCAGCAGCTTCTTCGCTCACTGCAGATCTGGATAAAATCACAAACTGGTCCAACACGTGGAACATGTCTTTCAATCCAGACAAATCTCACACTCTCACTATGTCTCTTCGAAAGGACCGTTTACAAAACCCCCCATCCACTTTCTCAACAATCCTCTGGAAGAAGTCTTTTCTTTCAAGCTTCTGGGTCTCACTATCTGCCATGACCTTTCCTGGGAAAGTCACATTTCCAACCTTGCCTCAAAAGCCAGTCGCCGACTGGGAATCCTCCGTCGTGCAAAGTCCTTCCTCGGCCCTCTTGAGCTCCTGACTACTTACAAAGCTTTTGTCCGTAGCCTGATGGAGTACTGCTCTCCCCTCTGGGCTGGTGCTCCTGCCTCCCACCTTTCTCGACTTCACGCTGTCGAAACCAGGGCTTTTAAGATCATTGGCATCTCCCGCAATGAAGCTGAGTCTTTGGGCCTCTCACTCAATCACCGCAGGTTGGTCGGTGGTCTTTCTGTCTTCTACCGACTCCTCTCCAGCCTTGCCCCCCTGCTCTCTCTGCGATTTGTCCCAACCACATTTCCACAGGGCGCTCAAGGTCCGCCAACAACCCCCTTCTGGTAAAACTACCAAAATCACGAATCACTGCTCATCTTCACTCTTTCATTCCTCTTTTTTCCCGCCTTTGGAATAAACTTCCTCACTCTATTCTTTCCCATTCTTCCCTCCAGGCTTTCAAAACAGCTGTTCACCACCACCTCTTATCTTCCCCCATCCAAATCCTCGATCTTTTCTACCCCCGATAATCCACCCATGCCCACTTCCTTCAATTCTCCTGCTTTCCTTCCTGAAAGTCCCTGTAATGTCCATCTTCTCCTCGCCATGTTCCCCGTCCCATCCCCATCCCTCTCCCTTCCACAGTTCACCTGTGTCTGTTCCCCAATGTTTTGTCCCTTCCACTCCCACCCCTCTTGTCTCATGCCTCCTTGCTGTGAGTTGTGTGTTAGCTCTCATACGAGCCTCGACCAAGGTATACAAAAAAAAAAAAAAAAAAAAAAGAGCGTATGGAATTCAGAGCGTCGAGAAGGGTAACCTCCCACTGCTCGGGGCCCAGTCCTCTCGATTTCAGCGCCAGAGTTACGGCTTTCCAAATGATTCCATGATATCGTTCCACCTGCCCATTACCCTGTGGGTTGTAACCCGTCGCTCGACTAGTTGCTATGCCGTGCTCTAATAGGAACTGTTTTAGCCCGGCCGACATGAAACACGGCCCTCTGTCTGAATGTATGTACGAAGGTTTCCCAAACATAGCGAAGAGGTCAGACAGACATTTCACGACAGTGCCCGCGGTCATATCCGAGCACGGAAATGTGAAAGGGAACCTTGAGTATTCATCAACAACAGTGAATATGTATCTGTTGTCTGTTTCAGTCAGCAGGGGCCCTTTGAAGTCGATATTTAGTCTCTCGAAGGGAGAAGTGGCCTTGATCAACCTGCCAGATGCCGCGCCATAGAATCTGGGTTTTAGTTCAGCACAAACAGGGCATGAAGCATTCATTTGTTTAATGTCTTCGATAGAATAGGGAAGGTTTTGTCTGCGCACGAAATGTGCCATTCTGGTTACCCCCGGGTGGCACAGAGACACATGGAGGTCTTGCAAAGCCCGACTGATTGTCGCCGAACAGTAGACCTGAGAGAAAGTATCTGCAGCAGGGTTTTCTCTCCCGGGCCGGTAAACGATGATGTAACTATAGCAAGCTAGGTCTATCCGCCATCTCATTATTTTTTCATTCTTAATTTTCCCGTTATTTTTCCCATCAAACATGAATGCAACGGATCTCTGGTCCGTGACGAGTGTGAAGTGGTTTCCCAGTAAATAGTGTCTCCATTTACGTAGGGCTTCAACGATGGCGTACGCTTCCTTCTCTATTGCCGAGTGTCTCTGCTCGCTTCCAGAGAGAGTTCTCGAGAAGAACGCGACGGGTCGTCCGGACTGATTGAGCGTCGCAGCGATCGCGTGGTCAGAAGCGTCCGTTTCCACCACAAACGGCACCGAGCTGTTGATCGATAATACCACGGAATTACTGATATCGTCTTTGAGGCTGTGGAAAGCTTTTACAACAGCGGCATCTGGTGGGAAGTTTTTGCAATGCACTAGGGGATGTATTTTCTCAGAGTATTGGGGGATCCCTCTTGCGTAGTAAGTGAACATCCCGATCACTCGACGCATTGTCTGCAGGTCCTGAGGTGGGGGTAGTTCACGAAGTGGGCGCAATCGTTCAGGATCGGGCTTAATCGTGCCGTCGGCTATTGTGTAGCCGAGAAGGTCAATTGACCTTGCCGAGAATACGCATTTCTCGTAGTTGAGGGTCAGATTATATTTTCTAGCAATGCTCAAGAATCTGTCCAGATTTATATCATGTTCCCCCCGATCTTTACCGCACACCGTGACATTGTCCAAGTAAACAAAAGTGTCTTTGAGGTTTTCATCCAAGATGATGTCGTCCATAACTCGTTGGAAGCAAGCTACTCCATTCGTGACACCGAACGGAATCCTCCTGAATTGATAGAGGCGTCTACCTGCCTGGAACGCGGTGTGAGGTTTGTCTTCCTCTCGGATGGGAATTTGATGATAGGCGCTTCACAAATTGATGGTGCTGAATATTTTATAATTGGCCACGCGTTCGACCATCTCGTCTATGCGCGGCAAAGGGTAGGCATAGAGTTGGGTGAAGCGATTGACCGTTTGAGAGTAATCGACAACCATTCGTTTCTTATGGTTCTGGTTGGCGGTGACCAATACCTGTGCGCGCCATGGCGAATCGCTCGGTTCTATAATACCTTCTTCCAGTAATCGCTTGGTCTCAGAAGTGATGAAGTTCATATCAGCAGTGGTATATCGTCGACATTTGATCACTATCGGTTTACAGACCGGCGACAAGTTAGCAAACAGCAGGGGGGACAATACCTCTGCGGTGGTCAGAGCATTTAGAATTAGACGAGGTTTGCTTCCTCCAAAGGGTATTTCGACGCTCGTGTGCTGCTTGAGGACATTATGACACAGAATTACGTCTGCGCATAAATCACGAAGCACCTGTACCCTTACATCCCGATGCGTGTACCCTTTTACGTCCAATTGAACATTGCAGTACCCTCGTACGCGGGACTGCAGTGATGTGGCGGCCATGCATACCGTATCGTTGTCTGTCGGGTGGATCTTCCATTTCCTGCCCTTCACTAGCGAGCTGTTGACGAAACTCTCAGAGCTACCGGTATCAATCAGAGCTTCAGCCATATGCCCGTTAATTCGTACGTTGATGATAGCCTTGGATAGATTCCCCGGTGAGGCTGCAGTTAGTTTCTTTTGTGAGTAGAGAGCCGCAGAAGTGGGTTTATTTCTCCTTAGAGTAGATTTGCATACCCTGGCATAATGCCCTTTCTTGTCACAATTCATGCATGTGGCATCTCTGGCGGGGCATTTGTGGCGGAGGTGTCTTTTGTACCCACAAAAGAAGCATTTACCAACCGAAGTAGTTGCTGAGGAGTTTGACGAGGTCTGGGTATCCGATTCCTCGGGTTTTTCTCCATCCTCAGTGTCAGGGGTGCCCTGTGGAGTTCCTTGAGTTTCCACCGTAGCGGCGTTTATTAGCAGCATCGGTGTCCCAAATGACTCAGATTGCTGCTGTGCCGTATCCATCGCTCGAGCCTGGTCGGCTACCTTTTCAAGAGTGGGTTGCGCTTTCTCCAGTAAGCGTTGCCGTATGTGGGCTGACCTGAGCCCTTGGATGAATGCCTCTCGGGTCGCTTCATCTCGGTGTTCCTCGGCGGTTACGGCCCGGAAACTGCCGTCTTTTCCCAACTGCCTCAGAGCTTGCAGGAACTGATCGATTGTCTCCCCGGCTGCTTGCTTGCGTGTGTTGAGAAGATGTCGTATGTACACCTCGTTCTTGCGCTTCACGTAGAGCGTCCGCAGCACGTCGATGGCTGTATCGTCGGTGTCACACTCCGAGAAGAGCCTGAATACACTGGGCGAGACATGATTCACAAGGGCGGCCAATTTGTCGGCTCCCTCTTCGATGATGGTCAGATAGTGTGAGAAGGAACGGAACCAATGCGACCATTTCATTTCCGAGTCAGTCGCGTTTGGGTCTGCGTCGAACCTCTCCGGTTTGTAGATCTTGTCCATCGTCGGTTGAGAGAGCCGATAAAACCAAATGGAATAAATTGAAATGAAAGCGAGAGAAGAACCTTCAGAGTGTAGGCTTTATTCCATTTGATTGAAGCCGCTTCTACGGGCACATCAGGGAATATAGGTGCAGCTTGGAGTACATAAGCAGTAATGTATACATGTGCAATTAATCACCGCAAAATAAATCAGCATAAGCACGGAGTCCGATGTACTCTCAATTCTCACCATTCACCGAGCACCAAGTGGACCGCCGCCGTAAATAACAATGCCCCAGGGACAATCACCCCGTCCGTGCGGAGCTTGGCTTTATCTATCCCGTGCTCGAGCCGCGCAACATGTGATCGCGCGTCACGACCTTCAATTCACCACAACAGTCCTGCAATTGGTTACGGGAGGGTTGTGGAAAGATGTTTCACAGGTTTATTTATATGTTGATGACCAAAAACGAAGTCGTTTCACAATAGAAATATCAACGCAGTGGCGGAGATTCTGATTTGGCGTTGATCACATGAACCTTGTTCGAAAGTCGATTTGTTTGTCGGTCGCAAATTAGTTTAAAACGGTTTTTTTAGCTCACCTGGACTTTAGTCAGGTGAGCTTGTTTTCTTCTCTAAGACTACACACGATTTCGATGAAATTTGACCGCAACCTTCATCACTTCAATGTTTTGCATATTCCCATTTCGTGTTTGCATTTCACCTCTCATTTGTGTCAGTATCTCCATCATCTGGCTCATGTCAAATGGCTTTTGCGAAGCCGATCCACCACGAGCGGGCGCGGATCCCACAGGGATCGCCAGGTCCTCCAAGGAGGAAATTTGATGCAGGGGGTCTTCGGGCATTGTCGCCATTGCCCCCAATGTTACCTCTGGGTTTGGCTGCAGGGAAAGGTCTTCCTCACAGGTGTTGTCCTGAGCCACGGATTCCTCCAACATTATCTCAGAACCCACCTGTACCAGCTCCTCTTGGTCCGCCATGGCTCGTACCAATAATCTATCTATAATTCCAGCAATGTGTGTGTGTGTGTGTGTGTGTGTGTGTGTGTGTGTGTGTGTGTGTGTGTGTGTGTGTGTGTGTGTGTGTGTGTGTGTGTGTGTGTGTGTGAGACAGCTATTTCTCGACAACCGCTGGTCCGATCTAATCGAAACTTGCCAGGTATATTGCTGGGGACCTGAGGATGTGCCTTTTCAAGGTTTGATATTAATCGGACAAGTGCTTCCCAAGTTATGGCCATTTATTTACCAAACCAATGACAGGACACGTTGCTGCGTAGGCATGGCCGATAGGGAAAGGGCGCCATAGTTACCGTGGCGTAGGAGTGGCAATGGTCAATGGCAGCGAATGTCATGGTAAGCAAAGATAGGGAGGTAAACTTGATTTTAATTAACTCTGTGTGTGTAAGTATCACAGCAGTTGTTACTTCAATGAAAGCGATAATTCGTGGAATGCATGTGAACATTCCGTCCGGGCACGCACCGCTTCCGGATAGTGATGACTTACAGTATTCTTATAATTTCTCGATTTCTTATGCGCATTTATAGATAAACACAATGCCCCAATCCAGTCGTCGTTTACGAGAGTGAAGGAACGGCCTGTGTGGTTGTTTGAAAGTTTTTTTTTTTTTTTGGGTTTGCACGTACGGCCACGCACGTACGGGCACGTGAGAGTGAAGGAACGGCCTTGTGGTTGGTTGTTTCTGGCACACGGTTTGAAAGTTTTTTTGTTTTTTGCACGTACGACCACGCACGTACGGGCACGTACGAGTTAACAAATTTTGAATCCTGCTCTTAATTTCGGAGGGAAAGGGGGAGGTTGCCAAGCACACCCCTGGTCCGAATCCCGTAAATTTTCTATGGGGGGGGAGGGGTACGAGATCCCACTCCTGACCACCAAACTGTTGCAGGCCGGGGTTTGATGGCGAGAATGACCACTAGGTCAGGGAATTTACGTCGATTCCCACCAGACTCCCCAGAATTGTAGGCTGTCGCTCACGGACAATTCCGTGACGCGGCGGGTCGCTTAACCGACCGTGGACGCCAATACCTCAACCGTGTGGCGTAGGGTACTCCTGTCGAGATTCAAGTTACCTAATTAACCATGCGGTTTCAACTACCGGGGAACCACGCCCTCAGTACGCCTTGCCCGAACCGGATCACTCTACCGACTACGCTAGAGTACCAACGACCAACTACCTTTCCGGATCTGATGCAGTCGAGCTAGAAGGAATGGGTTATCGGGAATAAAAACCTGGCAAAACTCAGATCCGAACCATGTTGGACCAATGGAGGAAAAGACAAAAACAAGCTGGGAACATTTCTACAATGATTTATTTGCACTAAGGCGAGGAAAAGCATGTGGCACAGGAACAAGGTTTATTGGTTATGTTATGCAGGGGGGAAGATGAGAGAGATGTTGTGCGACAATTATACAGCAACTTAAAAGATCTGTACATATTAAACATACATACAGTACTGCACATATTAAACATACATACAGTACTGTACATATTAAACATACAAACAGTACTGTACATATTAAACATACAAACAGTACTGTACATATTAAACATACATACAGTACTGTACATATTAAACATACAAACAGTACTGTACAAATTAAATGTACATACAGAACTGTACATATTAAACATACATACAGTATTGTACATAATATGGAATAGGCAAAGCCAAGAAGCGAACGTAGAATTATTCTTACATTCGCTTCTGACTTTACATCAAACTTGTTCACAACTGTATACTTGCCAACTATACCATGGTACGTTTAAGCGCCGCACAGCTGATGATTTTGACGCAATTTCCGGTTACTTCGGCCTGGATTCGGGATCAGCGATCAAATAATGTAAATCACGATTAAAAAATATTTTTTGATGATGCGGGAGATATCTTTATTAAAATTAACTTTGGGGGAAAAATAATTGAATAAATAAATAAATAAATAAACGATCACTTCTGGTCAAGAATAAAAGAAATTAAAAGTTCCAGAAAGAGTTTCAAAATCACTCCCGGTAATGTTAAATACTAAATAAACACTTCCTGTCATGAAAAAGATCACCTTCGGAAGTATAAAATTAACTTTGGGAAAAAAATAATTGAATAAATAAATAAACACTTCCGGTCATGAAAATATCAGAACACGATACTTGCAAAATCCACCCCCCTCTCCAAAGGTTGCCATGGATACATCAAATTGTCCATTTCATTAAGATTAAAATTGACAATATCAAAGCTCAGGTCAATTGGATGAAAAATGATTTTTCAGATTGAAATTGGTTTGAGATGAGTTGACCTTTGACCTTTGAACCTCAAAAATTGTTGTTTTTGCAATTCACTGATGCACTACACAAATCCTGTTCAACTTTCCAGTTAATAGGATGTAAATTGACGATTTTTCAGTTGAACATTTATGATTTTAGAAGTTTGACCTTTGACCTTTTGATCTCAAAAATAGTTGCTTTCCCAATTCAGTATTACTGTTACGAATCTGGCAGCCATTTGCACACAACAGTCAGTGTCCCCGCAGTTCAGTTATTACCTTCGCATTCTGCGAAAGGTTGTGTTTTGGTCACTGTATTTATTTATTTGTGAATATGTGTGTTTGTTTGTTATTCGCATAACTCAGAAAGTATTAAACCGAATTGCATGAAAATTGGTGGGATGATTCGTGATTATCCAAGGACGATTTGATTAGATTTTGGGAGCGATCGGGTCAAAGGTCAAGGTCATGAAAAGGTCAAAAACAAACTTTTGAGCATAACTTCCTTCATAAGACAGCTATCGACATGCAACCAACGCCATATTGTTCCATGACGAAATACCTTTCGGGTACGTGGTGTCGGATTTGACGTGACATCATCAGAAGTGCGTCAAAATGACCTCACAAGATGACGTAAATTTTCAATTTTCGACCTCATCAGTTTTGATCATACCGTTTTGTAGGACTTACCTTAAGGACGTCACACACCAAATTTGACGTCGTTCGGACTGACCGTTATGACGTCATTGACGTTTGAACATAACATTTTTCAATTGTGGCTAAAATGTCCTGATATTTTACATTCAAATATCTATGTACTTTGTAAAGGAAATTGTCCCAAATCCAGGCATTATGATCAGTACCAAAATATCTGCTTATTTATGAACAGGTTTTGCAAATTAACTCTATGGTCAAGGTCAAGGTCACACTCAAGGTCAAAATATACTTGTAGGCATAACTTCAGATCTAATAGAGCTATTGACATGAAACCAACGTTAAAATGTTCCGTGAAATAAGAGCTTTCAGGATGGTAGTCTGCGATTGGTAGTGACGTCATTGGAAGTGCGTCAAAATGACGCCACAAGATGACGTCATTTTTAAACTTTCAATTTTTTTCAGTGTTTATCATTCCATTTTGTTGGACTGCCCTCAATGACGTCGAACACCAAATTTGATGTCCATCGGACTGATGGTTGTGACGTCATGGACGTTTTTAAATGACGTTTTTCAAATGTGCCCAGAAAAAAGTAGCGGCGGCGAAGATATGCGCTCTACCGAGTGCCCGTTCTAGTTTCGATAAGTATGTGTTTATAGTTAGGGTCCCGTCGCAATGTTTAATGGGTGATTAAGTGTATGTGTGCTGCAAGTTATCTTGCCAAAACGAAGTTTTTGCAAGATATGTTAGTCAGCTTGTATGTTTTTTTTTTTGTTTGTCTGTAATCACGTATAAATCACTCTGCAGAGCACAGTTATCATTGGAAATTTTTGTAACTTCGCATATCAGAGGCCTGTAGAGGTCCCTTTCAGTGCACAAAATTTTGAAGGTCAAGGTCAAAGGTCAAGGTCACTGTCGCAAATCAGGGGAGTCGAAGAAACCCTTATTTTTTGAGTAATTTTGATCGGATCGTCTTCAAACTTCATGGGAATATAGTTCATGTTCTGGCGCTCAGCTGATTAATTTTTGGTGGCGATTGGCCTTGACCTTCATGGTTAGCGCCTGAGGTTAAACATATTTGACCCCAAGGTCAAATTTTAAAGTTTTAGGGACCATATCGTGTAGTACCTCAAATTCAACACCTCGATGAGTGCTTTCTAGATATGTCAAGCTTGAGACATTATGAGGTCATTTGGTGACGTTATGAGGCAAAAGCATATTTTTCATGGTTACTCTGTGGAACGATTCTCATCGGAATCTCTCGTAGGCAGATATTCCTCAAGGAGTCGCTCCTGTTGGATAGCAGTTCTGTTCACCTCAGTGTGACCTTAAAGAAGTCACACGTGGTCACCTTTTGGCAAGATACGGGTCACCCTGCGGGTGACATTGGTTTATTTTTTAGTTAGTTTTCCACATCAATTCACTTCACACCACGGCGCCATAACCCACGTGTTCAAGGCTACGGACGTGGGCGGAGCCCCCTCGCATCAGGGCCGACTCCGCCCCAGCCACATGGAAGTTCCCCTCGTCTAATCGGGGGTGAGATCACCTCAGGGCCAACCCCGCCCCAGCCAGATGGAATGTTCGCCTCGTCCAATGAGGGGAGGACACCGATCGCCCGACGATCTCCTGACCAATCTGGAGGTAAGTTACCTCAGAGCGGATCCCTCCACCCGCCTGGGGGGGGGGAGAGGTTAAGAAAGGTGGTCATGTCAGGGGTCGGGGCTCTTTGGTCTGTAGTCGTCTGCGGTCTTGATCTGGTCTGAGGTCTTTCTCGAGGTCTTTTGGCGGTCTGCAGTCTTTTTCGGGTTCCTCGTGGTGGTGGTGGTCATGGCGGAGGTGTTCCGTGGTGCTCGTATCGTCGTTCGTGGCAGTCAGGATCAGGGGCTCGTTGGATTCCAGGTTGTGGGTTCAAGTCCCACTGTGGTGGGTTAGAGTCGGTGAAACCGCACGAGGCGGCCAGGTACCCGGCCAGATTCTAACCCTCAGCTCGCCTTCCATCCGAGCTGAAGGGCCGAATAAAGACCCACGAGATCCATTTCTCTTTGGGTGTGTGTGTCTGTCTGTGGCCAGTCTGTAAGTAGAACTGTTTAAGTGATTCCATGGTACATTTTCCTGCATAGTCGTGGTTAAGTCTGCTCTATCTCCCTTCCCGATTATTTTAAATAAACCTCTGTTAAATGTACCAGCTCGTTGCCTGTCGTTTCTACCATTGACCCAGCACGGTGCGGGCTTGAGAAATAGTGAGGCCATTTGTGCCGTAAATTGTTCATTTCGTCCGGCAGACTTTGGTAATCCCCGCTCGGTTACGCCGGATCCGAGTCGGTAACAGTGACTCGGTTCGGACAAAGTCGGCTGATGGTGTGGCTTCCCTGGTAGTTAAACGGCGTGGGTACTTAGGTAAATTGGAATTAGACAATTAACCCTACACCACGCCATCAAAATATTGGCGTCCACAGTCTGCTACGGGACCCATGACCTTCGGAGTTATCCGAAGGTTACGACCTTCAATTCCGGTGTTCAGTGGGAAACGGCCCAACTGCTCCATCTAGCGGTCGTCCTCGCCACCGAACCCACCACCACAACAATACACCATGCAATTTCTGTTTAAATTTCAAGTCAATCGTATGAAAATTGATGATTTTTCAGAAAAAAATTGATTTTAGAAGTATGACCGAGTTGACCTTTGACCTTTTGACCTCAAAAATAATTGATTTCCCAAGTCAGTGATGCAATATGCAAATCTTTTTCAAATTTCCAGTCAATCGGATGAAAAATGATGATTTTAGAAATTTGACCAAGATGACCGTTGACCTTTGACCTCAAAATCAATAGGCTTCTCAGTTGAGACTACCTCCTACAACTTGGTGAAGTTTCATGACGATTGGTTTAGAATTGTGACCTGTAGGTGACAAACAGACAGAGACAGAATAACAAAATTGACTAACCAATACACTTGAAAAATCTTCGATTTTGCAAGTAACAAATGGACTGAAAGGGGTGAAAACATAACCTCAGGCCACCTTCGGTGGCGGAGGTCATAAATGGACAGACGTGATGTTCGTAAATTTCATTAACACGGTCTGAGTTCTTGACGCTCCCAAATGAACACTATTTGTCCTCGAACTTTATTAACCCGCCCTCGCGAAGCGAAAAGCAAGTTTAAGCGATCGGTGGCGTGCGTACATATGGCGTACGTCGTGTTTGCATTTTGTTAAGAGCATACATCGAAAACCGTTCAGCGGAGGAATTGAAACTTTACCACACGTGACAAGACCATATGATGTAGCAGTCACCCTTTTGAGGTCAACATTGGCCAAAGGTCAAAACAGGCCAATTTTCTAAAATCCTCAATTTTCATCCGATTGACAAGAAATTTGAACAGCATTTTCACATCAGCTCACTGAATTCAACAACCAACTATTTTTGAGGTCAACAAAGGCAGAATTTCTAAAATTGACAATTTTCATCCGATTGACTTGAAATTTGAACTGGATTTTCATAAAAATGACCATGTATCACGTGGTCTGGCAGCCATATTGGATTGAAGGGAAAATCTTTTAAAATCCTCCTCGGAGAAACCGCTTGAACCGATCAATCCAAAATTTAATAAATTGATCAACGACTAATGGGAAATATGGTTTGATAAAGATTGCGTCATCATTAATGTGGTCTGGCAGCCATATTGGATCAAAGAAAAAAAAAATATAAAACCTTTAAAAAAACAAAAGACTTGGCTCGCACAATGTCCCTCTCAAGACTGCAGAGGGTATGTGTTCAATGAACACCATCTGGTTGTGAAAAGGAAATTATATTAAAAGGAAAGTGTTATAGTTACTATGATGACTTTTTTATTCAAAAACTTTCACACAAAAGGAATAAAATCGTCATCGTTTCTTGTTCTGAATTACACGCAAATGAATCACGGGAATCACCTTCGCCCAGCATTGAGTGCCAACCAAGATGGCGTCCGGTAGCCACACCACGTTCTGTGTTTTGTGAATGGTAATGAGCATTCTATCTAATTTCAGTTCAGTGGTTCGAGTGCAGAGCATTTCTTCGCGTATCTCGTGGGGATCTCGACATGTGGAACAAAAATAAAATGATTTTTTAACTTCATCTGCATCTGAACTTCTTAATTGTTAACCTCCCTTTCATTTCCGTGACCTTGAGTATGTGTTTTTTCACAACAAAATACTCAAAGTTTTCCTCTTTTTTTTTTTTTTCGCCTTTACGGCCAATGTTTTACCCTCTACACACATATATACACACTTCCCTGAGGGCCAAGAGCCATCATGTCTGGGCCTTGTATTCACCAAGGATGACAAGGATGTGCAATTGCAGCCCTCTCTCCCACCATTGGGTAGCATTGAGCATGTAGTGCTCCGCTGGTGACACTTCCTACCCAATGATGTACCACGGATAGCACCGGGTAAGCACCACAACATCTGGAAGGTCACCTTTGCGGGAATGAGATATGCAGCCACCAATATCCAATGGGAACTAGAGGATACAGACTCGGCAAATCAAGCATGGCTACATGCTAAGTCAGTTAATCAAGACCTAGTGAGTATATACGCTCTAGAGCGGCAAGTGTCAGAAAAATAGAATTCTGTGGTTGACAAGGGACACTCCAAAGCTCCTCGCAACAAAGTTAAAACGGTCGAGGCGTTACCAAAACACAAGGTCAGAAGCGGACTCCGCTGTCGTTAAAGCCTTAAGTGGCCGGTGCAAGCAAAGCCTCAAGGAGGCTTGGCATGAGCACGAGACTCGGCTTGCTAGTTAAGCAAAGACTGCACCCAAACACGTATATGCGACCTTAGGGGAAAGACTCGCACACAGGATGGTGTTAGTGCACTCGAAATGGATAACACAATTTGCACAGGACAGCAGACCTAGAGAAAGCGTAGTGCCTCTCTGACCATTACTCAAAAGTATTTACGCGCGAGAAACCAGGGCCTCTCCCGGAGTTCAGATGCCAAAACCCACCGGAGGTGTCTTACTGAAGTCCTGTTCTCAGTGACTGACATAGAGCAGCAACTTTGTTTGCTTGACCCTCATAAGGTGCCAGGACCCGACGGTGTTCACCCTAAGGTGCTGTATGAGCTCGCCACAGATCTAGCTCTGCCACGATGAACAGTTTTCAAATTATCCATGTCCACTGGAATTTTGCCTCTAGATTGGAAAACTGCAAATATATCACCAATTTTCAAAAACGGGGAAAAGCAGGAGCCCGGCAACTATAGTCTTACGTCAGTGGCCTGCAAAGTATTGGAGAGACTGATGAAAAAGAAAATCATGACCTTCTTGGAAGACAATAAACTACTCTCAACAATGCAAACGGTACCCTATCACAATGGAAGGAGGTACGAAGTGGAACACCGCAAGGTCCCATGCTTGGCCCTGTATTGTTCCTTGTTTATATTGATTATCTTGGAGACAATTTTCAATCTATGGCCCTGGTCTTTACAGATGATGTAAAAATTTGGGGTGATCCTCTCAAGAGTGATGACCGCTCGATGTTACAGGAAGATCTTTCCCTTCTTGAAAGGTGGGCCGTCAAGTGGCAAATGCAGCTGAATCCTGCAAAATAATGCACATTGGGCGCCAAAGTTCCACCATTGTCTATACTCTATAGGCTAAATGGTGTTGAAATGCCGGTTGTGACAGAGATAGTCGATTTGGGAATCTGCATGCAGACTTCACAATCGTTAATGATGCAATGCACCAGCACTGCAAACAGAGCACAAAGGGTGCTTTTTGCCATTCACATGCTTTTGCTGAAATCATGCCGGAAACTTTCCAGCACCTATATGCCACACTTGTACGGTCTCACCTTGAGTACGGCTTACTGGTGTGGAAGCCATTTCTTCAGCGAGATAGAAAGATACTCGAGCAGGTTCAGCAATGCGCTCCGAGGATGGTTAGAAATCAAGCACGTTTCTCATATGAGGACCGCTTATTGAACCTACACCTTTTCTCACGACATTACAGACAAAGTAGAGGAGATTTGATCACTCTCTACCAGATTCTACAAAGGGAACTCCAAGTCTCGTTTGAAGAACCGCCTTGTTTCAATCGGGATGACCGCCTTTGTGGTCATTCCTGGAAACTCACCAAGTCTGCGGCCTGCTGTAGGAGCTCAGTCTTCTCCACTCATTGACTGGTTAACGTGTGGAACGGATTTGATGAAGAAGCTGTTCAATCACAGTCTGTCGATACATTTAAAAAGAGTTTAGAAAGGCTGCTGTTTCAACAATGATAGGACCACATGGGGGCACTGCTGAAATGCCGGTGTTCGTGGTAAACATGTTCCAGGTAAATCTTTCTCGGATCCTCTCGAGGTTATTCTTTGTGGGACGCTTGTCAACATCTTGGAAAGTCCCCAATATAACCCACTCCACCCCCACCCCTCAAAAAAACAACCTGAAATATCTCAGACTGTCACCACTCACCAAGACTGGTTCATGGCTTTGTGTGGTGGGAAGAGTGGAGGAGACGATACATTGACAACAGATGTATATGTTCATACAGGGGACAAACAGACCTTTTCAGTTTTATTGCATAGATTCACGTTCCAATAGTACGTACTTTATCGGCATACACACATTATAATAGTACGTCCTTTATAGACATACTCCAATTCTAATTGTTCAGGGTGTTTACAAAGTCCCGTTACCTCCCGATCGCCATCTACCCTGGTACATTTCTATATGTATTATGTTCATGTTCAGCTAAAAGGTCCACAGAATCACCCAAAAAATTTTTTTTGATGTGATGATGTTGATTTTAAGTAATAAACAAAGAACTGAACATGGTTTTTAATTCTAATATTTTTTTGAGGCGTGACAGTTAAAAAAGCAAACCTGTCGGGTACCGCCCCTAGAAATTACAGATAAACTGCCATGACGTCATCGAGGGAAAGACTGTCAGCACGCAATGGATAAAGGGCAGACAACTCGCTTCACTCGTCAGAAAATGAATTTGACAAATAATCTTCTGATCAAGAATCCCCACATTACGACGATTGTCAAAATCATTATGTAGAAGGTGCTGTCAGACCGTACATGTATGAACCCGAAGTGGAGATGACGTTGTGGGAGGGGCGGGGCCAATCAAGCGTTTTTATTTGGGGGGGGGTCTGATCCAAAAAAACCCACTAAAATATCTTTCAAGATATTTATTCAAGAAAAGAACTCCATTAAGCATTAAATGAAGCCATATTTATTTATTACATCCAACATGATTTTCTGATTATGTGGACTGTTAAGTTGAATTAATGTTCGCCTTTCCTCTTGTGTTTATTTTATTTTAACGAATCAGGTTCTGCAGACAGGGTAATGGGACTTTGTAAACACCCTGTACTGTATTTACTTTATAAATTACAGAGGTAGTAGGTTGAAAAAGGATAACACGTAATCTTGGCTACCACCACGTGGCGTTTGTGGCTGACGTTCGCACTTTATGTACAGACAGACAAACATACAAATCCCCTCGGGCGAGGGTTACAATGTCAAAACTGCTGTCACCAAGAGACAAATGGGCCTTCGCCACATCGTAAGTCAAGACTCGAATAACAATCATCCACAGTTTGGCTTGTTCACATCATTCCACCTTCGAGATTCCATGAACCTGGCAAAAACAGGACCACCTGTCCTGCAGCTCACCTGGATCAGGAGCAACAGTCAACCTCCCCACAGTCCCCCTTAGTCGCTGAATTTTTTCATGCCGTGAACAAACTTTGGTACATCACAGGTGATGAAGATTGTGGTGAAGTTTCATCAGAATTGTGTGCCGTTCTGGAGAAGAAAGCAAATACCTCTTTTGGGGGGCAACCCCCCCCCCCGACCCACAATTTTATTCATGCCGTGAACAAACTTTGGTCCATCACGGGTGATGAAGGTTGTGGTCAAGTTTCATCGGAATTGCGTGTGCAGTTTCTAAGAAGGCAAATATCTTTTTTGGGTGGCAACCCCCCCGTAGACCATTTGTTTTTTAATGCCATGAGCAAACTTTGGTACATCATTGATGATGATGGTTGTGGCCAAGTTTCATCAAAATTCTGTGTGGTTTCGGAGAAGGAAGCGAATATCTATTTTGGGGGGGGGGGGCACCTCCTGAAGACCTCCTTAGGGCCCGATTTTTTTAATGCTGTGAACAAACTTTGGGACATACCAGGTGATGAAGGTTGAGGTCAAGTTTCATCGAAATCGTATGTGTAGTTTCAGAGAAGAAGTTGTAAGTATTGTGGACGGACGGATGGACAGACGGACGACGCGTCATCCCATAAGCTTCCAGGAACTACGTTCCAGGTGAGCTAAAAATCACAACTGCCTGTAAATAAAAGAGGGCCGGTGGAGCATCGCGATCCCTCAGCTGGGAGACAGATGTAACTTGGACTGCGAGGATGGCCCGCCGTTCCCTCAACCGGGTGAGGCAGATCTTAGACGAAGCATAAAGAGCTCGTACTGCTCACTCGTTCCTCTTTTAATTAATTAATCTGTTTGCAGAATGCAAACATAATTATCCACTGGTATACAAATACACCTCAGATGGGAACACAGAATTGACTCGGTCTGCACAATTAAATGAGTGACAAATTATTTTCCTCCCCACTCTTGTAGATTACCTTAGGGGAAAGGGAGGGCGGGGGGGGGGGTCGTTATCTGCATCATTTGCACTTCAAAGTTTGATGTAGGAATATCTTGACACAGATAATTACACTGTGCTGTGTTTATTCGTGCATGGGTAAATTCGGGCTCGTTACTTCCCCCACTTTTATTCCAAACGTTAAAACCAAGTCCTAAGACAGTGGCAGTGTAATATTCGACGAAGATGGTTCACGTGAAAATTATCATCTTTGATCAAAGCATTTCACGAACGACCACTTTGAAGAGCGTTTCAATGATGGGAAGATTCAAATGCTTATGTCAGATCGGGTGAAGTCACAGAAAATGATTATTGAAAACCAATTGCTGAACCGACATTGGATGAACAATGGCACCCCCATCCCTGACGAGTCAGAAAACATCACAATACATTTTTTACATTCAACATTGTTTAACACTTTAGAAATAAACTTTACATACATTACATGGACAACATGAGGAATCATCAATCTAAAGACTTACATAAGCAAATAAGACAAAACCTTGCCTCTCTCCCTCCCTTACCCTCACTTCTCTGCTCAAGCTGCTCCATGGATCTCCCTCCCCTTTACTCTCACTTCCTCTCAACATTACCAACACCCCGCCCCCACCCCAACTCTTCGCAAACTTCCTACCCTCTGTCACAACTTCTTCACGAGTTACTTAGGTGGTGTGATCGTACTCAGCACAATGTTAATGCTTGTGTACTTACGATTCGATATGGAACCAATTCTTCATTGCATAAGTTTGTTGAGATGAGATGTTTATTCCAAAAGAGGAGTCAAGTGAAAATCTGTGTTGATAATGTTGTTGGACTTCAAGCTGTGTGGGAAGATTGGGAAATCTCTGGTTGCTTTGGGATGTTACACCATCTCGTGTGGACGAGCAATTTCTCACAGCATTTGGTTGTAGAACCATCTCATCATTACCTCCACTACAGAAGGTGGACAGATGTTGTTTTCACCCGTCTGTGGGTACGATATCCCAAAAAGTTTTGAACGGATTCGGACAAAATTTGGTGGACAAGTTGGGTGTGTGACGAGGACAAATCGATTCGACTTTGGTGAAGATCCGAATCTGGATACGAGAGTTTTTAAAAGTGGTTCTTCGTCATTCAGGGACGGGGCCAAAACGAATATATATAACACAATATTTCAAAAAGTTACGGACAAGTTATGACTAACAAACGAGGTGGATGAGTTGGGTAGGTGACAAGAACATGCCGATTTGATTTTGGTTCAGGTCTGCATCGAGATCTGGCCTATCAGTGGGATAGAAAACCGAAACTGTTCAGCCTGGTGGAGGTATGCGCTCCACCGAGTGCCATTCTAGTTCCAGGTAGTTTAGCAAGGGAGGAGCTTTTGCAAATGTTCATGGCCTGAGTATATACACATGATAAAGCAGAGTGGGAGCGGAGAGTGGAGAAGAAGAGCCTGTCACCTTTTCTTTTGCTGGAAACAGTGCCGTGCTCTTCGTGTATTGCTTGTCCTCGATTTCTTAAATAAACGCAAGTTTGGACGACACCCACCTGCCGGTTGGACATTGATCAATCAAAGAACCTCAGTTTTTGTGATACTCTTCCCTTCCCTCATCTTCTCTATTCTCCATCCTTCCCTTCTTTTCCCCCCAAAATTCTCATTTTACTTCCCCTGAACGCATAACAAAACACACCCTTTATTTTAGAAGACATTGTTGGACAACAGACAAATCAATACAGCACATGGGGTTTTTCTAAGTCAGGCAAGTGCTCAGATGGGAACAAACGGGCCGAGGCTTAACACAATAAAAGAAGAATGTACCAAGACGAGTTTAAATTAAATTGACCTCTCATAACCCTGACAGGTGGCTCAATGCAAACTATGCTACTTCTAAAGCAAATGTTCTGTGCATGGGAACTTTCCTCAGGCACTTGTCCTTAACACTACAATTAACAAAGTTTATTCCAATTTTTGTGATTGGCCCAATTGCGTCTCTACGCATTACAACGGACAAATTGCAAGCAATTATCAAACTGTACCTTCAGGCACATTCGCAGTGCAACAAATATAAGTAAAAAAATAAAATATAAAAACGAACAATCTGGGATATCTTAACCGTCCAATCATGTGAGGAATGTAGTGGAAGTCACAATGTGAGCAGAAAGAAGGGACCGATCAAATTAAAGGTCGTCAGACTAGTTGTTGCGTTCACAGCTTACTGGTAGGATTTTTATAACAACGTGAAGTGAAACGAAAGTCATACGAGTTCTGTGTCTGAAACTGTACCGGTTATAAATGTGTAAAAATCCCATGTTCAGCAGTGTGGATGCCATTAAACAGAACCAGGAAAGGATCCCGCCAAAACTTGCTGTCGGTTCTTCAGTGTCCAAAGGCATAACGAACGGCGCATGCGCCATGCCGAATCGAGCGCGCCGGGAAGCGCTCGTCTAATTGTGCTGCAGGGTATTGGACTCGATTGGCGGTGCAGAGTCATAGAGCGTGTCGGTGTCGTGGGTGGGCTCTCCGGATAAGGTGCAAGGATTTGAAAGCGTCCCTGCTCCGCAGTCACAGAAAAACCTGCGCATGATGAGAGAGAAAGCAAGCAGTGTTAAAGCACAGGATAAGTTGGAGATCTTCATTGTGCAATCTGGCGACACACTAGCGAGCAGAATTAAAACTAAACGAAGACTGGCACAAGAGAAAAAGTCAACAATTTGACAAAATGGTGAAAATAAGCAGAGTTCTTTCAGGTTACACCTGACATCACCTTCATGCTCAAAGGCCAGATATTTTGAATCATTAAAAAATAAACCTGGATGCAGGACGCCACCATTTGGTTTGCCCAGCCAACACGATATCAACAACACAATTCCACCGATAAAAAAAAAGAGAAAAAAAGTAAACATTGCAACGAATTGTGCGGTCTTAAAACGACTGACGCACCGAAGGTGGGTATGGGTAGAAAATATCCCCCATGTCGACCTGTTAATTTGAGCACGAATCGTCATCTTAGACACACGGTCACAGCAAATTTGCCAACAGGAAGAGCCGAGAGAAGCTTTTCAGCAATTCACTTCTGGCAGTGCTAAATGCGCGAACTCAAATTTCCCGTTAAACGATTATGCCAATTCACTCAGCACCATGGAGCCCGCTCCTGATGACCACACAAGAGGTCATCAAAACAGTAATTTATTAAGAAGAAAATGGGAGGGTGGGAAGAAAGCACAGTAACGATCACAGATAACAATGAAAGAATGATAAACTGGAGAGTTCATAGAACGACTGATGATTAAAAACCACTCTCCACCCCACAGCAACACTGTAATTTCAACATCAAGATGTGCTATACTGTGACCCCGAGAGAAAGCACGATTCAAGACACAAGGGAAGGTCTCAAAATGCCACAATCAGAGAGAATAGCAACTGCAGATATGTTTCGCCCTTATTTAGACCTCATCAGTGGAGCGCAATGCTAAAAATAATCTGCTTATGCGGAATGTCCTTTCAGACTTATAAGATGGTAAACCCCCTAACAATATTTCAAGAGGCACTGATATTTTACATCCACCACTAAATGCAGTGGATGTAAAACATCCCACAGTGCCCTTCGAAAGAGAGTACGCAACTTGTGTGCTAGTATCCGATAATTTCCTGCCCGAATGTACCGGGCACTGCAGCAACAGCACACCAATGCCTCAATGGTGATGCAGCCAGCTGGACAAACTTGCAATAGAATCCTGGTTTAATATGCATTTGCAAGAAGGCATACTGTGAAGGAAAACTAAAATTCAGTCCAAACTAAGGAAAATTTCCAAACGTACCTGTCATGCCTAATGAACTCTACTTCGTGTTCGTGATGACACTTCTTGATACAGTTGGTGCAGATGGCATTCCTCTCCGTCGTATTACATGTGTGACACCTGTCAGAAGCCAAAGGTAAAGTTAAACATATCAGATCAAATGAGTCTTCCATAAGAGCTGCTGAACTAAATATTTAAGAACATTTTACACTGACTTAGTTGCTTTGGGGTTCGAGCATCCGCTCTGAGTCTGGTAAGTCGGCGGTTCAAAACAGACCCCGGCAGAGTCAAACCAAAGACTTTTTAAAAAAATGTGCTGCTAACTTGCTTGCCATTCAGTATATAGAGCATAGAATATGGGTAAACCCCATGAATTGCGATCTCTAGGGTTGGGCGGTGATGATGAAGGAGTGGGATTGGAGATTATTCCTCAATTGTGTCGCTGACTGTGGCGAAGAAAGTGACGTCACAAGAGCGTTCTGCAAATCTAGATCACTTCACCCATGGTGATTGGCCATATTTGTCTGAAGTATAATCTGCTGTTCTCTAAAGTTTCTGTCTGCATGCAACAGCTCCTCCAAGAGCCTTAGAACCTGTAAAAAAAATTTTGTGTGCAAAACACTTCGGTAGATGTATTGTGCAGACGTGGCACACAAATATCAGACGTGTCAGTGCGATTGGAAGGGGAAAACAAATTGAACAATTCCACAAGAAAACTTGAATCAACGACGACTAAAAAAGTAATAGTAGACTGGGAGTCGGGTGAGCATACCTGTAGAAGTCGTGCATAGGATAACTGGTATAGCTGGATATTTTGTACAAACACTGCCCCCTGCTCACAGCCTTCTCAATGGCATCCTGGTTGCTGGAAAACTTGTTGTCTGAAAGGAACAAAGCAATTCAGATGCTTGTAAACTGTACAAAAGTGATGTATTAAATTAGAAAATAAAATTAAAATTCCAGTTCACGTCTCAGAAAGCAAAATCTTACAATAATGGAGCAAACGTGGATGTCAGCGAAACTCCAAAATTGACATGTGGTGTAAATAGCACCACCTTTGGTGGTTGCCTGTATTACAAATCATCTTCCTTTACCTTATGAGATGGAGCATATGTCGTGACAAATAAAATTTCTTTCAAAAATGACAAAAATTATAAAGTGCATTTCCAAGGATGCGGCACAGCACATTGCCCACAGAAGATGGACCGAGAAGGGGACTCCCACCCAGAGGGTGGGTATGCAGACTTCAACAACCAATTTATCCCAAACAATGTACGGTACTCATCATTTCGCCGAGACTCAAAACATTAGGGCATGGGTGCGTCTGTTCAAAAAAAACCACGATGATGCTTCAAAATAGATCAAAAGCCTCCTCTCGATCACCCTCCTCTGTACCGCAAACCATTGCCGCACGTACAAACTCTCAAGTCTGTGCATGCCCAAAGGCAAAGGTCAAAATAAGAAATTCTGGTGCTCTACGGTCATTTGGACATCCTGTTGCATTGTTGAAGATGATCTTGAGAGGTACAGTATGTTAAACTGGCCATCACAAGTTCTCTCACTCGCAAATACTGAACCGTCCACGGTATCTTTCCAACACGAGTAAGCGCTTGAGCGTCTACAGAAACCAAATAACCCGTGCCATAAAACCTCCCACTCTAGGCTATGCATTGCAGAGTCAGCATACTGATCTTTTGTTTATTTGTTTGATAAAGCCAAGATACGCATCTTGAAAAAGGAAAGGCTCGAGATTTATAAACAGCACAGCCGGATGAAAATAGATTCCTAACGCGGAGGCTTATTTTTTTATGCATGGCTTTAAAAGTTTCATTTTTCGAAATTTGAATATGAAGTTGAAGGTTTTTGAAAAGCTCGAAGACATACAAGACCAGACCAAAACTGTTCGATAAAAATGGAGAGGGAAACACCAAAAGCAGGATAGAGGGACATTTGGAGGAAGAATGAGAGTGCAAGGGAAAGGAGATGAGGAAGGATACATGGGTGAACAAGCTGCATGCAAGCTCAAGCACGACAAGAAAGGGCTGAAAGAACAGGAAGGGAAAACCGGGAATGAAACGGCAATGGAACAAATAAACGGGAAGGAGAGAAAACTCCAACCTGGAAAGGAAGGGGGTGGGCTTGGGGTGGGTCGATGGGGGTAGAAAAGATCATGAGTGTGGATGGCAAAGGTAACCTTAGGAGGAGGAGAATGAAGTGAACAGACATCTTGAAGTCCTGGAGAAAAGAATGAGGAAGTTGATTCCTCAGACAAGAGAAAAGAGGAACAAATGAGTGAAGAGGAACAGCACACCAGGATGTTGGGATTTTCACCAGAAGCAGGTTACAAGCTGAGCACGTGTGCCCTGGAGCAACCTGGGGAGGGGGACAGGCACATAAATGACAGAGGGTGCAAGACGACATCGGAGGCGAGAGAAGACAGAGGCAGAGAGGCCACCAACTTTTCTGCGATGCGGAAGCGACAGGGCTATAGATGAGATTCAGCTTTGTCACGGGAGATTCAAATGATACCGAGGGCCTTGAACTCAATCTCATGAAGTTGTGAAAGGTGCGAGCCAGCGACACCAGCCAAAAGGGGAGAGCAGTACTGCATCAATAAAGGTCTTGTAGGTTGTTAGAAGTTCAATTTTGCTCAGGAAAGATGTGGCAAGATGGAAGATGCCCAGTCTTTAGAGGCAGACTTCGATACGTAATCTTCACAGCAGAGATCATGGCTGATGATGAGACCCAAATGTTTAAGGGACTGACCGTCAAGAGGTTTGATAAGGGTTTGACAGATCATCCTTTTGGAACGAAGGAGCACATGTGTGTGTGATTTATCAGGTTTGAAAGACATATTCCAAGTGTAGGACCAGCTTATTATTCTCTCAAAGTATGCAAAGAGGGTAGAGGCTGTTGTCTCCCTATATAAAGGATGAGGGATAATATGGCAGAGGGTGGAGTAATCGGCAAAAAGACGAGCGTTTCCCAAAGAATCAGATTGTTGTTGAACATGAAAAACAGGACTCAGTCCAAGACACTGGTCACATTGGCCTGGTAAATCAAAAAAGGATATGCAAGAATGGCAGAACAGGTTTTCGTGATGTGGGTGCTGATGTCATCCAGGCCAATCGCAGAGCCGGAGTCGAGGATTGTCAGAAACTTCCCGGTGAGAAAACCAATGCAGTTAGGTATTAGGGTAGGTACAGGGAGCGATAATTGGGTATGTGAGATTTGGAAGTAAACAAAGTTGAGATATTCAACCCTCTCACAAGCAGAATTGACTGCACTTCAATTAGAGGTGAGGGGAAGGATGAAGGGGGAGCACAAACCAGAGACGGATTTGTCAAGGTGTTACTAGGACTGAGGAAAGAGACAGGTTCAAGAGTTTAGCCTTGAGGTTGGTCAGATGATGTTTTCAGGCAGTCCTGACAGTGGACACACACTCGTTGCCAGCTTTGTGGAATAACTTGAGACTGACTATAGTCAGATAGGCCTTTCATGAAGAGAACGCAAGTTGTTTGAAGACATTATCTGCTTTATCACAGGATTCAGTGTGCCAGGCATGAGTGGATGGGTATGATAGCTCAGACGTCATAGAATAAACATGTGCATGGGAGAGAACAGGCTTTGGTGGAAGAAGTCTCTAGAATCACTGCTGACCTCCATTCATTTGCTCCTCTTTTTTCCCACCTGTGGAACCAACTTCCACATTCTCTTCAATCTCATCGTTCCCTCAAGGTCTCTAAGACAGTGTTCACCACCATCTCAGATCATCCCCCATATAAAACCATAATATTTTCTACCCCTGTTAACCTCCCACCACCCCCACTGGCTGGTAAATGTGGGGTAGTGTGGGTCCAATGTGTGTGGGCGAATGGACCCAGAGATGTGGTGAGGGAGACATGGGCAGGCACACAATATGAAGGAAGGTACCAATGTGAGGGGATTAACCACAATCAGGGGGAATACCAGGTTTAACACCGTTTGGCTCTCAATTTTCATATATGAGCTTCATTCATTGTATTTAAGACTAATCTAAAGTAATGTGATGTGCAATGCCCAAAGGCACCCACAACCCGGACGATAATTTACCTTTCATGTTCACAATAACTCCGGATGCCAGAAAAAGTCCACCAAACTTGTTGTTGAAGATTTGATTGGATTCTAGTGTTGCCGTCGCATGGTTGGTAATTTCAATCCCTGTGAAACAGCATGAGAAAAAGTTTCTTGCGTGCCAGAATTGTGTGATGCACAACACAACAGGAGCTCCTTCTCCCAACAGATGAGGCCTCACCTGCTGCAAAGCCGTCAAAGATGCGATTTTTGTGCAGCATCGGGTGGCTGTTTGTGCTGATAAGAACTCCAGCCTGAGCATTACGGAAGATGTCGTTCTCTTCAAGGTTTCCTGAAACAAAAACTCAAAATTATTTGAACAAATAAAGGAATAGGAGAAAACACTCCACCATCGGTACTCTCCAAAGCGAAACTAAATTTTCCAACTGGTGGTTATGTTCTACTCTGAAATCTCTTGGTCACAAAACCAATTGGAGCGATGTCGATGGTTCGCCATTGCAACTCCCCGCACTTCCCACCTCAAACAAAATTGAAAGATAGCAAAAGGTTCCACCAGGAATAACCTAATATAAAATTTGAGTTAAAATTTTATTTCCCATTTTGACCCCTGTGACCCAAAGTCCCCACCCCCTGGGGCATGAACAGGGAGTTAAATCCAAAACAAATGGTTATACATTTCATGCATCACTCAATGTTGATTGCACATACAAAGTTTCATTTAAAACTAGAAGGGCACTCATCGATGCCGTGATGTCACCAGATATGCCTCTGCCCACATTATTACATAACATAGCTGCCAAACAATGTGCATGCCTGGTGTTGGCTTAATGGTTAGGGTGGTGGGCTTGGGATCCTTGGATTCTGAGTTCAGATCCTGCTTGGCTGTTGAATTAATACCAGGTGGGATTTATTCAGCCAGTTATCCTTCCGAGGTTGGCAAAATGAGTACCAGCTTGCTGGGATGATTGAGCCATTCGAGTATCCTGCATCGGAGTGGCGACCCATCCAGGATTGTGCCCAATGGCCCATGAGACTGCTTAGTCAGCACCAATGCTCTGCACAGAGTATGGTCCCAATGAATGGATGGAAACAATGTGACCTATAATGTCATAGGTGGAGAAGTTTTTGTTCATCATGGATCGGCGATCATAACTGTCGAGTTTTGCCTTGATCTGTTCAGCCGTTTCAGAGAAGATGATTTTTGAAGGGTTTTATGTTTTAAAAAAACATATGGCTGCTGAACCACATGACTGATGATGTCATCAATTTTTTTCCCCCATACAATTTAGCCCGAGATGACCCTCAAAATTTTTCAGACTGATCAGACAAAGTGTTTGACATGTGAAATTATGACGTCATAAGGAAGCCACATATGATATCTTAAAAAAAAAAAAAATCAGGCTTGTTTCGCATGGGGAGTACTTCACGTGTGCCAAGTTTCAATGTCTTTCCATGGAGTGGTTTCAGAGATAGAGATCCAAATATTTTCATTTTTTCCAACATGGCTGCCACCACACATGACCTACGACGTCATAATTATCATTTAAAAAATTCTGCATGACAAGTCGTATCTGTGGTCACAATTTCTTGTCAATCAGATAAATGGTTGCAGAGAAAACATAAAATTTGCATGTACAGACAGACGGACGACCCGAAAACATAATACCACTGGTGACGTCGTCACCAAAAGCATAAAAATATTGTTATTAAAGTTTAATTGTTCTTTTAAAAGACGTTTTGGGGTTACTTTCTGTCAAGGAACCCGAGTGTGACCATATTTAGATGATTCGGTAACTTATTCAATCCGTAAACCACGTTTAAAATATTCAATTTTGCTCCTTATTTATGCTCAAATTGGTTTATTATTTTTTTGTCACCCAGGTACATCCGACCACTTTGTGTACTGGCCCCAATAAGCTCCTATCTTTTTCGATTTTTCTTTTCGTTTGTGCTCCTCTGCTGTCGCCTCTGCTACTGTGGACATCAAACTTTATTCTAAAGTAGTTTTGGCTGCACACAAAGGGATCCCTGGTTTTGGAAGGTGTATCTCAAACCCTGTTGGAGATATTTATGCTCAAAGTTATAGAAACCTACAGTGCATGACAACAGTTTCAAAATTTTACTGAATCAAGTATGTAGCACTCAAAGCCTTCAAAAATTGGTTTTGCAGTAGTACACAAGAAGGTGCACAATCTTCCAGAATACTGAGCCCAAAACACATTTCATTGGGAAAATACTACACCAAAAAGTTGCCACCAGGGCTCAAAATGGCACTTTTTAGCTCACCGCGACCTCCTTTGACCTCTCTGTATGATATGACTGGCAGGATTTCAGAGTTAAACTTTTTACACGAGGTCACGCACGATATCAGCTCTCCGAAAACAGATAGAAATCGTATAATTGAGAGATGGGAGTGAAATCCATTTTCTGAGCGTACAGTTATATCCCGATTTACGAATCTTTGATTTTACAAGCTTTCAACCTTACAAACTGAAGTCTTTGATATGAAAAATTCGATTTACGATCTCAAATCCCAAAATTACGAACTTTTACTCAACTTCAGTCAACTCAGTTTTCAACAACTAATTCAAAACATGTCCACATAGTCGTTTGATCAAAATTTTGATTGTGTAGTTCAATATCAATACTTGTATCACGACAAAACGCCACAGCATCACTCACTCACATCTGGGATGATGACGTCAGAGCGGCACTTCCCTCATATTCTCCTACTTGGCTACATCATCACATTTGTGCTGAAGTTCAGTGTTAAAGTGTATTTTATTTACTCAAACCTTCTTGTTGGTTACAGGACTGCACTGTGCTGTGCTGTATTAATCCATAACTATGGCTCATAAAAGGAAGATAAGTGTAAGTGCTCAAGGAAGTGATACGAGTGGAAAGAAAAGTAAGAAAGTGATATCATTTGAAAGTAAACTAGAAATTCTAAGAAGGTTTGATGCCGATTCCTGCCTTATGGACATTGCACGTGACTTTGGCCTTGCGAAAACAATGATTACAATACGCAAGAAAGAAAGAAAAGATCATGGTATGAGCTCGGTGTGCAGTGAAAATCACTAAAGCACATAGCTCTGTAATGGAAAATACGGAGCGTTTGTTAAGTGTTTAGATTGAAAGCCAAACTTCAAACACAATGTTCCAGTTAATACCATGGTCATTAAAGAAAAGGCAAAGAGCCTTTTCAAAGATTGAAATTGAAGTGAGGGTGAAAGTTCCACGATGGAGACTTTTGGTGGAAGTCATGGGTGGTTTTTAGATTTTACGAGGCGCTATAGCTTGCATAGCTTGAAAGTGACATGTGAGGCAGCCAGTGCTGATAAAGCTGCTGCCAATTCCTACGTTGAGGTGTTGAAAAAAGCGATTGAAGAAGGTGGCTATTCGCTGAAACAAGTTTTTAATGTGGATGAAACTGGCCTCTTCTGGAAAAGGCTGCCTTCGAGAACTTTCATCTCGAAGGAAGAAAAGACGGCATCTTGTTTTAAGGCTGCAAAGGACCACTTTACCCTGCTTCTGGGTGGTAACACAGAGGGGAATTTTAAACTAAAACCTCTGCTAGTTTACCAGTCTGAGAACTCCTGTGCAATGAAGGGGTTCTCAAAGGCACACCTTCCTGTGATCTGGAACTCCAATAGGAAAGTGTGGGTCACCATGAGTATCTTCCAGGAGTGGTTTGTTCTGCACTTCTGTCCAGCAGCAGAGTTCTACTGCTGCTGGACAATGCACCAGGGCCACCCTCTGAACCTGATGGACCTTTCTGAACGTGTAAAAGTGGAGTTTTTGCCAAAAAAACACCACATTGTTGATCCAACCAATGGATCAAGGGGTAATCGCCACTTTCAAGGCATATTACCTGAGGCGCACGTTCAAACAGTTAATATATGAGACTAATGGAGAGGACAAGCCTACCATTTGGGACTTCTCGTATGGTTTTAAAATAATGTACGCAATCACCAACATCTCAGAGTCCTGGAATGAAGTTACGATGAATGAACGAATGAACGATGAATAAGGCCATGATGAACGGTGTCTGGAGACACATCTCACCAGAGTGCATCAATGATTTCAGTAGCTTCACCCCAACAGTGCATCAAGTTCAGTAGGAAATAGTCAGACTGGCAAGGGATGTCGGCTTCGAGGAGGTTAACAAAGAAGATGTGGAGGAAGAGCGAGCCAGCTCTGAGGAAGACTTCACCAATGAGGAACTTAAGCAATTGGAGCAACAGCGTGCTGCCTTGGGTGGTGAAGGGTGGTTGAGGAAAAAAATAATGAGGGAGACACGTCACCTCACAGTGAAAAAAATTGTCCACATTCTTCACAAAGATCCAAGAAGCACTGGACAGGATCAGTAAGGAAGACCCTGATCAAGAGCGCAGCATGAAAGTTAGCAGAAAGGTGAACCACTCCATTCAATGTGACCAAAACGTTTATGAGGAAAAAACAGCACAGTTCAAGACAGACCTCTTTGGATGTGTTTTTCAAGCCTTTGAAGTTACAACCTGCTGCAGTCACTGAAGCTTCAGCACCTTCATCCAAGCCCGCAAGCCAGAAGACCTCCCCAGCTGTTGACTGTTGCCTCCACTACCTACCCGCAAGCCTCATTGGCCGACAGTACGACTACCAGACTGCCCGTCTATCAGTGAAAAGGATAAGATGGCAGATGACCCACCAGCTGCTCCTTCCCACCCCACCCCTCTAACTCCTCCACCACCCTCTTAATAAATTTTTTTTACAGGAACAAAGTTAGAGTAATTTGAACAAAAATGGTAAAATAAATAAATAAAAACATGACTGCCATTGATACGAAATGTAGTTTGTTCATTTTGTGAACTTTATCATTTCTGATTTATTTTTTTTTAACCACCTTTTTAGGTCATCTCTTTGAGCATGACCTAATAATATGGGTGTCGATGTCCTTCGATCCGTCCGTCCGTCTGTTCATTGAAGTTGAAGCAGGAGATCTGGTCATTTGTGATTCTGATAGAGGTCGATGAGACGTACACGATGGTATGACTTTCAAGGTCACCGAAGGTCAAGGTCAAGGTCACGAGGCCTTTGAAGTTGCAAAAATGACGATTTTCAAATTCTATCTCCTCCGCCATTTCTCAAGCGATCCTGAATTTGATTGCAGCATATGAATCTATGGGACAATATCTAAATTTGGTCGGGCCAGATTTTCGATATTCGCTAATATAGATTAGCCCCATCCCCATGTCTAATGGGATTTTAAATCTGATGCGTTGAGAAGGGTAAAGAATAGATCCCCTCTCTTATGGGAAGCCTTTTCTTTACGACAGACACGTTTACACACATTTCTTTCGCGAGCTCTGACGCCCACCATTATTTTTCCTCAGCAACGTTTATGCACATGTTCTTTCGCGAGCACCGACGCCGACCTTTTTAAGAGCGCACGGATCGTCATGGTAACCGTGCGCAAGTGGGGCTGGGTGAGCTTGGGGCGGACTCTGCACCGCCGAGACGGGCCGCAGATATAAAACGAATTGGAGGTCCGTTCTGAGGCGAGAGAAGTAAGAGGAGGGAGAAGAAAGTGCGAGAAGCGAGCAAGAAGCAGGTGTAAGCGCGCGAGGGAAGAAGTGAGCCAGAGAGGAAGCGTGCAAGCGAGGAAGCGTGCAAGCCGCAAGTGAGCAAGCGAGCGTGTGATGCACGTGTGGGCGTCAATATCAACAACAACGTGTGGGTGGTGCGCAACAATATCATTACATCTATGGGAAAAATCACTCCCTAGTTACAAACTTCCGATTTAATAACTACTTATCAGGAACACATGGTGTTCGTAAATCGGGATATTACTGTAATTCGTCATCTCAGGTTACAGCCGAAACCCCAAATAAAAACAATGATCTGCAATTACATTAATAATTTAAAATAGATTTCAAGATTGCTTTTTGTCAAGGAAACCGATTCTGACCATATACAGACAATTCGGTAGCTTGTTTAATCGGTAAATTGTGTTTGAAATAATCAACTTTGCTCCTTATTTTTGCTCTACCTCCTTTATTTGTTGCCATACATGAACATGCGACCACTTTTACAAGGATTTACAAGGAAATTTAACACAGATGGAGGCCATTCAGCCCATGATACTAATTTATCTACACCAGATCCAAGGAAGAAAATGCAAAAAAAGGTTTTAATTAATGAAATAAATTTGTTTGTTTGTTTTTTGTTGTAGTTTTTTTTCTTTTCTTTTCTTCCCCTCAGGGGAGGGGGCATGGGCTTGGTTAAAAACACACATCAACCACACAACCCCCTTGACAAGACCCCCACCAACAGCACTCCGTACACAATCACCCGTCAATGCTCAAACTACCTTAAAGTCTTATCAATATCCCTATACCCCTCAATCTCCATAACTTACAGGTACCTATCTAATTCTAATTTAAAGTTATCTACTTTTTCTGCTGCCACTACCTTTCCAGGGAGGCCATTCCATGCATTAACTGCTCTCTGAGTAAAAGTCCCCTGCCTTACTACTGTTTTAACTCTCCTCTTCTTTACTCTTAAGCTATGGCCCCTGGTCCTATCACTGTCTACCCTGTTGAATAATTCATCTGCACTTATTTTATCTAAACCTTTAATTATCTTAAACATCTCCATCATATCTCCTCGTAACCACCTCCTTTCTCGTGAATAAAGCCCTGTCTCCTTCAGCCGCTCCTCAGAGTTGAGTCGAGCTAGGCCCGGAATCAATCTAGTATTATTCACTTTCTAAACTCATTGTATTCACCTGCACACTGTGATGTCTTTTCTACGTTTTTTTTAATATCACTGAAATGAAGAAACCCCAACCCAAACAAAAATAAAATTTTCCATCCAAATAATTGAATTTCAATTGTTATTTAATTTCAAAACTGGATAAACCATTTTATAAAACCTAACCCAAACTAACCTGAAGCCAAACCGTAACCCTGATTTATAAATTAATGTTTTTGGAGTATTCAAGTAAATTCCAAAACCGAACATTAACACCTTGGCTTTGCAAAATGAACCCCATGTCTAATGTGGAATAAAGAAAAAGATATGTCTAAAACTGATAAATCAAACCAGCTGAATATAAATTCATGTATACAACTGTTACTGTTTACTTAGCGAAAAAAAAAATTTCCAAGAATATTGCTCTGTAGCGTTTTGTCTGTCTGTTTGTTTATCTGTCACAATTTTTGACCACAGTTTTCAAGCAATCGTTCTGATTTTTTTTGTGTGTTAGTCAGGTTCCTTGTGTAATTTCGTTGGAATTTTTTGGGGAGCAGCAAACCTATAGATTTTTGAGAAGTTTAAAAATAATTTAAATTTAAAAATGATGTTTCACATTTTTTCAACTTTTGGAAAGGTCATTTTGGGGTGAAAAACGCTTTTTTTTATTCCAATTTTAAAAAATCTGAAACAATACAAAATAACTAACTGATGATGGATTACTGTTAAATGGCTAACAATGGATTTTATAAGATAATGAAATGTTGCATTTTGACTGTCCGTTGCTATGGAAACAGCATTTTTGGAGTGGAATTACCATTTTTTAATAAAAAAAAATTTAATTATATTTTCCATCGGATGGCCTGTTTTAATTGTTAAATATAGTGACCATGACTAACTTACACAAAAGTATTATGATTTTCAAGTAATGGAACAGTTGGTTGCCATGGAAACGTCCATGAAACATTGGTGTGTCTGTTGTTCAATATCAGAAGGTTTCGGCACCTTCTGTAGTAAAACGTTTGATTTTAAGTTTTTGTAGTTTGATGTATTGTAAGTGTGATCTTATAGGGAACATAGGTGACGGCCACCTCGCGGCGCCATGCCATCGCCTCAGGTTACGGTTGCTGGGCGTGGCATGATGTCATGATGTGGCGCGGCGCGCGTCCAAGCATGTGCAGCACTATGACGTCGTTCGCTTCATTTCAGCACAGTTCAGCACAGTTCGCTTCATTTATTCTCGATTTATTCATGGCAGTTTTTCTTCAGAGCTTCGTTTCATCATATTCGGTTTTCAACACCTTTCTTCCTTTTTTCGGTAAGTTGTGATAGCCTTTGAGGCATACGTACCTTTTTGTCAATTTATGTTCTTCTGTATGGGGTAGGATTCTGGGTGCATCCATAGAGAACTCTGGCATAGACGATGCTTGGATGGAAGCCGATGTGTACGGATCTGCAACCACAAGACAGATTCTGAAGTGCACCCATTACAAACGCTCACTTCAAGCTCACATATACTCGTATGTGGCACTCTGAAATGGCAATAGAAGAATTCTTCAAGGACAATCCGCATCTCATTAAAGTCTGCGTTGTTGCAACGGATACAGTTCAAACTGCTTGTGGAGAACATGACAAAGCACTGAAAGCTGAATCAGTGCAGCAAGCCAGCAACTGTCTGCTCCAAGTCATCATCAATGAGAACTTGTTTGAGAGACTTCAGGAATGGGAGGCCAGCCGCTCAAAGAATGCCATGTTCAAGGCCATGATGAATTATCTCCACAGAGTAGAGGCAATTCTGAATTTTGTGGCAGCATCTCGGAACGCCGACTTAAACCTTCATCTTCAAGCCGGTGAAGAACTCAGCAAGATATTTTTTGCCATGGACAGAATCAAGTACAAGCGGCTCTGGCCAAGGTGCACATCTGACATGTATGCGCTTAAGACCAGCCATCCAGAGACCTGGGGGGAGCTCGAAGCAGGCAATATTTCGGTCACCAAGAATACTATCCCATTTGTATCGATCGGAGCAGATCACGCTGTTGAACATCTGAACAGGTTGCTGAAGGTTCACTCTGGTCTGATTGGCATATCAAATAATGCAAATGCCAGACAGCGATTCTTCTTGGCTGCACCTGAACGCCTGTATTGCGAGTTTAAGGGACAGTTTGGTCTGAAGGAAAGTGAGATCACTGAGCACCATAGCCTGTCTCCAAGTATCGTCAAGCGTGAACACAATGCAATTGAATGAATCAAAGCTGCCATACTTAATCATGAAAATCCATTTGAAATTGAGGGTAACCAGCTCTTCAATGTGGTCACCCATGCTTATGTGCCAGAAGAATTTGTACCGCAGATACTGAACATTGATGAAACGGGACAGAATCTCTATGAAGATTTTGTTGCTAAACGGATCAATGGTGATGTCAGCCTATGGGCGCCAGTGAAGGGAGAAGAACAGAATGTACATGTTTGGCAATACAACACCAGCAATCAAGATCAGGGACAAGACAGTAGATCTAAAAGAAACCAAGGATTTGTATGGCAGACTGATGGTACTCTCCAGATCCAGCAGGGACATTGACCAGAAGGATGCAATTGGCAACTTTGAATTCACTGTGACACCGAGGACCCTGTTTGCACCAAACGGTAGCTTACTGTCATGCACCGACAAGTCGAAACTCATCCACAACTTGGAGAAGTTTGCCAACAAGGAACCATCTTTACCAGAAGATGAGCTTGATGCCACACACATGGAACCTGCACCTGCTGATGCTGTAATTGATGGCAGTGCAAGCAAGGTCACAGTCGTGGATGGAATGGTAGTTGTCCAGAAAATGACCAAGAAATCAGCAATGGTCGTGACAGTGATGGACCTCAGTGAATGTTTCAATGATAGGGTGATGAGTCTGACCAGAGGCTTCAACCATGTAATTCTTGTTTTTGATACATACAAGCAAGATTCCCTCAAGAGCACAAGCAGAGACAAACGACGTCAAGGAAAGGCACCAGTCCAATATCAGGTCAAGGACGATACCAGTATCAAACATCATGATGAGTCGATTTCTGTCCCATGATCAAACCAAGGCTGATCTGACGGAGTACTTGGCAGAGAAAACTCTAGAATACAACCACGATTCAACAAAGGTGGTAGTCGTTTTGGCATCTGAGCAGACGTCGAGCAACAGGGGTCTCCAATTTGAGGCGAATCACCATGAGGAGGCCGATACGTTGATGATCCAGCAGGCAATAGCTGCATCACAGCAACACACGGGAGATATTGAGCTGACGATATTCTCACCTGATACAGGTGTTCTGGTTCTTGCCATAGAAAACTATCATCTCCTGCCAAGACACACATCTATCTCAATGGCATATAGCATTGTCAAAATAGAGCCAATCTGGAAGGCCCAAGTGAGGAGAGAGCCCAGGCATTGCCAGCCTTCCACACATTCACAGGTGCCATTAATACTGGGTGGTTCGCTCGACATAGTAAGGCAAAGTGGTTGCAGTGCTACTTGAAGGCCGATGACGACATGGTAAAAGCCTTTGCTATGCTCTGTAAGGATGCTGAACTGTCAGAGGACCTATGCACAACTTCAGCAAGATTTGTCTGTTCAGGTTATTGTCCAAGTGGTGTCAATATTTCCAGCATCCCTGAACTTCGGTGGCATCTCTTCTGTAAGAACATGGCTGAGAATGACAAGTTACCACCAACTGTCAGTGCACTGAGGCAGCATATCATGCGGGTACATATCCAGGCATACGTTTGGGGTCAGGCAGCAATTTCTCAGCCAACATTTCAAGATCCATTAAAGAATGGCTTCCACAAGGACACGAGTGGTCAACTCAAACCGACATCAACAGACATTCTCCCTGCATCAAAGGCAATTATCGAGATGATAAGGTGCCAGTGCAAGACAGAATGTTCATCACAGAGATGTTCCTGCAGGGCCAAGAACTTAACATGCACTGATCTTTGCATGAGCAGCAGTTCGTGTGAGAATGATGAGGACTCAAACATTGAAAGGCATGACCACGATAGTGATGATGACAATGGCAATGATGAGTGACATAAGAGACAGTGATGCCAATTTGCTACAAACTCATATTTGACATTAAGTACATTTCACTGATCACCATATTCATGCATTACGTGTTTCAAGATTTGAAAGCAATACATTAAATAAACGGTAATTTGACAAAATGATAGCCATTTCCATGGCAACCATTGCTCAAAATACAGATATATGTATTCTATATTAAGAACTGTCCTCAAGTTAACAATTATGCATCATCAGTTGCTTGCTTGCGATTAATTTTGAATTTTCAGAGCTGAAATTTAAAAAAATGGGTTTTTACCCCAAAACGACCGATTTGACCACATTATATGCATTGAAAAAATGTGAAACATGGATTTTCTGTTTTGGTATTGTTTAAGCTTTCCAAAATGTTGGGGTGAGCTACTCTCCAAAAAATTCCAACGAACATCAAATTATGGACACAAGGAACCTGACTATGTAGGTGACCAGCCAAGGACAGCACCGCTTAATTTTGGTGAAGATTCGAATCCGGATCTGGATCTGAGAATTTTTAAACCGATTCTTCACCATTGATAGACAGGACCAAAACTGATATATAGCGCAATATCTCAAGAGGTTAATGGATGGATTCCGCATAAACGTTGTGGACCATTTGGGTGTGTGAAAAGGACTAATTGATTCCATTTTGGTGAAGATTCAAATCCGGAACCGCGAATTTTTTGAAGTGATTCTTCACCATTGAGGAATGGGACCAAAAACTATGTGTCGCGTGATATCGTGAAAAGTTGTGGATGACTTGTGACAAAATGAGGTGGAAAAGTTGGTTCGGTGACAAGAACAAGCCGATTCGATTTTAGTTAAGGTCTGGATTCAGATCCGACCTATCAGTGGCATTCAAAATATAAAACTGTTCAGCCTGACAGAGGTATGCGCTCTACCGAGTGCGGTTCCGTTTCGCCAAGTGTCACTCCACAAGTGATTTTTCATTTTTCTGTTTACATGTTCATCAAGTAACCCCTCAAAAGCTGTGTATGATCGCATGACCTCTTTGACCCGACATCCGTGTGACTTTTCTTCCTGATACTATCAATGGTGTCACTTGTTATTTAGAAGATAATTTCATGTCTCCTTTGCGAGTTTAGTATGATGTATTGTGTCAAAAGGTCAGAGTACGATATGGAAAGGATGGTCCAAACGATCTTTTTACTTTTTTATTTCTACTACATACAAAAGTTTACTGTGCACTAAATTTCACCGGACTCGAGCTGGAATCGGGCTGAGTCTGAGTCCTTGGTATTCCGAATCCGAGTCTCAAAAAATGGACTCGAGACCTATCACTGGTGTTATGTGTTGCAGACGGCATCCATGGTCTCTCCAAGACATGCCATCCTCATGAAGTTATCCAGAGACGACATTCAGAACAATATTGTTGCGGTTATTGAAAAAAGGACCCCGGGGAGTTGCATCCAACATAAGAAACCTTTATTATCCTCGCCAAAGGATAGGTTATTGCATTTGGGTCCATTTGCTTGCCTGTTTGTTTGTTTGTTTGCTTCTGTCTGTCTGTCTGTCTGTCTGTCTGTCTGTTTGTCCACATAGAACTTTCGTGTTTTTATACACAACCGCTTGTCGGATTGAGACGAAATTTTCAGCATTGGTGTCACTGCCCATGTAGACTGTTTTAATTATATTTATGACATCACAGGTCATGTGATGTGGCAGCCATTTTGGAAAAATGGAAAAATTTTGGACCTCCATATCTCCGAAACCACACCAAGGGAAAAATTGAAACTTGGCACAAAGCAAGCACTCCTCATGGGGAATTAGTTTTATTTTTATGACATCATAGGTGCCCTCGTTATGATGTCATAATTGCATATCTAGAACACCACATCCGATCAGTATGAAAATTTCTGAAACGTCATCTAGGGATAAAGTTGTCCACAGAAAAAAAAAATCCATTAAGTCATTGGTCATGTGATTCGGCAGCCATATTGTTTAAATAAAAAAACAAAACCTTCAAAAATCTTCTCTGAAGTGGCTGAATAGATCGAGGCAAAACTTTACACGTATGACCGCCTGTTCATGAGAAACAAAAGGTTCACGTATGATATCAGAGGTCACATGGCTGGCAGCCATATTGGATTTACCCGTAAACCTATAAAAAATACGCCACTCAAAACAAGTCCTGGCGAGGGTCTGCAATCTCTGATTGCTCTTTTTCTTGGTTAGATATTTAATTAGTAAGTCTGCTTCGTCAGATCCCATCCCCTCATAACAGAGGATGGAGAAGATGCACTGTGTGCGTTTCGCAGGCTCTTTCCCTCTGTGTGATATCCATCTTTACATCCATCAATCCACTTTCAATCCATATTTCCATCCATAATCCACCCATCCATCCCTCCATCCACCCCAATTCCTCACCCTTTCGCTCACGAGCCTCTATTCCCCGTGCTTACCCAAAAGCCTTCACCTTTTTTTTACCTTTCGAACCCCAAACTGGTTAAAGAACCTGACTTTATTTAAATCCATTCCCATCCCTTCTGTCCTCAAACCCATTCAAATTACCCCCATTATCTTTCCCACAGAACATCAAGCCACACAGCACACACAACCATATTACAAGCTAATCCCAGCGCTGGAAAGCACCATCGTTGCAGCGCCACTGCAATCACATTTTCACGAAACTCTCCACTGCGGTACCACTGCAATCGATTATTTGAGAATCACTCTGCTGCCATGCCACCGTAGTTGACCCCTTGGAAAGCTGGTGAGCGTGAGCCAATGAGGATGCCCCGCGCGGGGTCAGAGAGCATGTGGCAATCATTGCTGCCTGGAACGAAGACTCACATGGTGTCAGAGTGCATGCATGAACTTTGCACCCTCATGGCCAGTGGCCACGCCTGGCCTGGGAGAGACAAAAGGCGAGTGACCAGAGCTGTTCATGGTTGTTGTTGTGCACACCGGGGGCCTGTTCGTGAAGTAAGCTGCCTGCATGTTCATGTCGAAAGACTACCTACTGAGACAAGCTGCGCTGGGGCTCTGCCTGCGAACGAACGATGCCACGAGATCCTTGGCGCCCAGCAATAGCTCCCAAATTGACTTGCATGAACTTTTTTTCTTTCTCAAAGAACCCCTGATTTGTCTACTTGAGACGCACAAAGAGTTATCAACGTTTCAAAAGAGCTATCAACGATTGACCTCCGTCCCAGCTGAGTGAGGCACTGACTCGCACCTCTCACCTTTTCCTCTCAGCTTACGCCGCATAGGCTGCACCTTTCTTTAAAGGTAGTCACCACAAACCACCGTTTTCCCTTCTCTTCCCAACACCTTGGCATCAACACGAGCCCACCTGCCTGCCGAGGGTGAGCAAGAGGCAGTACCTCGGCCTCGCACTGCCTCTATCTTCTTGTTCTTTCTCTCTACCTTTCCCCGATGATTGTAGCATGCCTGTCTTGTTTCCTAAAGTAAGATTGTTTGAGGGGCTTTTACATGTGAAGAGATAATTACTTTCTTTGTGACAATGCATTATTTCCATACATACTTGATCGTTGCTTGTAAATACATGCCAAGTTTGGTAAACTGCTTAAAATCTGCTCGGTTGTCTCTTTTCCTCCATTGGTTTGGCATAGCGTGTACGTAATAAAGACGGGTAGTTGTGCCCCACTAATTTGATGGCCGAGATAGCCCATTGTTTCGCTTGACGTACCTAATAATTAGACAGGTGGGACGTTGAGAATGTGGTCCCCAGTTGAGGTAGCTAGGTCACCAGGTAAGGTAACTGGGCACGAGGACCCTGCTACAGCTAGTTGTCGCAACTGGCGTCTGCGGTTGCTTAGCAACCCTTCGTGTTGCGGAGTTATCCGTGGCTTGCGGCTTCAGAGTAGGAGGTCGAGTCATGGGTACGAGCAACCCTCTCGTAAACGCCGCACTCACACCAGAAACCCAGAACAATATCTTTAATTTTGACACTTTAAGTCTGGATTAAATCCAGCCATTATGTAATTTCCTATTAACCTACCAACAACTGATCTTGACAAAAGAATTGTGAATCATAAATCAAACAACCTTAATCCTCATTTGAATGTAAAGGAAAGGTCATTGGCAATGCAAGTGAATATCATCTCTCCAGGAGACAAACAGACAGACACAACAATCACCTCGTCCTCCATTGAAGATACAAATCCCGCCATCTCGCCCGTCATGAATCTTGTTTCGACGCAACGTGGGATTGCTGTCAGTTTTGATCCAGACTCCTGCCATTGCATTGTCAAATATTTCATTGTCTTCAACAATACCTAAACCTGAAGAGAAAGAAGAAGTAGGAATCAAAAATCACACCCCGTCAAAACCATCCAGGTGTACGCAAGTGCACTAGAGTTGTGGATAATTACCTGCGTTATACACCAATATCCCACCATTCTGGCCTCCCCAGATCTTATTCCTTTTGATTTTAGGATTACTTCCTGTCCTGGGGATGGAAAAATAATACAAAAATTCACATCGAGTCTTGTGATGAAGCAAAATGACTCATTTTGCCGAAATGAACAGGATCCAGCCGGTTGCTTCATTTACAGAGCAATATTGGGCATTTCACAAGAAAGCGTACCATTTCTGTGACATCACCCGCAGGTTTTGAATTACAGTTCACAGGTAAAGAACAGCCAAACAAGAACTGTCCTCTTTACTACGACACCGGCATGGTAACAAACAGGATAGAGGAGACCAAATATCAGGTGACATGGCATCCATAAACCACTGACTTCCTTTGGCCTTTAGTCCCAGCACAAGCACATGGCTTTGTTGGGAAAACAATACGTACATGTATGCTTCAATGAACAAGGATTCATTCAGTAAATACTGAAACACTCACTGACTGAACTCATCTTTGGAAGGGGGAGGGATGGGAGTGGGGTTCCAATCGGATGTACTGTTGGTGTCCCATTTGTATTGAATGACCCCTCTTGATAAGATTTAATAGCGATTATGATGCGGATCATTGGCCTATAACTGTGGGAAGAAAGATGTGGACTTACACTTTGTATAGAAAAGGAAATAAATAAACTTTGATACCGTACAAAGGCCAATTCGCTGACAGTGTCAAATGACCTTTGACACGTTTATGATCAAACACAGTTGGTGTGACTGGGTCTTACAAACATGCTGCAATAAGAAAATAGGTAGCTTAACAGAACGGACCAAATTTCCTCTTGCAGCGATTTGGAAGAGAGCTCCATGTGAAGACAGGAACGGTTCCAAAATAATCGAGTGACATGTTCGAAAATAAAGTCTCAAGATGCCAGGGGTCAAGGCCCAGAGAGATGCGTTGGAGTGTGGAGCCCCAAGACCGAGGCTCTGTTCGCCATCTTTGGCCACACGTTTGAGCTGGGTCGTCTTCTGCAAATTCCATGACAAGAAATCCCTGTTCGATGTTGATTTTGTCGATCCGCAAAGCAGCATATTGCTGCCTGCTTCAATCAGACAATGCAATGTCAAAATAATTATGCCCATTTATCCTTTGTTGTTCAGTTATTCAATGAGCCTTGACCTCTGTATTGTATTTTGAAAAAATGAGAAGTGGCGAGTTTCGAGCAAGTTGTTAAAATCAAGATAATTAGGAATCTGGGTGTGCGCTGCCGCTCGTCACGTCACCACAGGGCGAATCCCCCTTACCTGTGGCTAATATTTTAAACCACCCATTAGCCACTGTGGCTAATCCATGTTTTAGTGGGTTCTTTTTTTTTTTTTTTTACCAGTTTTAGACGAATTTTGGGTGATTTTAGCACAGAATTCAACCTTCGTTGAGACGGCAGAGACGGCCGCCATTTTGTATGTTTTGATTACGGGATTCACGCGTGATTTCGTACAAGCTTATATATACTAACTTTAGTAGTCTTAAACTAGTTTCTAGTTAAAAAAATACCCCCGAGCGGGAGTGCCGGTCATCTCTACCAGAGGTCGAAAGTAACTCTGTGCCAGACTGGAATAGGGGCAGTTCATAAAGTACGTACGCTCTACTTCCGGGTTTCAAAACCACCCACCCCCCTCTGTATGCAGGCTAGTGACCACCCACCCACCCCCCTCATACATCGCTAATCGCTTGCAAAGCCAGCAGTTCCTTATGAACCGATGTTTGTAAGTCATGACGATGCAGTCCCTCGCGGTGTAATTTACCTTTTTCTTTTAATATCACAGCACGTCATTTATGAAAATAAAAGTACAAATTGACATTCAAGACAATATTAATGTCATAAATGAAAGTAAGTGTGCATATAAACTTGTGTTCCATTGTTTCAGTTAAATCTGACAAAAGCTTCAAATGTAATATTTGTCTCGGAGAGTTCCGGTTCTTAATTTAATACTTTTATTTTTGTATGTACTTTATGAACGGCCCATACGGGGAATCAGAGCGAAGTTTGAAGGGCTATAAAATCGGAACGAGAGCAAATTTCAAAAAAAATGGCTCGTGTTGTTCTAGATAATAGTCCATAGTATCTGAATCACTAATAACATTTGATCTCTCTTGATAAATGAGGGAGGAGATACGATTTGAAATCGATGATTTTCGCAACTTTGACAGCCTCGTGACCTTGACCTCGACCTTGGACGACCTTGAAAGTTATATTGTTGTGCATGTCTCATCGACCTCTATCCATTCCACTATTGGTTATTTGTCTCCACTCGGTTTGATTGTGGACGGAAGGACGGACGTTGGACGGACGGACGGACGTACGGATGGCTGGACAGACTTCGAGATGGTTATTATTAGGTCATCTATACTGAGATGATAGAGATGACCTAAAAATCGACCGAAATTACACATGATTCCCATGATTCTTGTCTCAAAATTTTATTTTAATTTTTTTTCCTGAATGATTCGGCATGATTTGGCGCGACTCGGCGCTACATGCTTCGTTGGGTCAGTGGTTGCCAGGTGAGTTTTGACACAATCAGTAGTAGTACGAGTTTGTTTGGATGAGAGAGTTTGTTTGGATGAGTGAGTTTGATGGGTGACTTTGGTTGGTTGGATGAGTGACGTTGATGGGTGAGATTGGTTGTATGAGTGAGTTTGATGTGTGAGATTGGTTGGATGAGTGAAGTTGTTGGGTGAGATTGATTGGATGAGAGTTTGACTGGCATGAGGTTGGTCTAATCCTGGTCCACAACCACCCCATCCCCCACTACCACCTACTAAAGGCACAACAACCATAACACACACACACACACACACACACACACACACACACACACACACACACACACACACACACACACACACACACACACACACACACACACACACACCATCACCACCATCCCTCACAATCACCACCTCCCCTGATGGTCGTTCATTCAACCAATCTCACACGTCAAACTCACTCATCCAACCAATCTGAACAATCCAACTCACTCATCCAACCAACCTCACCCATCAAACTCACACATCCACCTTAAAATTAACTTATTATTTCATATTGCTAAAAAAAAACTTTTGAATAAAATATGTGGCTATTTCCTTTCTCCTGTGGCTAATCATTCTAAACCTGGATTAGCCACAGTGGCTAATTCCTTTGAAAGGCAGAGCACACCCAGGGAATCCTGTTTGTTACCGAGCTAGTGGAGAATTGAAGCTTCTATTTTCTTGAACATGAGAAAAAAGTAACAAGACAGGGCAGAAAATTAAATAAGTAAATGAATAAATAAATAAAAGCCAAAGCAGAAATAATCATGGATATTCCTAATCCAGACTTGTCATATATTAAGAACAGATGAACGAAATAGATCACTCCATTTGCAGAGCAAGTTCTTTCCTTGTTAAAAAGGGAATGGGTTGTCTTTGTAACACAATGGGGATACGGTAACGGCGGGATGAAAGGGAGGGAATGGATGGGGGAACACGCTTGTGCTTTGGCTTATTTTATACAAAGGTACAATTACCTGATTTGCACTCCAGAGTACATGTGGTTGTAGATGTCGTTGTCTTCGAGCATTCCATGTCCATTGTCATAGAAGTACACGCCGACCTGACAATACAAGCGAGATGGTCGTTTCATTTCCACTTTAAAATATAATTCGTGGAAATCAGAAAAGTCAAAGAAGGCTGGATATAATACGGGACGCGCAAGTCAGATAATCCAGCTTTAAAAATCCGCAAAGACCAAAGGTCATTTGCACCCGAGATGCAACTTCACGGACACTTGAGAAATCCTCATCAGAGGTATCTCAAGGTGTGCGAGGAACTTCATTTCTACATTGATCTGAGGCTCATGGAGTAAAGTACACACAAACCACGTCAAGGACAAAGGCATTCGGTGACATCAGTGTACTTTTACATGAGTTACAAGGACACGTGATGTATGGGATTCAACTCTGGATTCAGGCCAATCCACGAGGTTTACCTGCTGGATAGGCAAGGCCAGGACGTGGGCACGCCATGCGGAAATACCAACAATGTCCTACCAAGTATCTATGGCATTGTTCTTCACCATCTAATGTTCACAGAAGGTATTGTGCATGTAGGAAAGGATATCAAAGGATATTAATGTACTTTTTAGACGTGTCATTTGGAATTGAAAAAAATTAAAAATTATGTGGAAAACCAAAAGTAAAAATTGAGAAATTTTCGAAATTTATCAATTCAAATGAACCTCGAAAAAAACGTGTTGTCAGTGGTGTCGTGGAAAAGGTTTCCCCTGACACACCCAACCCCAACTGACAATGGGCCATTTATTTATTAAATATACAACTATGGCAGATTATTATGACACCCCCACCCCAACTTCACCGAGTCCTTAAGTACTCATTCCCATCCCCTCCTTACTCCTTTATCCTCACAAACCTTTCTCTTCTGTTCCCATGCCTCCCACATTTCTTCTCCCCCCTCCCCCATTTTCCTCCATTTTCTCATCTTTTTTTTTTAACTTTCTCAATTTAACCACACCCAAACTCTTTCCCATAATCATAAAAATTAACACAATCTCATAAGTCAAAGTAAATCTACCAATGGGCACAAGTCTTGTATTTATGACTTTTTCATGAATAGCAGGCATTAGTAAACAAAAGGCAAATAAACAGGTTATCAAGTTTAATTACAAAATAAATTGTCTTTGCATAATATGGAAGGCTTTGCCAACCAACCCTCCCTGCTCCCCACTCCATATCAGCCTCCTTTCCCCCCAAACACCGAAAAAAAAATAATAATCTGACCCAGTGGTCATGCAGGTGCAAGAGTAACCAATCATGCACCTGTTTCCCGCTGTGTATCCGGTTTCTCCGCAAAACAGGCGTGCTTCCCGTGGTTACCCAGACACCTGCTAGTGTGTTGCTGTAGACCTCGTTCTCCTCAATCACACCCTGTCCTTTTTCATGCTGAGTGGAGTTGAGAAGACGGTGTGGGGAATGAGTGATAAGACACCAAAACACAAATAAAAAACATGTGCCAAACCTCAAGCTTAAGCATGAGTCTTTTCAATGAATATTTGTGACATGGTTGTCATGACATCTGAATAGAGTCGCGGCATGAGGGGCAGCCACCTTGGAAGTGGTGAGGAAGGATGATGAGAAGCCATTAGGAAACTGCATCACATCATGAAGAATGGCAACGGTATGACAATCGTGTCAGCTGGCGGAAGTAGAAACCGTTCGATGGCAATGACATCATGTTATCACATTTAAAAAAAAAAAAAAATTAGTGGACCTTGTCGAGGCTCGTATGAGAGCGAACACACAACGCACAGCAAGGGGGGCATGAGACAAGAGGGGCGGGAGAGGGAATCACAAAACAGTGGGGAAGAGAGACATTAGGAGATCTGTGGAAGGGAGAGGGATGGGGTGGGGAACATGGGGTATACAAGATGGACATTTCAGGGACTTTCAGGAAGGCAAGCAAGGAATTTGAAGGAGGTGGTTTTGGGGTGGATTAACGGGGGTAGAAAAAATCGAGGTTTTGGATGGGGGAAGATAAGAGGTGGTGATGAACGGCTGTTTTGAAGGTCTGGAGGGAAGAATGGGATTGAAGAGAGTGAGGGAGTTCATTCCAAAGGTGGGGAAAAAGAGGAATGAAAGAGTGAAGGTGAGCAGTGATTTTGGTAGTTTTACCAGGAGGGGGTTGCTGGCGGACCTTGAGCGCCCTGCGGAAATATGGGGGCGGACATATCGCAGACAGAGCGGGGGGGGGGGGGGAGGGGCGAGACCGGAGAGGAGACGGTAGAAGAGAGAAAGACCACAGACCTGCCTGCGGTGAGAGAGTGAAAGCCCCAAAGAATCAGCCTCACCGCGGGAGATACCAATGATCCGAAATGCCTTAGTTTCCACAGCGTGAAGCCGAGAAAGGTGGGAGGCAGGAGTACCAGCCCAGAGGGGAGAGCAGTTCTCCATCAGGCTGCGGCCAAAAGCCTTGAACGTGGTCAGGAGCTCAGGTGGGCCGAGGAAGGATTTTGCATGATGGAGGATTCCCAATCGGCGACTGGCTTTGGAGACCAGGTTGGAAATGTGGCTTTCGCAGGAAAGATCATGGCAGATAGTGAGATCCAGAAACATGAATGAAAGGACTTCTTCCAGAGCATTGTTGAGAAAGTAAATTGGCGGGGGAAGGGGGGTAGGGGGTTCTAAACGGTCCTTTTGGAAAGACATTGTGAGAGTGAAATTTGTCAGGATTGAAAGACATGTTCCATGTGTTGGACCAGCTTGTGATTTTATCCAGATCTGCAGAAGCTGCTGCTTCCCGGTTTGAGGGATGACAGGTGGTACAGCGGGGGGTGGAGTCATCAGCAAAGAGATAAAGAGGATTTTGGTGAGGCATATATCTTGTTGTCAATTTACATTACACGCAGCAGAGACAGAATTGATCTGAGGATATTTACAGAATATTTATCAAAAGACAGAAAAAGACTTTCCTGGACAGATGAAACATTGTTCGTGATTTGAACGACATTTCCTCCAAATGTGGAGGTTTGGAGTAAGAGGAAAGAAAGACAGTCAGATTAAAACAAAGTAAAGTGGTAACGAGCGGTCACGCTGACCCTAACCTTCCTTACCACATAAATGCCTCCATGTTGTCCGTCATGGATCTTATTATGACGAACGATAGGACAACTGTTTGTCCTTATCTGAATGCCAGCCAGAGCGTTTCCTAAGTATCCGGGAAACAAAAAGGTGGGGGTGGGGGTGGGGGAGGAGGAGAGGGAGTAATGAGTGAGTCACCATTAACTTTCACCCATCAAGAATATAAGAATAGAGAAATAAGAACTATACTTCACTACACTGTAGTACCGTAAATGTCATTTCCTTCAATCAGGCCTCTGCCATCTCCAAAGATGTACACACCACCCTGATGTCCATTAAAGATGGCATTTCCCCTGGGGAAGTTGGGGGTGGGGGGGGGAGAAATCACAGGCACTTGCTGGTTAACCTTCCTGTAAAAATCTTTTTAAACCAGTTTGCTTGTAACCGAAGGCACACAAAATAAATTATGATGTAATCAAATGAAGTACTGTGATTCAAGATGCCATCTTGACTCATGAAGCACCTGATGGTGGGGTCGCTATTTGAAGTAACCCAAACTCCGGCAAAGTTATTTGCGTATATCTTGTTGTCAATGAACTGGCCCCGTCCTTTCTCGTGCACATAGATCCCACCGGTGTGCCCATGGTGTATTTCACAGCGCACGACCGTAGGGTTTGCGTACGCCTTCACCTCGAACCCTGCTATGCGATTCCGGTGGATGTTACAACTCTCAAAATATCCCTGTCATGCACACAACCAGGCAGGCACAATAAACGGGGTGAACTCAATAGTGTGCAAGGTCAATAGGGTGTCACAAATAAGACTGAATTAGGTATTATTTAAAGAACTTTCAAACTTGCTTGTTGTACTCTTTACATGGGTAGGTGACAGAATCAGGTCGATGACTATGTGGGTTCAGCGAACAAGTAGTACAATGGATATAATCAGCAGGATGCTAACCATGGTGTGAAGCAAGAAGAAGCTGACTTTTTCAGGCATTAACCCTTCGTTGTAGAAATAAGTTTGCTTGGATGGTAATTGGACTAAAGTGTAGGAACGATTCTCGGCTGAGTAGAGAAAATAGCACACCCATCCCCTCCCCTTCCGACAACCCCACCTCAAACAACCCAAGCTTTTTATTCCACCACACTCACTTCATAATGAAATGTCAATCGAAACAGTGTTACACACCATGCCGTGGTCGAAAGTGAACACTCCAACATCACGACCGTGGTGTATATGGTTGCGTCGAACGATAGGGTTGGCGTGGTTCTTCACCCAGATGCCAGCCAACGCGTTGTTGGAAATGTCATTGTCCTCATAGGTTCCCTGAGAGAAATAAATAAATAAATAAATAAATAAGTAAATAAATAAATAAGAGAAAACAGATGAACACCTACTACTGTCATGGAACAACCAAACTGAAACATCAGCTCTCAAAACAGTTGTGCAAGGATGCATGTGTGAAGTCAACATCACAGAATGTTTCTCAGGGATAGATTTCAATATGGATGAGAAATTGAGAAATCAAATCACATTATATTGGGAAAGCAAAGATGCTCACTAGGTCTTGAAAATCACGAACATCCAGTGTCAGGGAAGTTACTTTGAGAAGGTCAAGAGCTAAAGGTACAAGCTACTCCAAAAACTAAAGTTTCAAGCTACACTTATAAACTGTTCATAAAAAAAAAAATAGTGCAAAACTAAACTGAAAGTAATTTTGAAATTGCACCTTGCTACTTTCACATCAAACTTAACTGACCAAAATTAAAACCTTTGATGGACGAATCCCCTGTTGTAATAATAATAATTATAATAATAATAATAATAATAATAATAATAATAATGTGAAACTAGAACGACACTCGGTGGAGCACATACCTCCACCAGGCTGAACAGTTTATGTTTTGTATCCCACTGATGTGCCGGGTCTGGATCAGGACCTGAACCAATGTCAAAGGTGGACGGAGGATATGTTTTCACCCGTTGAATTCTTTGTCTGTGAACAGGATATCTCAAAAAGTTGTGGACAGATTCAAACGAAATTTGGTGGAGTGGTTGAGTGTGTGACAAGGAAGAGTCGATTCAATTTTGGTGAAGATCCGAGTACAGATCCGTATCAGAGAATTTTCTTTGGCCGAAGCGATTCTTTAGCATTAAGCAACAGGGCTAAAACCAATATACAGCGTGATATTTCAAAAAGTTGTGGATGGATTATGACAAAACTAGGTGGAAGAGTTGGTTAGGTGACAAGAACAAGCCGATTTTGGTTAAGGTCTGGATGCAGATCGGGCCTATCAGTGGGATACAAAACATAAACTGTTCAGCCTGGCAGAGGTATGCACTCGAGCGAGTGCTGTTCTAGTTATCCATATTGTTGAGGTTCTGCGAAGAGGGCATCCCCCGAGGCAATGGCACACAATATATAGCGGTCCTGAGACAGTTATTTAATTATTATTCGTCTTTGACAGCCCCACCCTTATGTGCAGTGGGTTTATGGGTTATATGCATTGAGTAGGTCTTCAGGTAGGTCTTTATCCCCATCTTTTACTTTGCTGCATACAACCTCTCCCTCGTGCACACACGCAAACAGCTCATTAGCATACGCCGCCAAGGCCTCATTCAAACTTCATGCCATTCTCCAATGACACATCACCTCAGACCTTTGCCAGACTCGAACCCCAACCCTACATCATTTCTACAACCACCACAACGCATCTATAAAAATCCCCACATTAAACATCTTTATCATATCTCCTCGTAACCGCCTCCTTTCCAGTGTATAAAACCCTGTCTCCTTCAGCCGCTCCTCATAACTAAATCTAGCTAGGCCCGGAATCAATCTCGTAGCCCTGCGCTGAACCCTCTCTGTGGCATCTATGTCCTTCCTGAGTTGTGGTGACCAAAACTGCACACAATATTCGAGATGTTCCTCTACAATGTTAACACCACTTCTTTTGATTTATAAATGATGCCCCTCCGAATACAACCTAAAACCCTATTTGCTCTACCTATACCTGGCTGGCACTGTGCTGCCTGCTTACCTCTCATATATCATGTAATCTCTATTTTCATTGTTCTTTCCCATCACCAACACCTTACACTTGCTCAGGTTAAATTACATCTGCCAATGTTTTACCAAATCTTTGCAAGTATCAATACTTTCCTGAATCGGATCACCACCCCCTCTGCTATCCACCTTACCGCCAAGCTTTGTGTCATCTGCAAATTTGGAAACCTTCTCTTCACCCCATTATCCAAATCATTTATGGAAATAATGAATAGTAATGGTCAGAGTACTAATCCTTGAAGTACCCCACTACTTACATCCTCCCAGCAAGACATCCTCCCATTCACAGCCACTCTTTGCTTCCTATCACGAAGCCAGTTTGCAATCCAATTAGCTACCTGACCAGCCACTCCACAAGCCCTCACTTTGGCTTACAACCTCCGATGTGGTGCCTTATCAAACGCCTTCTTAAAGTGTAGATATGTGATGTCCACTGCCTTTCCCTCATCCACCCAATCAGCCACTGCTTCATAGAACTCTAAAAGATTTGTTTGACAGTAACTACCTTTGGTAAACCCATGCTGACTGCCTTTAATTATAATCTTTATTATTTCAATCTTTAATTATAATTATTGACTACCTTGAAAAATAATTTATTGAAATGGTTCCTCATCTGGTCCTTAATTAATGTCTCTAACACCTTCCCCACAACCGACCGCCAGGGTTCAAAGGGTTAAATCGGGGGGAGGGGGGGGGGGAGGGAGTTAAACACTTATCCAACCAAGATATTCTAGTTTTGTATTTTTTATCAATTTTCTTAAATTTGTAGAATTCGTTTTTCCACTTGTAACTTGCGGGTTACGATCTGTAATTAAAGCTGAGAAAAGTCTGATGTAATGCAATTTAATTGCAGGCGATAAGGCAACAAGAGGTGAAAATTTTAAAAGAGGGTGTGCACTTTCTATAGGCACTATATGTTCAGAGATTGCACAGATCTCATGTCTGATACTGAGGGCCTCATTATTGTTGGGTGAGTAAAAGCAGCATGTCCAAGGTAGTGAGACAAGATCTGAATCGGAATTGATGATCTGACATGAGGCTGTTGGAGAAAAAGGAATGATCATGAGTCAACTGCGATGATGGATTCCATGGCCTTGCTGATTGGAAGTAAGCTAATTGGTCTGCAGTTAAGGGGATCCGTATTTATGTAATGCTGTGATGTGGGCTGATTTCCAAGCAGATTGAAGATGCCCGATAGTAAATCACAGGGTGAAAAGGGCAGAGAGAGACAAAGTGCAAGAGCAGCAGAGCAGGTTTTTTAGGACATGTGAGCTGATACCGTCCGGTCCAATTGCAGAGTCAGAGCCGAGGGCTGCTAGAAACTTTTCCCCCCCCTTTTCAGGTGTAAAAGACATAATTCAGGAGCAATTGGGTATGACTGGGAAGGATGGGTACAGAGAGGGAGGTGTTAGGGACACATTATTTTAAAGCAAACACAGAATTGAGGCATTTGGCCTTCTCTCATAAGTCGTTGGAAGGGGAGCATACACCAGAGACAGGCTTGTCAAGGCACCACCAGGTTTTCGAAGAGGGAGACAAGTTTGAAACCTCATTCTTGAGATTGGACAGATGTTGTTTTATGGCTCTGCTGAGAGTAGACACTCACTTGTTGCGGGCTTTGTGGAATGATACGAGGTTGTCTTCGGTCTGATTTGCCTTCCAAGAGGAGAATGCAAGTTGTTTTAAAGCAACAGCCTCACCACAGGATTCAGAGAACCATGAGTGTTTTGATGGGTAAGATTACTGAAGACGAGATGGGATGAATCTGTGCATAAAAGAGAGGTTTCTGGGGAAGAATTCCCAGGCTAAATTAATATCAGCGGCGGTGGAGAGTTAAGTAGAACAGTCCTGAAGTGTAAAAACAAACAAACAAAAACAAACAAAAAAAAGTATAATCCCCAACTAAAATTATATGCAAGTCTTCCACCTGGAATGCGTAAATCCTTCAAAGAAAGAATCTGCAGCCACTTATTTCAATCCATAGACCGATGCACTTATTCTTACAAGTAAACCACTCGGTGGCATCCCCAACTGCAAGAACATTTGCTGCAGGGTAATTATTTTATGATAATTTCACGTGCCATAATAAATGCATCTCCACAATACACGCCATACAATTAACCAACTCGAATGAGGTCACGACACCATCTCGAAATGGAATTGCACAGACGGTGCCACGGTGCAATGGTTCGCATGCAAGGCACCGTAGTATGTTCCTGCCATGTAAGGGGTTAACAAAATTGGGAAATAGAATGTGTGAAGGAGCGGCACAATGATCTTGGCCTTACCTGCGCATGGTCTGTGATGTACAAGCCCACGTTTTCACAGTCGCTGATGGTACAGTGCCTGATCGTTGGGCAAGCTCCGTGACCGCTTACGCAAACCGCAGAGCCCACTGGGGAACAAGAAGCGAGAATCGTTGAAGCGCAGATCAACCGGCATATTTGTGAACAACCGCTCATGAACCAATAACTTTTCGCCGAGGCGCGAAACAAAAATTCTTTCCGGGCTACGGCACAACAAATCTTTCCAATGCTCATCCACGATGCAAATCCTTCACAATACCTGTTGTGTGCAATCAGAAAACGACTTATGGGAGACCTGAATGCTCGGTCAATAAACAAACATGAAGCCATCTTTTCTGCTCAGCAAGGCAGTCTGAAAGCTGAAGACAGCAAATACAGAATAGCCTTGTTTTACAGTTTTGTTCATTGTCGGGGTTAATTTGTTGATGTCATGCACCTCTGAGTCTCATCAAGTGCCTCCGGGAGTGCTCGTGCATCCTGATCCAGGCCGTGTGCTCTTAGTGGCCTAGTTTGGGTCTGTTGCTGTGTTCCTTTCCATTCCTCGTACCGCGGGCCCAGATGTTACCACAATATGTTGCCTCCCCCCCACCCCACCGAGACATTCATGTAACTTGCATTCGTCTGACAGCAGAACAACTACTGCTTCAAAACAAAGCCTCCCACCCACACGCTCAAACAACTTTCACATTCAGGAGGTAGATTTCTCTCTTCCGTTGCTTTCCACATCTCAAAAGATACTTATCTCTGTCCTTAAACTGCCTCATTGTCAGTTGCCATCACACAGAACGTTTTGTTGAATCACAGCAATTCTCTTGTCTAAAATAGTTGAGGGAGAACCCCCCCCCCCCCCCCAATCCATCCCCATGCCTCCTCTCTCCTCCCCTACAAATAATATTTCAAGGTGACACACTCAGCAAATACAGTTTAAAACCGTAAACAGGCACAAAGCTGCTTCCACAGAAGATAAACAGTTAAAACAAACAAACAGTTTGAAGGGGCACAATAAGGATTGGCACAATGTACACACCTGTACACGTGCTGCTGATGATGCAGTGATCCACCGAAGGGCAGCAGTTGACTGTGATTTCCAAACAATGGTGCGTATTGTGATGGTTGTTGGACTTGTCCTCTGGATTAAACTGTATGAACAGTGGTGACTGACATGAACATGAATCGTGGGAATAGAAAGGCAGGTAAACAGGCATGGCTACAAGGAATATGAAGTATTGTATGTGGACATGAGGAACTGAAGAGGGTGGATTTTTCAAACATGGAGACTGCTCAACAACCTTTTGATTATAACCACAGAGCAACTCATACAACAAAACATTCTACTAAAACAGTCACAAAGGGCCACTTTGGCAATCTTTTCACTCTCCACCACCCAAAAAGGCTTTAACCGCTCCACCACCCAACGAGGCTATAACCGTTCCACCACCCAAGAAGGCTTTAACCGCTCCACCACCCAACCAGGCTATAACCGCTCCACCACCCAACGAGGCTATAACCGTTCCACCACCCAAGAAGGCTATAACCGTTCCACCACCCAACGAGGCTATAACCGCTCCACCACCCAACGAGGCTTTAACTGCTCCACCACCCAACGAGGCTTTAACCGCTCCACGACCCAACGAGGATTTAACCGCTCCACCACGCAACCAGGCTTTAACTGCTCCACCACCCAATGAGGCTTTAACCGCTCCACCACCCAACGAGGCTATAACCGTTCCACCACCAAAAAAGGCTTTAACCGCTCCACCACCCAACCAGGCTATAACCGTTCCACCACCCAACGAGGCTATAACTGCTCCACCACCCAACAAGGCCTTAACTGCTCCATCTCTCAATGGTGAGGAATCACTTTAAAGATTAAATAATTATTGTATCCAGATCCGGATTCGGATCATTTCGTTCTTGTCACACACCCACCAAGTTTCGTCCGAATCACTCACAACTTTTTGAGATATCGTGCTATATATCGTTTTTGGCCCTCTCTCTCAATGGTGAACAAGCTCATAAAAAGAATTATAGTAGCCGGATCCAGATCTTCACCAAAATCTAATCAGTTCGTCTTGGTCACACACCCAACCTGCCCACCAAACTTCATCCGGATCCGTCCTCAAAATTTTGAGATATCCTGCACACAAACAGACAAACAGACCAACAGAGGGGTGAAAACATAACCTCCTTCATCTTCGGTGGCAGAGGTAACAACACCACTCTATTCTTCTCCTTCTTCAAAAGCAGCACAAGGCTGCGGGGGAGCATCGTTGGCTGAGGGCACGGCTGTGCCACTGATGCTATGCCCTCTGCTGGTTAGGGCAGGAATTTATCATTTGTTCAGCGTGCCGACGATAACTCGCCTACTCTTCGCAAAGGACGCCGTGGGATCTTTACCGTCTACCAACTCAGGCTGACAGACATGATATGTCAGTTTGAACATCCATCCGAGGGACAGCACAAAAACTGTTGAGTCACCCTGCCTGTGAAACACTGGGATGACAGTTTATAGCTGGGTCAAGATTCGAACCCAGGCAAGACAGCCAAGAGGCGAGTGTGCGTACCTCTCGCCATCCCGTCAGCCCATAATAATTATAACTAGCATCCGTTGAAGACAAAGTCTTTGATATCCCCCACCATAGTAAATGAGGACAAGTAGCAAAAAGCACCAGTTCAATTTATTCTTGATGTGTGTACCAAATTTCATAAAGAAATAGTTAATAGTTTTGCATCTATGCTTTGAAAACAAAGGTTAACCTCAATCAATTATTTCTTGATACCCAACTTGTTTCCATGGAAAGTGACAGAAATTTTTTTGGGGGAAATCTCTAAATATCAAAAGGCACCAGTTCACCACTTGCTTGATATGTGTACCAAATTTCGTAAATATATCTTGAGGGGATTTGTAGTTAAGCTCCGGAAACGAAATGTGACGGACGGACGGACGGACGGAACAAGGCGGGGATAACAAGAAAAAGAGCAATCAGAGATTGCAGACCCTGACCACGACATGTTTTGTGTGGTGTTTGTATACTGGTGTGTTACGTAATATAATTAGAAGTGCCACTTTATAACTGCTGGAAGTTATGACCGGGTACCAAGACGTCCCACTTTGATTCAACCCCGCTTTCATCAGACACTTGACCCTGACCCATGACGTTTACTATTATTCAATTGAATTTAGAATGGGATGAAAATCAATTCGATTCAAATCAAATGGAACACCAAAGAGGAACAGTACTGCATTGGAGTCATCAGAAGGAACCTAAACAAAGCAAAGATGAAGTCATCAGGAGGAACCTGGATAGGATTTTTATTTCAGCTGCGACTTACTGCTCTCCCATCAAAAGTCCATCCAGGCACAGCCAAGTAGGCCTTAAGAACAAAGTAAATAAAATAAAAAACTAAAAAAAAATTCAATAATTCTGGCTGCCAGACCATGCATCAGATCAGATTGAAATTTAAAAGATATATTCCCCATTACTACGAGATCATAATTGTGAAGTTTCACGTTCATTGAAGTTAATTATTTTTGTGAAAGATTTTTGCTCAATCCAATATGGCTGCCAGACCATGTGACCTATCAATTATTCGTGAATGCTCTGGTATCCACAAGACTTGGGGAACATTTGTGTGAAGCTTCCTCTCGATCTATCCAGCCATTCTAGAGAAGAAGATTTAAAAAAATTGGTTTTAGGGTAAATCCAAGCCTGGTGTTGGCTTAGTGGTGAGGGTGGCGGCTTGGGATCCGAGGGTCCTGAGTTCAAGCCCCGTTGGCCGCTGAATTAAATACACCAGGAGGTTGACTCAGCCTGTCATCCTTCTGAGGTCGGCAAAATGAGCACCAGTGTACTGGTAAGGGGGACACTGCATCAGCGGCATAGCTGCGTCCCAAGCAATGATGCAACCAGCAGCCACAGGCTGCACTCGATAGAGAGAGGGTAACTCCAATATGACTACCAAACCATGTGACCTATCAATTATTACTGAATAAACTTGTACACTCATGCCCTTGGGGAACATTTGTGTGAAGTTTCCCCCTCGATCTGTCCATCCCTTCTGGAGGAGAAGGTTTTTATTGGTTTTAGGGCAAAGCCAATACATATATATATATATATATATATATATATATATATATATATATATATATATATATATATATATATATATATATATATATATATATATATATATATACACACACTGCCAAAACATGTGACCTATGATGTCATATTGTTACGAATCAGGAAGCCATGAGCACTCAACATACAGGTCCTATAGAAGAGTTATATCGGTAAGTATGTGTTTTTTAGTTAGGGTCCCCGTCCCTCATTTAATGGGTGAATAAATGTACGTGCGCTGTGAGTTATTTTGATAGTTAGGATTTTTACATCACTCACAACTACGGCTACTACATCTACAACTACAACAACAACGCCATCTTCGCTCTCACAGCGACAACCCTCTGCTCCGAGCATTCTCCGCGCGCTCGCTGGTATGCGGGCGTGTTCGGAATTCGTTCGGGGATGGAATTCCATTCCCAAATATGGCCATGAACCGGTTCGCTTGGCAGCGCGCCAAATAAGGGAATGCGACGTGTCCCACCCAATGAGAGCGGACCACACCTGAGTGGACCGCGCCCGAGAGCAGGCCACGCCTGAGCGGACCGCGCCTGAGAGCGATAAAAGGAACGGAGAGCAAATAATCGGGTGGATCTGCTCGAGCACGGAGAGGAAGACTTCGCGCCCTTTAAAACCGCACTCTCGAGGCTGGGAAAAAGGCATCTCGTCGCTGGCGTGCTCTGGTTCTCGGCTCGTCTCGTGGCTGGCGTGGTCTGCGTCTGGCTGCCCTGGTCCGTTCTCGGCCGACTGGTGCTCCGGGAAGGTGCGGACGTCGAGCTGCGCGCTCGCAGCCAGCTAGCCTGCCATGTCCTCGTCCCTCAGCTCGACTTCCCTCCGAGCTGAAGGGATAATAAAGACCATTTTGGGTCCGTTTCTTTTGGGTGTGCATCTGTTTTGTGGGCCCATCTGTAAGTAGGAATTGTTTAAGTGCATGTGTGTAAATTTGCATTCTCTATTAGTCGTGATAACTCTGCCCTTACGTGCTTCCCTCGTTTCCCCGATTACTGTGAATAAATACCCAATTTGTTAAATGTATCAGCTCGATTCTGGGTTTCTCCATTGGCTTAGCATGGCAGGTGTTGGTGAACTACAAAGGCTGTTACCGCTGGAAATGTACATTTGGACCGACGGGACTTCGGCAACCATCCGCTCGGGTTGCGCACGGGTCGGGCACGCTAACGGCTCGACTCGACGAGTGCCGTCGAGGGTGTGAATACTTGGTAGCTTTGTCCGCGTGGGTAATTAGGTATATTGAAGTTTGGCAATTAACCCTACCTCACCCGGTCAAATTATTGACGATTCACGGTCCGGTGAGGAACCCGTACCCTCGGAGTTTTCCGAAAGGTACGATCTAGATTCCAGGTGTTCGGCCGAGTCAACCCTACTGCTCCACCTAGCGGTCATGCTCGCAGCCGATACCCCGGTCAGCAACAATATGTGTGAGCCTTTTGTTCCTCATGGATAGGCGGTCATACGTGTTAAGTTTCGCCTTGATCTGTTCAGCTATTTCAGAGAAGAAGATATTTGAAGGTTAAAAAAAGAATATGGCTGCCAAATCACGTGACCGATGATGTCATCATTTTTTTGGTGGACCATTTTATCCCTAGACGACCCTCAAAATTTTTCATACTGATCAGATGTAGCATTCTACATATGCAATTATTTCATACATGTAAAGTTTCACCTCGATCTGTTCAGTAGTTTCAGAGGTATTGAAGGTTTAAAAAAAACAACAAATAAAACTATGACAGCTGAACCACATGACAGATGACATCATCAATTTCTATTTCTGTGGACCAACTTATCCCAAGATAACCCTCAAAAATTTTCATACTGATCGGATTTAGCGTTCCACGTTTGCAATTATGACCAAAAAAACAAATAAACCAATGTCACCCGCAGGGTGACCCGTATATTGCCAAAAGGTGACCACGTGTGACTTCTTTAAGGTCACACTGAGGTGAACAGAGCTGCTATCCACCAGGAGCGACTCCTTGAGGAATATCTGCCTACGAGAGATTCCGATGAGAATCGTTCTACAGAATAACCATGAAAAATATGCTTTTGCCTCATAACGTCACCAAATGACGTCATAATGTCTCAAGCTTGACATATCTAGAAAGTACTCATCGAGGTGTTCAATTTGAGGTACGACACGATATGGTTCCTAAAACTTGAAAATTTGACCTTGGGGTCAAATATGTTTGACCTGAGGCGCTAACCATGAAGGTCAAGGCCAATCGCCACCAAAAATTAATCAGCTGAGCGCCAGACCATGAACTATATTCCCATGAAGTTTGAAGACGATCCGATCAAAATTACTCAAAAAATAAGGGTTTCGTCGACTCCCCTGATTTGCGACAAAGTGACCTTGACCTTTGACCTTCAAAATTTTATGTGCTGAAAGGGACCTCTATAGGCCTCTGATATGCGAAGTTACAAAAATTTCCAATGATAACTGTGCTCTGCAGAGTGATTTATACGTGATTACAGACCAAAGAAAAAAAAAACATATGAAGGTCAAGGCCAATCGCCACCAAAAATTAATCAGCTGAGCGCCAGACCATGAACTATATTCCCATGAAGTTTTAAGACGATCCGATCAAAATTACTCAAAAAATAAGGGTTTCGTCAACTCCCCTGATTTGCGACAAAGTGACCTTGACCTTTGACCTTGACCTTCAAAATTTTGTGCACTGAAAGGGACCTCTATAGGCCTCTGATATGCGAAGTTACAAAAATTTCCAATGATAACTGTGCTCTGCAGAATTTTTTATACGTGATTACAGACAAACAAACAAACAAAAAAAAAACATACAAGCTGACTAACATATCTTGCAAAAACTTCGTTTTGGCAAGATAAAAAAATCACACTTATTCCCCATGAGGAGTACTTGCTACGTGCCAAGTTTCAGTTTTTTCCTTGGTGTGGTTTCAGATACAGAGGTCCAAAGTTTTTCCTTTTTTTCCTACATGGCTGCCACACCAAGTGACCTATGACATCATAATTATCATTGAAACATTCCACATGAGTTGTCGCTCCGATGGTGAAAATTTTTTCAATCCTACAAGCGGTTGCAGAGAAAAACACTCATGTTCTGTGCAGACAAACAAAAAAAACCAGACAAACAGACAGACCCAAACGCAAGACCTTCTCCTTTGGCAAGGATAATATTACTACTGTACTGTAATGGAACAAACGTAGATGTCCCCAAAACTCCAAAAGTGACACGTGGCAGAAATAGTGCCACCTTTGGTGGTAGCCGGTATTACAAATAATTTTCCTTCATCTTACGATATGAAGTATGATATGCTGTGATTAATGCAATTTATTTCAAAAATGACAAACATTGTATGCATTTCCACGACTGTGCCATAGCACATTGCCCACCATAGGTGGGTGAGAAGGGCACTCACCACTGGAGGGTGGGAGTGCCCGCAAGTTATAAGAAGGGTACCTTTGAACTTCGACGCAGGAGGTCATTAGACCAATCAAAGCCTGCGCTATTATTATGAACCTATGGTAGTTTGTTGGTGCTTTATCCATTTAAAATGTTGAGCGTCAAGCAAGGAAGCAGCACTACCATTGTTATGAAAATCTTTGGTGCGGCTCAGTCGGGGGCGGGGTTCAAACCACCGACCTCCAAGACTCAGAGTGGATGTGGTGCAGTTCCTTCGCAATATTAATCGGCATTCCCCAATTCAGAATCAAAACCAAGTTAAATGAAATCTTTTATGAGGAGGTTGCAGCATACAGTACAGTAATGTATGGACGTTTTGATTGATGACGCAGGATTCACATGAGCGGTATCTGAACTCAAAGCGACGTGTGACCGTTCAACAAATCCCTGTAATAATCAGGAAAATTGTCGAGTCATTTTGTCTGATTGAATGACGAGAACGACACAAGGACACAGCACGTACTGCAGGGTATTAGTAGCAAAAGAAAAGAAACGGAAACAAAAAAAATGGTTTCCGGTGAATTTCGGTGATGCACACTGTATTTAATGGCAGCATCACACACACATCGCACATTACCGCAAAGGAACTGTACTACATTAAAACCTGTCCTATCGATGATGAGATGCAACACCTTTCCACTTTCGAAGTTGATTAATGCAGGTTGAACTGCCATTTCAGGAAGGAAACTAGAACGGCACTCGGTAGAGCGCATACCTCCACCAGGCTGAATAGTTTATGGTTTGTATCCCACTGATGGGCCGGATCTGGAGAGGGCCCTGAACCAAAATCTAATCGGATTGTTCTCGTCACCGAAACAACCCATCCACTAAGTTTTGTCATCCATCCTTCCACAACTTGTTGAGATATCATGCTATATGTAGTTTTTGGCCCCATCTCTCCAATGGTGAATGAAGAATGAAGAATCACATTTTTTTTAAATAAAAAATTCTACTATTTTGATACTGGATTGACAGTGGGTTATAATTAATTTGCGAGACAATGACCAATCCATGTAAAGTATCTGTTCAACCGTCATACTCTTTCATACCCTCGTAAATCTCCATCATACACAATACAGTACAATATGTATACATCGACAATACTCCAGTTGCCCAACTGTCCAATTCACGTACCCTGATGGTCATGAAGCCCACATACGCATCCTCAGAGCCTTCCATGAACACGAATGTGGAATCTCGAGTGTTTTCAATCACCACGTTGTCAGACACCTTTCCGGGACCTGAGTGAGGGTTCACACAACATTTTATTTGAAATGGACGCGAGACAGGACGGAACAAGCTACACAAGCAAGGACACGTCCCTCGATATTTTATTGTGCATTTGTAAAACAAACAAACAAAATAAGATGTTTCGATGAATTTTTCTGTTTGGTTTTGAGTAAGACATAAGTGGGATGGGGATGGATGGGGTTGGGGTGAGGTGGGGCTGGAGGGGGATGATTGGTGCTGCAGTGTTCACACACAGCCACATATGGCATCTGATTGTGTCTGTCTACCTTTGGTTTGGGCCTCAGAGACATAATTACAAAAAAGCATTATTAAAGCAACAAAAGACAATTCCAAGATTTATAATTTCAAATTCTCCAAACCTCCCATTGAAAGGTGCAGAGAACAATGAAAGTTAGGGTTCTGCCTTTTGCATTCAGCAGTGAATTAACAATCCACATTTGATATCGCTCCTTCTTTCTTGCAAAACTAATCCTTTCATTACGTGGCCTGTCTGCGGTGCGATCCCCCACCTTTCGTATATATGCAGTAACTGCAAGAACCTATAATAGGTGTGACTGTAATCAGGTAATTCAACTTCCAATTAATTACTGCAGCTCAGAGAGCGCTCGACTAATTGGCGCTCTCGAGTACCGACACCTTCATGATGTGACGTGGCGATGCAGACTCCAACCTGCCTGCAGCGCTGTAATGCATCCTGCAGCGTAACAGAAGTTTGCTCCCTTGCTTGGCCGTTATTATTATTATTATCATCATTATTTATTAAAATCGCCCGTTTACACACGATACGTTATGGTCACAAAGAAAGACACCGAATGTCTCCCAAAAGTTTTGTCGCTAAACTCAGAGACAGGCAAAACAAAGTGAACACTCGTGCATCTACAAAGGTGTTCAGAATGAGTAACAAACAAACAAACAAAAAAATCAAAACTTGTATCAACACTGCATATATTCAAATAAATAAATGATTGCACAAGTCCTATGAAATAAAATAAAAATAGTTTCCATCATTTACAGGGTTTCTCAATGGATATAAATGCCGTAGGTTCACAGCAAGAAACACGATTATTTAAATACATAAACTGCAGCTAAGTCGATGGCGCACCATCTCAAATCCCCACGCTTCCCACTTAAAGCAAAGTTGAAAGATGGCAAAAAGTTCCACCAGAAATGAGTCGATATCAAATTCTGAGTTAAAAAAACAACAAAAAAAAACTTCTGTTATGACCCCTGTCCCCGTTCCCTGGGGCATGAACCGGTGGTCAAATCCAAAGAATCGTTACATATTTTATGCGTCCCCCCCCCCCCAACAAGTTGATTGCATATACAGTTTCAGTAAAAATATATATATATATATATATTTGCATGCAATTGCATTTTTTGGTATTTGACCTTTTGACCCAGCACCAGGGACCTAGGCAGTCGGGCCACAATTGACACTGATCTCGCATCTTCTTGCCATGTGGTGATCACAACTCCCAAGTTTGGTGAATTTCTGCACAACCATTTCGGAGATAGCATAACAGACAGTCGACACAGAGACAGACAGACAGACAGACAGACAGACAGACAAACAATATCCCCCTGCTCACTATTTTTATTTTAAGCGCGGGGATAACAAAACAATTAAATTAGACAAATCTATAAAAGTCTCAGTACGAAGGAAGTACACCTCCAACAACCAGTTATAAAAACAACCGACGATGTCCTGCACCATTTCGTGCACAGTAACGACCAAACTTTAAAAACGAGACTATAAAAGGCTCAGAAGTTCAAACGAATAAGTTAACTAACAATTACCAAGTGTTCGTTAGATGTGAATGGAGCATTTATTGTTGGTGCGTGGAATGGCCACTCTCACCTGCACCTAACATAGTGATGGGTGATTCGACATAAATCCATTCGTCCGTGTAGATACCGGAATGGACAAACACGAGTCCGTCAAAATGGCCTTCCTGTACTCCGCCCAGGGCATCCTCAATGGTGTCGTAGTACTGGAGAGGAAACGGTCTTGATAAGCACCCAACGTTTACAAACAGGAACAATCGCTCATTAACCAACAGACATGAGCACCCCACACAATGTCCTCATTAACTCCGACACCGAGGGTGGGCAGAGGTTATGTTTTCATCCATGTCTGTCTGTGAGCAAGATATCTCAAAAGGTTATGGACGTATTTAGATGAAACTTGGTGGAGAGGCTGGGTGTGTGTAAGGACAAATTGATTAGATTTTGGTGAAGATCCAGATCCGGCTTATAAGTGAGATACAAAACGTAAACTGTTCAGCCTGGCGGAGGTATGAGCTCTAACGAGTGCAGTTCTAGTTCCGCATGTAATCCACATACAACATTCTCCGCAAACCTTTTGTAATAGTCATCTGAGGCTCATGAAAAGAAATGTACAAGTACATTCGTAGATACCAATGCACTTTTTTTTTTAAAACTAGTATAAAAGCCTGTCAAAAATGATTGGTTTGAGTTCTTTTATTTTAAATGTTCAAAAATATTGGAAGATATGATGTTTCATAGCAAGAAGGGTTATTTTAAACCACTACATGTACAAATATGATCATATTTTCTTTATCGTCTGGGACGTTTCATTTCGAATGTACAGCTTTGTGAGTGTGCCAAAGTGTGAAGCCTCGGCCTAGCGTAATGTGTGCTCATCTCTTCATTTCTTAGACATCCTACAGACGTAAATGAACACTCGTTTAGCTCGCAGCGTGTTACACATCACATGCAGCGAATTTCACCTTCTTACACCTTGTATTTACTGCTATTTTTTTCAAAGCACTTCTGTACACTGCCCTTGAGGCTCGGTTTGCAAGCCACCATCTACATTTCCAATAGAAGAGACACAATGACTCTTCAGGGTCCTAAGGGTCTTTGGGTACTCAAGGTTCCAAAATACCCTTCGCGGCACAATTCAAAACACCTCACTGCACTGGACAGGAATACTTCACTGTAAAGGGTGGGGACTTGTAACACCCTCTTTCACCTGGAAGCGGTGCTACACAATACACATTTATATCGAGATTTTGCTTGCACATTCACCCCACCCAGAACACCACCAGCAAAGATAAAAACGCCCCTATGCACTAACCGGGGTCATGCCAGAACTGTACGAGCAGCACGACGCGATGCTACACACACGCACAAATCTGTGAATTATAGTAAGGATGATGAGGATCTCGGGAACGATGGATAACTGAAAAGGGCATAAGGGATTTGAACATGGGCCGCCAATCTTATAAGCTACACTGAAAAAGGATTGATCAAGCCTTGATCCACTCAAGCCTTGATCTTTGTTTGGCGAAACATTTTTGGCTACTTCGCAAATGAAACGTGGAGAAACAAAATATAAATGTGCTCCCTGTTAATTTTTCCATCTGAAGATAGGGCTCATGAACCCACACCCAGTTTTGAAGCCCAAAGACCAGATGTGGTTGTCTAATGTTGAGTAATGTATGTGTAATTAATGCTCAAGTATGCAATGATGTATACCGATATCTTTGTCCTGCATGTGATGTATGTACAAGCTCCTACATGAGCCTTGACGATAAAAAGAAATGAATACCAAAAAAAAATAAACTTGAAAGAGTTCATCGTGTTCAAGATCACCAGTTCTTAAGGGCTGGTAGGGTAGCTGAGAGGTACGTGCACTCGCCTCGGCACAGTCTTGCCTGGGTTTGAATCCCGACCTGGTAATAAACTGTCATCCCGGCGTTTCACAGACGGCGATTCATCAATGTGTGCCGTCCCTCAGATTGACCTTAAACTGGGTGTCACGTCTGCCGGTATTAGTTGGTGGACCTGAGAGATCCCACGGTGTCCTTCCAAAGAGTAGGTGAGTTATTGTCGGTATCCTGAACAAATTACATATTCCTGCTCTAATTTCCTGAGTCGAACATCACGCCAGACCAACCAGTTTGTGAAAGACTTGGGCCAAACATTTTCCCCGGCCAACCCCACAAGGTTGGAATAATTGTGGCCGTCAGAGTACGTGATGGCCAATTCTTCATCGTTACTCCCAAGAAGTAAAGTGACAAGGTTAAAGAAAATTACAGCAAATGCAGGAGAACAAGAAAGAGGAACCACAGGAGATCGATGAAACACCACTGGAGACGGTGATGCCTTCATTCCCAGATCACAAACTAATAAATAAAGTTTAACGCACACACATCGAAACAAAGGAATAAATAAATAAAACGATATTCCGACTTTGACAGACCTTCCAGATGAACTTACCAGCATGTTCTCTCTGCCCTTGTACCGTGTCACATTATTGTAAAAGTGCTCTGCGTAACCTGGATTGACATGTGCTCCTTTGTACTGAAATAAAAACACAATAAAATTAATCAATTAATAAAAAATAGTCCAGTTGACAATAACTTGGAAAACAACCTGCTCGGTAGAAATAAGAGTCTCGAACGATCTCACTTTGGCAAGAATAAAATCCCACAGGCCGTGACTGAGACAGACAACATCATGGCTGATGAGCAGTCCTCCAACATGTTGTCGTGGAAATTTCCAATGTATTACGATTAACATGCCACATCAGCACAATTTATAGTGTATCAACAGGTCACGTATTAACATTCCATATCTCCAAATGATAAATAATCCTTTTTGGACTTGGTGATGTTCCTGCGAATATCTCCTGCTCTTAATTGTGAGAGTCAACATCTCTCTGGCTATTCTCAAAGAGCTGCCTCAATGCCGGCAAGTCTTGCAGTTCACTCAGTCAGATTGGCAGGGACTGCAAGCAGCCATCTCTCTTCAGGACTGGTCTCCTATAACTGCTGCCCCTGATGTTAACTCAGCCTGGGAATTCTTCCACAGAAACTTGCTTGCTCCCTCTCATGCATAGATTTATCCCATCTTGTCTTCATCTAAACTTCCCCTCTTTCCATCCATGGTTCACTGAATCCTGTGGTGAGGCAGTTGTTCTGAAACGACTTGCCTTCTCTTCCTGGAAGCTAAAACCGACCGAGGCCAATCTCAGTGCATTCCAAAAAGTCCGCAACAAGGGCGTGTCCATTCTCAGGAGAGGCAGAAAACATCATCTGTCCAACCTCAAAAATGAAGTTTCAAACTTGTCTCCCTCCTCTAAAACCTGGTACCACCTTGACAAGTCTGTCTCTGGTGTATGCACCCCCTCCATACCTTCCCACTCGTCAAATGGCACCACAGCCGACTCCGCTCATGAGAAGACTGAATGCCCTCAATTCTGTGTTTGCTTCCAAATCTTGTCCCCAACCCCTCACTCTCGGTACCCATCCTTCCATATTGTACCTAACTGCTCTTGGACTCTGTCTTTTGCACATGAGAAGGTTATTTCAATCCTTGACTCTGGCACTGCTGCTAGAATGGATGGCATCAGCTCACGTGCCCAAAAAAACCTGGTCTGCTGGTCTTGCACATCTTCTCTCTGCCCTTTTCACCCAGTCATTTGCCCGAGGTCATCTTTCAACTGTTTGGAAATCTGTCAACATCACTGCATTATTTTTTTTTTAAAGGTACAAAAACTGATCCCCTCAACTACAGACCTATCAGCTTCCAATCATCAGCAAGGTCATGGAATCCATCATCGCAGTGGACATGAAATCCTTCCTATTCTCTAACAACCTCATCACAGATCACCAATTTCGTTTCAGACAAGGTCACTCTTCCTTGGACATGCTGCTTTGACTCACCAAACAATAGATGGAAGCCCTCAAAGGCGGACAAGAGATCAGAGCAATTTCTCTGGACATATCTCGTGGTTTTGATACAGTCTGGCATCCTGCCTTACTCTGCAAACTCTCTGCCTATGGCATCCAAGGTCAACTCCATACATGGCTTGCTGACTTCCTGTATTCTCATAGCCAAAATGTGGCTCCAACAGAATCCTTTCATCTCCTCTCACTGTTAAGGTTCCCCAAGGCAGTGTTCTGGGCCCAGTCCTATTCCTGATCTTCATCAATGATCTCACTGACTCTCTGGAAAATCCCCATTATCTATTTGCTTATGACTCCACCCTCTGCAGTGACATCCCTCATCCTTCAGATTGGCAGGGTCCAGCCTCTTCACTCTCTTCAGACCTTGATAAAATCACAAACTGGTCAAACACTTGTAATGTCTTTCAATCCTGACAAATCTCACACTCTCACTATCTCTCTCCTAAAGGATCATCTGGTAACCCCTCTCCTCCCCCCTCCCCCCCCATCTCCTTTCATAACAATCCTGTTGAGGTAGTTCAGTCATTAAAACTCCTGGGTTTCACGATCAGCCATGATCTTTTTTGGCAAGCCACATTTCAAAGTTGGTCTCCAAAGCCAGTTGTCATGTCGTAAAAAGTCTTTCCTTGGCACACCTGAACTCCTATCCACCTCCAAGGTCTTCATCCACAGCTTGATGGAGTACTGTTTTCCCCTCCGGGCTGGCTCCACTGCTTCACACCTTGCTCAGCTTGACCCTGTGGAGACCAAAGCCTTCAAGATCATTGGAATCTCCCACTGTAAAGCTGAGTCTATTGGCTGATCAATCCACCATCGCAGACAGGTCGGGGGGTCTATCTGTGTTCTTCCAACTCCTTCTGTTCTTGCACCCTCTCCTCTTTCTGTGCTTCGACCCCCCCCCCCACAGGTTTCGACAAAGTGTGCACGTTCCATCAGCAACCATGTTGTGAAAATCTCAAATTCCAGGATAACTGCTCATCCCCACTCATTTGTTCTTCTTTTTTCCTTCCTGTGCAACCAACTTCCACATTTTCAATCTCATTCCTCCCTCCAGGTCTTTGAGACGGGTGTTCATCACCATCTCAAATCATCCCTCAAACAAAACAATTATCTTGTCCACCCCGTGCATCCTCCCCCACCCCTCACTCCTAACCCACCCATTATTTTTCCAAGTCTTCCTCTATTTTTGTCCCTCAACCCTGCTGTTGGGGTCCCCCCTTCTCGACTGTTCTTTTTGTTCCATTCAGCGTCCTGACCCGCCCATTGTTCTAGCTCTTCCACGAGCCTAGACTCTGAAAACAAAAAACAAACAAACCCAAAAAAACATGGGACTTGTTTTCCAGTCAACTACTTGTGTCCATCATGACAAATTACCAACAACAAAAGCAGGCCGCTGCAGAGCCAACCGTTCCCCATGAAAACGAGACAGCTCACCAGTTGCCGAAAACTCTCTCTCCAGGGATTTGGATGATCATGGTCATCAGGATGGATCTGGAAGAACTTTCCAGGTTCAGGGTGCATCATAGGTAAAGTGTATTCAAAGACCTCCATGTACAACTCTTTCCTGCAACACGAGCCACATGAAAGATCAGCCGTTAACAAATGCCCCCAAAACAAAAAGCAATCTCATCCTTCAGGAGCAGGAACCAAGAAAACCTGGCTGGAAAAACAAAACAAAACAAGTGTAGTCGGGTAAACCATCGACTTATTCGACAGAGTAGGGGTGATTGAGAGAAGATAAATAACACTCACAAAGTGGCAAAAGGAACAAGGAGATATGTGGGAAAACAACATCTTTGGAAAAGAAAAAGGTGCATTTGAACCACCAAGGATGCAGGTGCAGTAACTTTGCATGAACAGGTGTAGGCCTTCTTTGAGCACAACTCAAGGTCATGATCAAATCGGGCACAATGTCACTGCTACATGTTCTGCCCATTTCTCTTCAACTGTAAGTGCTTTAATTTATTTATCTTTACTTTCATCAGGCTCAGAGAGGAGCTTGGACATAAATCACATGGACGTAGGCATAAGGTCCATCAATGTATGGCGTACGTTTTACACATGACACCACCGAATGGTGTAATAGAGCATATGCTCTGAGCCTGGGAGGCCAGCGGTTCTGACCCTGGCCTAGTCATACCAAAGACTAAACATACCCATCAGAGATGGGGAATCCCCCGCCATTAAAAAAGGGTCATATATATTCCAGATAATGAGGGAGGTGAATTGGAAACAAGACACCATTTGGTCATCATCTCTTTCGAGCTATACAGCAAAAAGTTTAAATTGGACCAAAAATATATTGTCTATGGTGTGCTTAGCATAAGAGTACATACATGGTATAGACTGTTAGAAAAATAAGTTAAGAATTGTGTCTTTCCAGCAGCATACAGCAGGAGGTGCGATGATATGATGATGACTGGGAATGATCTTGTAGTGCTTTCTGGAGGTGTGATGATATGGTGATGAATGGGAATGACCTTGTAGTGCTTTCTGGAGGTGCGATGATATAGCGATGATTGGGAACGATATTGTAGTGCTTTCAGGAGGTGTGATGATATGGTGATGATTGGGAATTATTTTGTAGTGCTTTACAGGTCTGTTGTAATGTTGGTTAGGATGCACATGTTGTTCAATTGATTTTCAGAACAAAAATGTTCATAACCTCAATAGCAACAGTCTTACAGCTTTATATAGTGTGAGTCAAGAATTAGATGTCGATTGCAATCCACACTGCCTTATGATAGCTCCAATATGTCTCAAGGACACCACAGTGGAAGATTTCAGGTTCGAGGTTGGAAAATATGAGGTCAATCTGTGTTTGATTATCTGTTGTGTATTGCTTTATTTGCTGTGTTAAGGCGCTGTCACACCTTGACGATTTAGCCAGCGTATGCCGACTTATGAAAAATTTGTCTAAAACGCTGGCACACGTCAAATACGTTATGGGTAAGTTTTGCATACATTAAGAGCACGCTGAAAAACACTGCCATACGTCGTAGTACGCTGGCTTTCATCGTTGTACTTTGCGGTTGTCCACAAATTTTTGCATGCTTGAAATTTTACGATGTATGCCAGCGTATAACTCACACGTTCCGCTACGCTGGCCATAAGTTGTAGGCACGTTATGCGATCGTTGACACATGTCGACACACGTTACTTGTAAGTTACTCATAAGTCGAAACACGTCGAGGTAATGATTAGCGCACCCGAAACTTATTTATAACCTATGAGTAACGTGTTGTAGGCACGTTACACGATCGTTGACACACGTCGAGGCACGTGATGCGATCGTTGACACACGTCGATCGTTGACACACGTCGAGGCACGTTACTTGTAAGTTACTCATAAGTCGAAACACGTCGAGGTAATGCTTAGCGTACCCAAAACTTATTTATAACCAATGAGTGACGTGCTTTGAACCTATGTGTAACGTACCTCCAACGCATATTTACGTATGTAGAGGTATTTGATTGACGTCTTCCGGACGACCACAGAACTTACTGAACGTGTTTCTAATTTACAGCTACCGTATAATGGCGTAATGGCAGCGTTTAAAAAAAAAACAACAACAACAACAATAACTTCCGATATTTCGTCACGTGCTGTTACGTCACGTCCGATTGCCTCTTCAGTTTGCTCATGTCTTATTCTTAATTCCTCCTCTGTGAATATTTTCTGTTTGAGGATATTGTCACGTCGACGTCGAAACTTAAAAGCAAATGTCCGAATATATTTTAAAATTCGTGATAGACTTAAAAAAAATAAAAAAATAAAAAACACAACAACAACAACAACAACAACAACTTCAGATATTTCGTCACGTGCCTTCATGGAACCAAGGAGAAAAAAAGAAAATGTGCCTTGACGGAGAAAATAAGTTTCGGGTATGCAAAACATTACCTCGACGTGTTTCGACTTATGAGTAACTTACAAGGAACTTGTGTCGACGTGTGTCAACAATCGTATATCGTGCCTACATCTTATTCCCAGCGTAGCGGAACGTGTGAGCCATACGGCGAGTACGTCGTAAAATTTTCAGCATGCTTGACACTTTCAATTTTCAGGCGGTTATGATTTAAATCGGCGTGCGGCAAGTTTTTAACAGGCTACGCCACGAGTTCGTCGGCGATACGTGCAGCGCGCTATGCCTACGTTAAACTATCGTTGGGCATCGGTTGTGAACGCCGATAACAAGCTAAGCATTCGTTGGTATAAGTTATCTATAAGACAACGAAACATTCTGTGCCCGTTACTAATATGTTATGCATACGACCAACACGTTATGAATACGACCAAAACTTTTTTTTAAAAAACATCAAAATTTCAGCGTACGCCAACGTTTTACATACATTTTTATACGTTGCCATTGCTGGCTAAATCGTCAAGGTGCGACAGCACCTTTAGACCAAGGCTGAGCATCAAATTGTGCAGTTGTCTTTTGGAGCTTGTTTCCTGCAGCCAATTGATATTGAAGTCTCCCAGGACAATGAGGTTCTCAGTACTCGTACATGGAAGAGAGTCTTTCAAGACTTGACACAGAGTTTTAACAGATGTTCTTGGAGGGTTGTATACAGCAACAACTGTTATATTTTGCAATTTGCCTTGCACATGTAAAGAAGTGATTTCAACTTGAGAACTACTGCATATTTTTGGATAATTAGTCTTAAAAGGTGACATACTGTAGACTGAAGTACCATGAGGTGGTCGGGTTTGAGGGTTATTTGATGAACCATCATTTCTGAATTGATATTTTCCAGCGATTTCAGTTGATTCTTCAGTATAATGTTTGCAGAATCTTGTTTCTGTGTAGATAGCTAGATCAGCAGCTTGCAAATTATGATCTGCTGTGACATCTGGCAAATGTCTGTGCAAAGACTGAGTATTGAGGCAAACAATCTTGCACTGATCTTTCAAGTTGTGGAGGAATGCCAATGATGGTTTGTAGACATGTCGTCGTAAGGTCTCCATATGCTATTGGACATCTTTACTTAGACTGATTTTGTCCTCATTCAAGTTCAGAATATATAATTGGTCAAGCGATTTCACATGACTCAGCCCAACATAATGTATATGAAGCATTTTCCTACCATCAAGATCAATGACAAGCTTGTCCAAAGTGTCACCCTGAGAGCGATGAATTGTCTTGGCAGCTGCTGGTCTCAGTGGAAATTGGGTCCTGAGGACTTCAGCCTTTCGATTGCGACCCACTTTGACTTGTCTGGAGATAGGGGTGATGGGTGTCCATGATTTCTTAATGCTTCCTTTGTACAAGTGCCTATTTTGATATCTTGTCTTGACCCCAACTTCCCTCTGATCAAATTCCACCCATACAACACCAGATGCTGTATTGCAAGATGATTGTGGAAGAGCAAATCTAGTCACTACACATGCAGCTCTATTTGTCAAGCCATCTTCAACATTTACATTTACACAGAGATCATATCTTAATCCAAGTGCAAGCTGGAGATTTGTGTGCAACTGCATCGTTTTTCTTGGATCATCTGGAACTTGGTTAAGTAGTCTTGAACAGACAGAGCTCACCGATAACATTTCTCCAATAACAGAATCTTTAGCTCTCACAGTAAATTTATCAGCTTCAGAACATAGAAATGCATTTGTGTTGTGGTGGTTCACTTTGGCATTGCGAATGAATAAGTGTTGAGTTTCTTGAGGAAATTGCTGTGTTGGCTGATGAAGACATCTGGTGCGCAACAACTGTAAATCAGCAGGTGTTTGCCTGCCCTCTCGAAGGCGATTCAACAATTGTGCAAACTGTAGATTGTCTCGCTGCCTCATTATTTCATGCAATTCAAACATCTGGAAATGTGTTTGCCACCGATTTGTAGCAAGGGGACCACAATCCTTGTCAATATTAGCAAATATGTAGCTGTCACAGACTGGTCTTAATTGGAACAAATCACCAACTGTGATATAGAAATACCACCAAAAACTTGGAAAGAACCAGTGATCTCCTGTAGATGCTTGTGTATGAAATTTAGCATCTTGTTGCCAACCATCGATATTTCATCAATAATGACTAACTTCACATGGCCAAGTTGTGTACGCAGTGTGTTCAGCCAATCACTGTCCAATGACCGGTAATCAAGAGACTGTCTGGCACTTTTAAGGCACTATGTATGTTATTTCCATTGATATTGAAAGCAGCCTTGCCTGTCGGGGCCAGCAACATTATCTTGATATGTTTAAAATCTTCGCCTACTATGCTGTTGAGATATCTGAGGGCAGCTTGATAGAGACCAATGATGACATGCGTTTTTCCAACTCCTGCACCTCCACTGAGAAAGCAGAATCCAGGTGTGTCTGAGGTCTTGATTTGGTGGAGAATATCATACACAAACTCCCTCTGATGCTTCGTTAGACTCTGCATGTGCTTACGAAATTTATCATGCATTTGATACTGAATAATGTCCTCAGTACTGTGAGATATAGTGCTTAGACCAAGATCTTCTCCAAGATCATTGTGTTCTGGAGCAGAATGATTGTTATTGTCCTGTTGTGTCTGTGCCTCATCTCTTCTGTCTCGATGTTCTGTGTTGGGAGCCACCCATGCAGCTCCATCAACAACATCATCTTCATCAAAGTTCTGTAAGTCATGCAGAGCTTGGTCTACAGCGTCTGTGGATAACATGTATTTTTGCTTTTCTGCATCAACTGTCACTAACCTTGTTATAGTGATTCTGATACGTGTCATGGCCACCAAGAAGATCACTTTCTTCATCCCTCCAACATGTGTATAGCATGAGCAGTTCTCGGAAGTGTTTCTCTGGTTTTGTCTCGATCAAAGTGAACAGACCTAAGCAACTTAGCCTCAGATCTCCATCTGTATCCTTCAGCTTTCATTACTGGAATGGTATCAGAAGTACACAACTTAGTATCAGGAGTTAAGATATTAATGTCAGATACCAAAGCAGTATTGTTTTCTGGTTGAGTTTCAATGTTGCCAGCATCTTCATCTGTATACTCAGGCAAAACATCATTGTTTGCTTGATCATTTTCTTGAACAGCCAGCTCTGGTAACAGGCCATCTTGTGTTGGTTTCTTTGATCTGTTTCTTTTACTTATATTGTTCTTGTCTTCACTATACCATGATGCAAACTCTGTTAAGGTAATATTTCTAATGCCTTTGGTCTGTTCGAATACCTTTTTATGATATTGTTTGATTCTATGTCTTCAGAATTATCATCCATTTCATCAAGAACCTCAATGGGTTTTAGGAGGCAAACTCTATCTTCTGGAGGATTAGTATTGATGAAGATCACTGAGCGTGATGCCTTACGCATAGGCAGCTGTAACAGGAGGTATACAGCTTCTTGGGCACTTATTTCAACACCATTCAGGAACTTGTTTCCAATATTGCAGACTTGTTGTCATATATCTTCATGCCCATTCCTAGCTTCTTCTGTTGCTTTTTGCAAAAGTTTGCTCATTCCCTGCTGATCTTTCATTACATATGAAGCAATGTACATTGCACATGCATAGACATCAGTGATGTACTGTATGTCCATGTTAGCTCTCCATGCTTTGAGACAATGCTTGCTGTAGTTGTTGATTCTCACTTCATCTGGCTTTCTTTTCAAGAAAATTGTTGGTGATTTTTATGTGGAACGCAAAGCTAGAATGTAATCATTTTCTGTAAGTTGTAATTCAGCAAGTAACTCTTCATGTGAAAGGGTAGTTTCTTCATTCATTAGGGCTAAATGACCTTTGATTTTCTCACAGTTGATTTTGTATTTCTTTAAATCTTCATCCGTATATTCATCTGTCTCCAGTGGCTTAAGCAACATGGTTTTTACCATAGGTGGCCTTGGAAAATTGAACCTGCATTGTTTTTTGTTTTGTTTTCAGCAAGTACGAGAATGCCTGTGCAGCTGATATTGGACCAATTGTGAAAGCTCTTCGTCTGATGTGTCTGCTTTGCTACAGGTCATAAGTTCATCAACAAAGCATTCAATCTCTTCATCTGACTGCTGTCCTATTACAGGAGCATTTTCTATCCAAACCATCATATGTATATGGGGGGATCCCCTTTGCTGAAACTCAACACGGTAAAAGTAGTCAGCAATCTTTCCAATATAGGTGCAAAGTCACTTTGGAAAAATTTGAGTAACTGCTGGACTTGGTAATCAAAGTGACGTGCACAAGTTACTGGATCTGATTGAATCAATCGGCACTTATCCTCCCATGTCAGATTTTTCAACTGTTCATCTGTGTAGGTTACATGATCTACTAACATGCCTAGTATGCATAGCAAATGCAACCAACGGGTTTCTGCAGCAGAAAAACTTTGAAAGAGAGTTGCTGGTCCCAGATGCCTAATCATGGTCATTAAATCTTTATTGGCTCTTTGAAAGTATGCTGGGGATCCACGCAGTGTAGTCAGTACTTTATATCCTTCATCATGATGAATAAGGTTTGTAACTGCGCCGGCTGTTAATTTTTTCCCTTTTGTCTTGTATTTACGAATGGCAAGTTTGGTTTTATCAAGTAAATATTTCATCTGCAATTTCTTTGTTTTGAAAAATAGATTAGCAACAGAATTTGCAACCCTCCTATCTCTATGGCGAAGCTCAGACTTGCAGATTTCACTATAATAAACTGGCACCCGTCTCTGAATTATCTGGTCTTTTTTACCACAGAATATTCCTGGAAATGCCAGCTCTTCACAGTTCTTGTCCTTAAAAATACTCAGAGGGTGGTTGCCTTCAGCTGGTGCAACACGATACACATGGTCTCGTTCATTGTCTTCTACAAAGTCTGCCTGGGTAAGCAGTGTATCCGTGATTCCAGCTCTCTCTTCAGCTTCATCTATTTCACTCGATTGATCACCATTTGTGGGCAGAGCACTGTCATATTCCACAGTTTTGTTACTGTCATCAGAATGATCACTTGCAATACTGGCTTCATCATCAGTACAGTCAGAAATACCAGTGTCCACATGTGTTGATTTATGTGTCAATTTATCCACTGTTTGATCATTACCTGGTATGTCCTTACTGCTGTTGGAAGCCTGGGCATCATTATCTGATGAATCATCGTCACTATATTCCCGGTATTCGTCAAACTTTATACCTTCCTGTCTGTAGAGATCACCATACTTTTGTAGCCAGGTTCCAGCTGCTCTGACTTTCTGAGGCAGAACATTTTGTGAGTAAACATGATGCTTGAAACGTAATCTCCTTTTCAATTTAACTTTTACTGTTTCTGTTTCACTAGAACATCACGGTAGAGACTTTACAGTATTTACTGTATTTGCAGGCACATTTGACAGACAATATTTCCACGTAGCTTGTATTGTTTTCCATGTAGCTTGTATTGTTTTCCACGTGCTGCTTGGTGTATTTGAGTAAAAATTAACCGTGGGGTTAAAAGCCTTTTCTCTAGGGGCTTTAAGTCTTGTATTACCTGAGGCATATACGGAAATGCCATGTTGTTTTCAGTTGCACATGGGGGCATTTCATTACGTTTCAGATACTGGTGGCATGTATTACAGAACCATTCAACATTGTCAACACGAGGGATACGTTTCCAACATCTTGTAAACATGTCTGTTGGCTCAGACTGGAGATGAATGGCTTTTGTTACACTATGCTTGTACCATAGCTGTTCACAGCTACAGCAGACATAAACAGGGCCATGCTGAACCGACTGGTGGAAATTGGCAATCAGTGTGTCCATATTTGCTGGCTGTGATTCCTGACAGTGCTTTTTCTGCTATGTTGTTTAATATGACATTCATGTTTTCTGTACTAAATATGTTTCCTTTTTCTAGCTCTTGTGTTATTTTCCTTTTTTTTACCTGATTATTTGCTTTATACTGAGGATCATCCCTTCTCTTTTGTTTACTCCTTGTATCTCTGTTTCTCAGATTTATAGTCAGTATCTTCTTTTCTCTTTTGTTTACTCTTTGTATCTCTGTTTCTCATTAGTTTTATAGTCAGCATCTTCTCTTCTGTTTTGTTTACTCCTGGTATCTCTGTTTATCATTAGTTTTATAGTCAGTGTCTTCTCTTTTGTTTACTCCTTGTATGTCTTTGTTTCTCATTAGTTTTATAGTCAGTATCTTCTCTTCTCTTTTGTTTACCCCTTGTATCTTCTTGTTTCTCATTACTTTTATAGTCAGTATCTTCTCTTTTGTTTACTCCTTGTATGTCTTCGTTTCTCATTAGTTTTATAATCAGTATCTTCTCTTCTCTTCTCTTTTGTTTACTCCTTGCATCTCTGTTTCTCAGATTTATAGTCAGTATCTTCTTTTCTCTTTTGTTTACTCTTTGTATCTCTTTGTTTCTCATTAGTTTTATAGTCAGCATCTTCTCTTCTGTTTTGTTTACTCCTGGTATCTCTTTGTTACCTTCGCAAACTTCGTTTGACGAAGGTATTGTATTGACCCCTGTGCATTTATTTATTGGTAAATATGTGTGTGGACAACATTGCGCAAAAACTGCAGGAACGATTTGCATGAAATTTTCAGAGATGATGTGCAGTTACTCAAGGACGCCAGGCGAAGCTTTTGGGAGCGATCGGATCAAAGGTCAAGGTCAAGGTCACAAAAAGGTCAAAATCGTTTTTTTGCGATTAAAGTGTCAATTTTGTTCCGATTTACATCAAATTAAGTCCAAAATGTTCAGTATTCAAATCCCGATCCACTGATATAGCGTATGGTATAGTGTTTGCAACCCTAGTTAGTCTGTGGAAGTCAAAGGTCAAGGGGGTCACCAAAATGGAGTTTTTGATTGGGAAGCGTTGTGGACAACATTACACAAAAACCACTTCGCAGATTGTCATGAAATTTTGTGGATGTGTTTGGCATCACAAGAGGACAAATCGATTAGATTTTGGGACCGATCGGATCAAAGGTTAAAGTCAAGGTCACAAAAAGGTCAAAATCGTTTTTTCGTGATTAAATTGTCAATTTTGTTTTGATTTACAGCAAATTAACTCCAAAATGTTCAAAATTAAATTCCCCATCCTCTAATATGACACATGGTATAGTACTTTTGTTACCCAAGGCAGCGGTTGGGGGTCAAAGGTCAAGGGGGTCACACAAATTCACATTTATATCGGAAAGCGTTGTGGATAACTTAACGCAAAAAAACAAAATGCAGAGAGGCTTTAATTGTTTTCGATTTGTTTGGCATCATGAAAGGACAAATCCATTAGATTTTGGGAGCGATCGGATCAAAGGTCATGGTCACAAAAAGGTCAACATCGTTTTTTCGTGATGAAAACGGTTAATATGTTTCCGATTTACATCAAATTAACTCCAAATTGTTCAGTGTTCAATTCCCCATCTTCTGAAATGACACAAGGTATAGTACTATTGTCACCCTAGGTAGCAGTTGTGGGTCAAAGGTCATGGGGGTCACGAAATGCATATTTGTATTGAGATGCGTTGTGGACAACTTAATACAAAGGTAACTAGTGGCTGCGGCGAAGGTATGCGCTCTACGAGTGCCCGTTCTAGTTTCTCATTAGTTTTATAGTCAGTATCTTCTCTTTTGTTTACTCCTTGTATGTCTTTGTTTCTCATTAGTTTCATAGTCAGCATATTGTCTTCTCTTTTGTTTACTCCTTCTATCTCTGTTTCTCATTAGACTTATAGTCAGTATCTTCTTTTCTCTTTTGTTTTATAGTCAGTATCTTCTCTTCTCTTTTGTCTACTCCTGGTATTTCTTTGTTTCTCATATGTTTTATAGTCAGTATCTTGTCTTTTTTTTCTCCGATTTAATCGTTTCCGCTGTTGTTCTGCAATTCTGAGCGTGTGATGTTGTCTTTGTATGCACTTATAATTTGCCATGTATGCTTTTCTCTGCTCACTAGATGTTGCCTCAGGTTTCTGATTATGCCTTTTGTTGCCCTGCACTTGTTGCCAGTGTATTTGATCTTCTGTCACATTTGTATCTCTGAAATCATTTTCTGTTCCAACTATTGATTGTTATTTAATAGCAGAAGTGAAATATTTGTCCATCAAGGTGGATGTGACATCTTGTGTGGTAGGTTGAAGTGTTGGAAATGGTGCAACAGTTTTTGACAATAGACAGTGCAAAAGGTGAGACCGCAGTTCCTTTTGATCCAGTATAATTCTTTGTGAATCTCTTCCCTGAATTAGCATGTGTGCATTAGCAGCTGCAAAGACTCCACAGTCAACCGTCATTCCGTGAAATTGTGATATTTTATACAAAATGCTTTGAAGTGGGTTATGCATTTGTTCAACAATGGCATATAGTTTTTTGAGTTGAGGCAATAGCTGTCTTTTCCGATCAGAACTTGGGAGCGTGTCATACACTATAATGACATTACTTTGTTGACAGGAAATCAAATAATGTCCTGGAATACAGTGTATTTGTACTGCATCTTTATCAGGCTGAACCTGATGATGACCTATGATCTCATCACGTTGTGTTGCCCCATACAGGTAGGATGGTGGAATCAGACCACAGAGAAGTGAAAACTGATCTAATGCAGCAACTTCTAGTTCACCATGTAGAACACTTGTAGGGTCAAATTGTGAAATGAAAACTGCTGTTCAAAACTCGAAATCTTTGTCAGTGGCATTTTTGGTCTATTAGAATGTATGAAACTGAAAAGGAAGAAACAGAAAGGTATAATATTTGATACAAAAGAATAGAATTGTTTTGATTTTATTTGCTAAAAAGTTAGCATGAAAGTAGTATTAAATTTTATTCTTGATTGTAATTAGATTAGATTCGGTTTTATGCGTACATGCCATCTGGTTTGAGGACCATAGGGACAGTATTTTTTGGAACACAAAGGTTAACCCACAACATGAATTTGAGATAGACTGGAACATGTCTCAGAGAGTTACTGCATAAAAGTTTTTTTTTTTTAGGTGGTAGATTAAAGGAACATACGTCAGGACATCTAAGTACGACATAAGTGTAAAGTTGGAGAATGTCTTGGAGAGCTAAATTGAGGTAGTCATATTCAAGATGGGCACCATATGATGACACCTATCAGCTGATAAAACTAAAAACTTAACAATTATAGTGAATGTCATGAGTTAGTAGTTAGTAATAAAATTTCAAGATGGCTGCCCCGATTGGCCATCTTGGCTCCGGCCACACCCAATATGGCTACCAGTCATCCATCTGGGATCCAGCTACACCCAAAATCAATAGGGTTCTTCCTTTTCAGGTGGTACATGTGTGACTCAAATTTCAAATCGATATGGCAAACAGTTTATGAGTTATCGCACTCACAGCTATAAATGTTGATGCCCAGCCAGCCGGCCGGACGACCCGGGTGACAACAATATCCCCCTTCCGCCACGCGGCGGGGGATAAAAATGGTAGATAGTGTTTCCTTGCTTGATGCTCAGCATTTAGAGGACTGACCAGAGATAAACGACCACAGGTTGGCAAGTTAACCATAGCTTAATGGGTGTAATGGGTTCCTCCTGCATTTAAGCTCCTTGTCAGGGTTCGAGTCCAGTTGCCAGGTTGAGTGCTTTGTTGTTGCGAGAAGTGTATTGTTTTTTTGATGGTTTCGTACTCCCATGGGTCTATAGAAAAAATTTAGCTTGGTTGCCGGAGTGGCAACCTTGGGGAACTCCGATAATTTGTGTAAGTCCAAGATGGCCACCGCGGACGGAGTTGGAAAATAACTTTTCAACCAATCAACCTACAATCACATGTGATACATTTTTTCCGTATAATTTTAAGGTGAGGAATCGATTTCTGAGGTCAGTTGTGTGGTTCGGAGGTCAAATTCAGGGTCAAAGGTCAAGTTCAATGTCATTTTTGGACGATTGAGGGGTTTAAAACTTTTTGACCCCTGCATCAACTGCAGATCACTCCTACTCGTTAGTTGATGGACGATCCCGTTGATTCTAATCTCACCTCTTCTTCTTTTCAGAGAAACGTATGATGGCTGACTCAAGGAGTCTTCTTCCGGTGTGTCACGGAGGTGGAGAAGAAATGAAATTCACTGAGAGATTGGGATCAAGAAGCTCATCTCGTGTGCCAAATCTGGTGGAGATGGGGACCTGCAGGCTAAGCTACAGAACATTATTGATGTTGGTGGAGATGTGGCAAGCATAGCCTGCCACAAAAGTTGCGACTGTACTTGTACATCAAAAGAGAAAATTGAGAGAGTGAGAAGGTCACAGAAAAGAAAGGCTGAAGATGAGGGTGTAAGGACAACTACAAGGTCTCATTCTAAGGTAGCTGACAAAGGTGTGTTTGAGTACAAACGTGATTGTATATTCTGTAGCGAGGAATGTTTACCCATTGATGATAGACACCCAGAAAGATGGGACAGCGTTTGTGAGTGTATGACCGAAGAACGTTTTGACACAGAACGTAACCCACTCCCAACTATGAAAGATATGTTCCTTGATGTTGCTGAGCAGCGTAATGATGATGTCGCGAGAAGGGTCAAGTTGCACCTTGCTTTTGTTTCTGATCTACCTTCTGCTGAGTGCAAGTACCACGTCCGCTGCTGTAACAGTTTCACGAAAGTCCCCACATATGCCGATTTGCCAACTGGTAGTGCAGATGAAAATGCTCTGAAGGAAGTCATTGAGTACATGAACCGAGACAGGTCCAGAATATGGAATAGTGTTGAACTGCATTCCCTGTACTCGGATCGAGGTGGCAAGCTCGCTCGATGTGACATGTTTAGCAAGTTGACTGACTGCATGAGTAAGGATGTTATCGTTGTTCGGGTAGATGGCTGTGCTGGCATTGTTGGTTTCCATGAGTCCGTTGCTAAAAGTCTCAAGATTGTTAAAGTAGATGACACGGATGAGAGGAGCATTGCTTCCGTGGTGAGGCAGATCAAGCATGAGACACAGTCGGTCAAGTACAGCAGTGCCAATTATGACCTATCAGAGTTTACACAGGCCAACACAATCAAGGCGACCAGCCCAAGCTTGTTGAAGTTGGTTTCAGACCTGGTCTCTGGTGGTAAAGTGACCAATATAAATCTCTGAGCCTGAGCCAGTCAATTCAGAGTCACGTTACAGGAACCAGAAATCAGACAACGTTAGGACTGGCCGTCAAACTGTTGCACCGGCACGGCAGTTCCGAACTTCTCAAACCCCTTCATGAACATGGCTTCACGACCTCGTACGATGAGGCCCTGAGATTCCAAAAATTGGCCGCTCGTCTACTAGGTGACAATGCACCGGTTCTCCACCAGTTCATGGGGTTGTGTAGCACAGTCGGCGCCATCTTCGCGTGGTTTGACAACTTCAATCTCCAGGTATTCACACCCAATGGTCGACGCACTACCCATGTCCTCTCACATGAATTCCAGCAAGCTCATCTCGCAGGTATGCTGGAGTATGGCCGCGCTAAGCCAGGGATGCAGACCATACTTGCAAAATCTGCTGACCAGCAGGCTCCACCTGAACTTGACATCACGAAGTATGGGTGGGAAATAAAAGATGGCATCCCAGTACCAGTAACCTCCGATCAGCCCCCAGGACCCCAATATCTCATGGATGTAGTGCGGTGCGGCGGTGAAGGCGTGCAGCACTGAACGTTGCAGCTGTCACCATGGAAGGATATCATGCACTGTGTATTGCGCTTGTGTTTGTCATGATGCCTGCTTCAACCCGTTCAAGACAGGAGATGAAGACCAAGATGAAATGGAAGAGGAAGGAGAAGCAGATGTGGAAGATGACGAAGAAACTGAATATCTTGATCTTGCATTGGGCTCTGATGATGAATGGGGGTGATCGACGTTACTGAATAAACGCTTGACCACCATCGCTCTGAAAATTTCATTATTATTATTTTATTTCATTTCATTTTTTGCTGAAAATGACCTTGAACTTGACCTTTGACTCTGAGTTGACCCCAAATCACAAATTTGACCTCAGAAATCGATTCCTCAGGTCAAAATTATACAGAAAAGAGGTATCACACGTGATTGTAAGTTAATTGGTTGAAAAGTTATATTCCACCCCCCCCCCCCCCCCCCGTCAATGGTGGCCATCTTGGATTTATGCAAATTAGCGGAGTTCCCCAAGGTTGCCGCTTTGGCAACCAAGCCAAATTTGCTCTATAGACCCATGTGAGTACGAAACCATCAAAAACCAATACACTTATCATTACAACAAGGTTGAGTACAGAACATATACGGGTGGCAAATGGACTATACTCATATTATACATAACACTAATTACTGCATGGACACGAGTTGACAATGGACAAACGCACACAGTATGTATCAGGGATTTGAACCTGGGCACCAGAGGAAATGTCAACAGGTTAAGTGCTTGCACAATTGATTAATCTCGCATGTATGTGTGTGTGCCTGTATGAATGAATGAAAATGAATGAATGAATGAATGAATAAATAAATAAATAAATAAATAAATAAATAAATAAATAAATAAATAAATAAATAAAATCACCCCAGTTCAAAGGCATTGCATTTAATCACAAAATGCGTGGTCACCGTCATCGGAGTCCTCGTGAGATGCAATGGAGTTAATGGACAGGGGGTGGGGAAGAAGGGTAGACACAAAGCAGGCCTGTATTCCAAGATAGAACAATGAGGCCTTGGGCTCACAGGTAGCCAGTTGAGAAGCATGCTCGAAAATTTCTGAAATTGTGAATACGAGCTTCACCAAGACCTTTTTGATTGCGAAGCCAACATAATTAAATTAATGGATGTTAACACTCCATCTGCTGGAAGTGACTGCTTTGGAGCTGAAGGCCTTTTTAATTTACTTTTTATGGAAAAAGTACTGTCCTCAGGAACATGGAGGACCTTGTGCAATATTAAAAAGGACAACATATTCTGGACTCTGTCTTTTGCACCTGAGAAGGTGGAGAAGGTTCTTTCAACCCTCGACTGATTCACCTTCGTTTGTTTTGATTTATAAAGGTAGACCATTTTATGTGAGCAACCTTTGTGTACATCCCCATTTTGATGTATTTTTGGTGATTGTTTGATCATATTATTTTTATTGATATGAAATGTTGAATGGATATACATTTGTGAATTATCATACAATTCAGTGGAAGCTGTGAGGTGATAAAAAGAGAGAACTGAATTGAACTGAACACACCTGCAAACCTTCAAATAATTCACAAGGACAATATTACACAATACACAAACCAACACATCTACATTTCAATTTGATATTTGGCCATGGTGCCGGCGATAGCTCACCTACTCTTCACGAAGGACACCGTGGGATCTTTAACGTCCACCAACGAATGCTGGCAGACGGGACGCCGAGGGACGACACACACATTGATGACTCACCCTGGCTGTGAAACACCAGGAAGACAGTTTATAGCTGGATCGAGATTCAAACCCAGGCTAGACAGCTTAGAGGTGAGTGTGCGTACCTTGAGGCCATCCGATCAGTCCTGATGGGTATCTGACTTACAGCAGTACCTCACATTATACAAAATGTGCAAAGATTAAAATTGTTCACCCACCGGGGTTCAGCTTACCACAGAATTGGGTCGTTGGCAAGGGCGGCAAGACGTTTGCACACACACGCGACGCGGCAAAGGTCCTGCTCCAACAGGTAAGACAACACCTTGAGAACCACCTCATCAGGCAGTTTGTCCTGAAGGTAACGCTCAGCAGGAGCTGAACATACACAACAAACTGCACTTTCATATCAAATCAATCAATCAAACAACACACACACACACACACACACACACACACACACACACACACACACACACACACACACACACACACACACACACACACACACACACACACACACACAAAATATTGGCACCCTTGCACTTTTTTTCAAATAACACAATTTTCTCCAAAAATAATTTGAAATTGACAAAAGTATTTGGTCTCCACAATTCTTTGTTCCACTGTTAATATTACAGAACCTTTGTTTTTGATTCAAAACTTAATATATCCTTTTAAATCAGAAAATAAAAATAAATGGCAATGACAAAATTATTGACACCCGAGATTTAATATTTGGTAGCACAGCCTTTGGACAAAATAACTGCAGTCAAGGACTTCCTGTAGCCATGAATGAGCTTCCTACTCCTCTCTACTGGCAGTTTGGCCCACTCTTCTGATGTAAACTGCTCCAGTTCTCCCAGATTTGAAGGGTGCTTTCTCCCAACTGCTGTTTTCAGATCTCCCCACAGGTGTTCAATGGGATTTGATCTGGACTAATTGATGGTCACTTCAGAACAGTCCAACGTTTTGGCTTGAACCATTACTGGGTGCTTTTTGAAGCGTGTTTGGGGTCATTGTCCTGCTGACCCATGACCTTCGACGGAGACCCAGCGTTCTGACACTGGGTTGAACATTGCGCTCCATGATACCTTGGTAATCTCCTCATTTCATGATGCCATGCACACATTCAAGGCACCCAGAGAGGCAGCACAGCAACCTCAAAACATCACTGAACCTCCTTCATGTTTGACTGTAGGGAAGGTGTTCTTTTCTTTGATTTGATTTTGTTTTCTGTAAACATAGAGATGGGGTGATTTACTAAAAAGCTCCAATTGAGTCTCATCTGTCCACAGGACATTCTCCCAGAAGGATTTTGGCTTGTTTAGGTGTGTTTTGGCAAACTCCAGTCAGTCAGTCAGTCAGTCAGTCTCTGCCTGTCTCTCTCTCAGCAGTGGGGTCCTCCTGGGTCTCCTACCATAGAACCCCGTTTCATCGAGTTGGGGACGGATGGTGTGAGCCGAAACTGTCGCACCTTGTGTATGAAGGTCAGGTTGAATCTGTTTGGCAGTTGATCGAGGTGCTTTCTCCACCATTCAAACAATCCTTTGCTGCAATCTTCGATCAAGTTTTCTCTTGCAGCCATGTCCAGGGAGGTTGGCTACAGTGCCATGGTCCTTAAACTTCCTGATAACATTGTGTATGGTAGACACAGGAACATCAAGGTCTCTGGAGATGGACTTGTCGCCTTGAGATTGTCCATGCTTGGCTACAATCTTGTATCTGATCTCCTCAGATAACTGTCTGGTTTTCTTTCTTTTCTCCATGCTCATTGCAGTATACACAGTGACACAAAACAGCAGAATGACTCCTTTTCTCTATTCAAACTGGTTGAATGAGTGATTTCCATATTGCAGGAAAGTCACCACAGGTGAGTTCAATTCCATGGTAAAGGAGAATCACCTGCATAAAATTTAATTATTTCAAACAACTTCTAAAAGGTGCCAATAATATTGTCTGGGCCATTTTAGGATCTCTGTGTGGAATAAGCTTAGATTTAGTATTTTTTTCTCCAGCTTTTTGTTTTGTTTCACTGCAAACCAAAGAAATACCATATGTTGATACCAAAAGATTTTTTAATTTCAACAATTTTCTGGAAGAAATGGTGCATTATTTGAAAAAAGTACAAGGGTGTCAATATTTTGGGCCATGGCAGTATGTGTCTATGTATGTATGTATGTGTGTGTGTATGTATGTATGTATGTATGTATGTATGTATGTATGTATGTATGTATGTATAAATATATATAATGCTATTGTTCGTGTAGGAGCTAGAAAGAGAGCTGAAAACACACCAACAGCAGGGTGAGGCAAACCTGGACAAATAAGGGATGCGAGGAAGAATGAGGGGTAAGGGATGTCACATAGGTTGAACAAGATGGATACAGAAGCAAACTCTCAGGAAGGAAGAACTGGAAACTTGGAAAGATGATTTTTTTGGGGGGGGGGGGGTTAATCGGGGTAAATAAGATGATGGTTTTGGATTGGGAAGGATCCGAGATGGTGATCAACTGTCTTGAAGACCTACAGGGAAGAATGACATTGAAGAGAGCAGAAGGTGCTTCCACAGGTGGGAAAAGAGAGGAATGAATGAGTGATAGTGAGCAGATCAAAATTTCTCAAATTAAAAAGAGAATAAATACACTTGCATGCGTTCGACGAAAAGCACGCAAGTCATAATTGGAATTTGAATTCAATAAACACAAAGGAGTGAAGGGATGAGGGTATTGGGAGGGGAATTATGAAAACAAATATTCGGTAATAATATATTTTTTTAATCCTAATTTAATAAATCAATCAGAACTATTCCGCAAAGAACAAGTCACTCTCGCAAGAACCAGACTCGCTCACCATCCCCACACACATCCCCCCCCAACCCCCCATCTAATTTTTACAAGTACGAACATCACCAGAAACAAAGAAGCTTACGTGAAGAATCATGGGCTTTGCCAAACATGCGAGCGCGCTTGGGACGGCAATTCGTATAATCAGAGCCGATAGGAGGACCGCCCTGTTGGAAGTACAATGGAAACAAGCACCTTAAGTAAGTATGAGAGAGAGGAAGATCTACACATGCAAGCAGGCTCAGTGCATTGGCTTCAACTATCCTAGAAGGGCTCGATGTAATGGAACCAAATATCTCTTTTTACCTGCTCTCCTCCACCTTATCACCCTTCATTGTCTTAACCTACTGGCCCTCTCCAACAACTCCAGGATGCACACGTTCTTCTTGTAACCCCTTCTTAGTCAGGGAGCATTAAAAGTCCCGTGGGATTTTTGGTATAAAAGCAAACCACCATGCTGGACTCTTCAAGTGGACCCTAATGACTAATAAAAATCTTGGTGGCACTCTGTGAAATGGTGCAGACGTGTATTTTGAACACATTTACCATTTTTTGAAGAATGACTATTTTACGCCGCTTAAAAAGTGACATAATGTCACCTTGACCCCTCCATATACCACCAATTTTGTCATATTTGGTATCAAATTGATCGGCATGAACCTCTGCATACTCATTGGTCATTTATTCGTCAATACATGAGCCACATCATGAATAAATCACACAAAAATCAAAATTTTGACCACATTTCGACTTCGGTTTCACTGTCCGCAGTTCACCAAAATACCTTTTTCTCAACATTGTGCTCACCAATCTGCTAATAAATAGTATCGCAACATACCTATGTTATCACTAGTTATTTTGATATTTTATACATATCATTCACTTGATAATTCAACGAGATATACCTCAAAATGTAACCCTACCCCCGAATGAATCGGAAGGTTACTCTTTTCGACATCTGTAAATTTGGATGCATGATTTTGTAGACACATGCCACAAATCCTACTGTAGATGATTATGTTGAGGTAGTCTTCCCATATGACTATAATAACCATGGTATCCACTGATATAAGCATTTTCTCTCTTTCAGATGTGATGCTGCTTCAGAGCCACAAGATGATATATTCAATGCAATATAGCTGATTCTGTATAAAAACATACTTTTATGTTTTTCACTGTTATGTTTTATCAGATGCAGCAGAACATCTGACAAGAACAGAAAGGGTCATCGGTACTTTGTAGACACTAGATTGGAACTCCAGCATACTGTCCCTCTCTTGTACCCAGTGACGGCTTATTGCGTATTCTGCTATTGCTAACAAATGCTTCCACATTCTAATACATCACCTTGTCAACATCGAAATGGAGTCAGCCACAAAAACTGTATTTCCTCCAGAGAAAGTTGCGAGAGTAGACACTAACTATTCCTTGTGTATTATTTGCCAAACAAAAAGTGCCGCAACATTAGTTCAGAGTCCCAGTGCTTACGAGAAGACATTACTCTGTATCAGAGAGCGAGCTAAGTACGGTGACAGAGACTATCCTGAAATCAGCCGGCGACTTGGAAATGTCTCCAGCCAGGACCTGCAGGAAAAATCTGCATCATGACACAGGAAATGTCAGCAGAATACTGTTCATGCTGGAATGCTCAACAGAGCAAAAGGACACTACGAGAAAAGATTATCATCCAAAGGAATCCATGATGAAAAATCCTCTCGGGCCTCAACTACATTTACACGCTCTCATTCAACCCCAAACAAGGGTGACCGGAGTACGCGTTGTTCCAAGATCACAGAAGAAACAAATTCACGACATCTACTCGCCACTGGAAATGCAAGTGTTTCTCTTAAGGAAGCCATTGCAAAAAGTGGAGACAAACAGCTTCGTGTGAAGCTCAGTATTTCAATAAACCGCACAGACGCGCATGCCATCGATGTTAAATACCACAAGCGATGTTGGGCAATTCATGTAACAAATGTTTGGCGTGTCAAGAAATCATCAGAATTTCCTCAAGCCAGTATTGGAGTTGAGGTTGCAGCAGAAATTGAGTTCCTGAGCCTAGCAGAAGGCATGATGTTGGATGGAAAGATCCTCAACACGGGTGAACCACAAGACACTTTCACTGCAATAACATCTGCGAGCAACGTGACCCATCCAGAATGCCCCCGCAAGGCAATCAAGCAACTGCTACAGAACGAAATACCCAGTATAGAGTTCAACAAACCGAAGCGCATCAATGAGCCAGAACGTTGCACAATCAAAACTACCAGGGATGAAGCCATTAACCGGATGGAGGAAACAGAGATAGGGATGGAATCGGACATGAGGGTGCTATACAAAGCATCTTCAATATTGAGGAGAGCGATACGCAAGGCCGACAAATGGACATTCACTGGAAACTTATCTGACTCTACGAGCGAGCATGTTCCAGAAGAACTCTACATATTTTATAGATGGTTAATCCAGGGCCCAAACACAACATTGTCAACAGACAAGGAATACTTCGTCGTCAACAAGCATTCCGTCAGTCTGGCACAAAGTACTGTGGCGAAGTACTTGTCACCACAACAAGTTGGAAACAAGATAACGAAGACCTTCAAAATGACACACGAGATGCCACAGCAACTGGCTATCGGAATAGCCATGAGGCAAGCCACCAGGAGCAAAAAAGTTGTTGATATGCTACATAAGTCCGGAGTGTCTGTGGAGTACAACAGATTACTCAGAATAGAAGGGCAGATAGCGTCTACCGTACTTCAGAGAATGGCAATAAACGATGGCCTTTACATGCCCCCAGATGTTGTGATGGGAAGATACTTGTTCTTTGCAGTCGACAATGTCGATTTTGCAGAGGACACTACCAACGGAAAAAAAAAACCCTTCATGCAACAGCAATGGCGATTTACCAGAGGTGTGATCCAGGCGATGAGATTCCAAAGCTTGAAGTAACTGGACCAGCCCAGATGCGTTCAATCACAGATCTACCAAGCATAACCACAAAGCTGGTGGACTGTCCAAAACCAACAGCAAAGCCTCAGAGTGTATCCTATGCATCATTCTGCATCAGAGAAGGTACCAACAGGTCGGAGTATCTACCCGATGTTGCTTGGCTGATGGCACGAACCTTACGCATGTTCGAACAGAAAGATGATGTGTTACCACATCCGAGTAGCGAAGAACATGAGGAAGTGATTTCGGCTACTCCTGGACAGATTCCAACGTGGTCGGCATATCATTCCTTGGTCTCTACAAAGTTGCCCCTGACAAGAGTTGGAACACCGCCACTCATAGCAGCACCCGCACATGAGTGGAATACGCTCCTGACAGTACTGATGCAGGCACAAGGACTCGGTACCAAAGTAGTCGGCCCAAATCACAAGACTGTGGTTTCACTGGATATGGGATTATACAAGCCTGCAAAACAGCTCCAGATGGCCCGCATTGACATGGATCACCTGATTCTTCGCCCAGGGGAACTTCACATCGTGATGGCCCAACTCCGATGCATTGGGTGCTACATTGAGAACAGTGGATTGGACTTTTGTTGGACAGAGGCAGACCTATATGGACCTGTAACGGTTCGACAAATCCTTGAAGGAAAGCATGTGAAGAGAGGATTGAATGCTCACATGATCACTTTGCAGTCCTTGTTCACATTGCATCAGCAAGTATTCTTCGAGAGTGAAAGTGATCTGCTCAAGGACCTCTCAGCAGCTGCTGACGATTTGGCTCTCACATTTGTCAATCAATATCCCGAAGAGATGAGGAAAGCCCATTCAGCTATGGTAAATATCATCGACTCAGAGCAAGTGATGGACAAAATCGATCGTTTTGATGCACAGGACAAGTCTGGACCAGGCGCACTCGTACTGCAGCAGTATATGCTGATGGTCATGGACATGATCCTGTTAATACGAGCTGTTAGAACAGGTAACTGGAAACTGCACCTCACGGCCCTTGAGTCATTCACAAAGCACTTCTTTGCACATGACAAGCTTGTCTATGCTCGCATGATTCCCCTGTATCTGGCCGACATGGAGTCTGTGATGGAAAACGACAAAGAAGTCTACCAAGAGTTTGAGAATGGAAACTGGGTTGTAAACAAGAATCGCCATGTACCATTCTGTGCCATTGGGGCTGATCACGCCCTGGAGCATGTGAACAGAATGATGAAGGTTACCGGTGGCCTTGTCGGTATCACACTCAACAGTAGTGCTCGTACAAAGTTCTTCATCATCGCTCCAGAACTGGTGAGACTCGCTGCAGAAGCCTACGAAGTGGCTGGAGTGACGCCCAATGATAATGCACAGCATCACGCATGCTCACCTGCAGTAATGTCGAGACAAGAGAAAAACAGTGAAGCATTGACATCAACAAAACAAAGCTTCACTAATCCATTCACGGATCATACCAAGGAGCTCACCAACTTCGTGACGAAGGAGGTTATGCCTGATAATGTGAAGAATGACCTCATCACACAATCTAAAGTCGGCCAAGCTCTATTTGAGGCATTCGTTGCAAACTGCATCACAACGACAACAGTAAATCTGTGGGCTCCAATGAAGAAATGCCAGCTGAAGACTTGGAAGACAACAGGAAAACGTCTTAAAGTGACTGCAGGTGATAAAATAGTCGAGCTGCAAGAAGACAGAAGTCTGTTCGCTCGCATGCTATTGGTATTAAAATAGAGGCCCAAAATTAACATCGCAGAAATCATAGGACAGTATGAACTTTCAGTTGTCCCAAGGTCGCTCTTTGCTGCGGATGGCACGATGCTGCACTGCCAAAACAAAAGTAGTTTGATGGCGGTTTTGGAGAAGACCACTGAGGACACTGCCACGTCTGACGTCATCATGCCATCAGTTCAAGACAGTACAAGAACAGAGCAGGATGACGACACGTCTCTCCTGGAAGTGGTTCTATTGGATGCCATGGCAGAACTGCAATCTCTGGACAAGCCAGACCACATCAAGAACTGCAGAGAGCAAGCAGAGCACATTACGACACAGATCTTGCAGAAATACAGGAAAGGTGATGAAATTAACTTGGTTTTTGACCGCTATGATGTTTCCTCTTCTTTGAAGACAGCAAGGCAGCCAGCCCGTGGTATCCTATCACATCACAGACACGACAAACATAGCCAAGGTGTCGATGAAGCAATTACTGGCGAGTGTGAAGATGAAGATGGCATTAACTGGTTATCTTGATGAGAAGATGTTGGAAAGAGCAAATGCCATGGGGAAGCACATGGTCGTGGCATGGGGATCACAGTGCAAAGCAACTCATACAAACATGGCATACCTCCAAAGTGACCAAGAGGAAGCAGACACTAAGCTCCTCTTGCACGCTGTCGATGCAACCAGTCGTGGTGCATCCAGTATTGCCATCCACTCCCCAGACACCGATGTCTTCATTCTGGCACTTCGGCGGTATCCAGTCTGATGCAGGAACACAACTTTTGTTACAGGGACAGGACAAAAGCACCGCAGTGTTCCCCTCAAAATGATTTACCGATCTCTGCGACCGATTCAAGTAGCAGCTTAGCCGGGACTCCATGCTCTGAGTGGAGCAGACAACACCGGAAGTTTTGCCGGAAAAGGCAAAATGGCTTTCTGGAAGGCTTTCCAACATGCCAGTCATGAGGTCATTACTGCACTTGGATCCCTGGGAACACCATCACGCTTGAGTACTGACACACTGAACTCCATCGAAACGTTCATCTGCTCAGTGTATGCCCCCAAGCACTGCTCACCAAGATAGACAAGCTCAGATGGTGGATGTTTTCACAGAAACAATGCCAGTCCGAGAAACTCCCACCAACACGTGATGCCCTCGAACAAGCTATCAGTCATGCCCAATTCCAAGCCATCGTGTGGTTCAATGACACGACACCAAACCCACAGATTCCATCACCACAAAACTATGGCTCGAAACTTGAGAAGGCAAACTGGGTTCCAGTCATGACCACTCAACTCCCAGCACTAAAGTCTGTTATTAATTTCGTGAAATGCAACTGTTCCAAGTTGAGATGTCAAACAGCACGATGCACCTGCGTGAAAGCAGGACTCAACTGCACAGACATGTGTGGATGTTCCAGTCTGGAAGACAACTGCGAAAACTCGCACCACTCAACAGACGATGACGAGGATTAAGTACCAGACGAACACGATAACGATGATGACAGCGACGAGCTCTTTGGATGAGAGCAAACTGCCATGGGACTTATGCATACGTATGAACTCGGGGGTAGGGTTACATTTTGAGGTATATCTCGTTGAATTATCAGGTGAATGATATGTATAAAATATCAAAAGAACTAGTGATAACATAGGTACGTTACGATACTATTTATTAGCAGATTGGTGAGCACAATGTTGAGAAAAAGGTATTTTGGTGAACTGCGGACAGTGAAACCGAAGTCGAAATATGGTCAAAATTTTGATTTTTGTGTGATTTATTCATGATATGGCTCATATATTAACGAATAAATGACCTATGAGTATGCAGAGGTTCATGCCGGTCAATTTGATACCAAATATGACAAAATTGGTCGTATATGGAGGGGTCAGGGTGACATTATGTCACTTTTTAAGCGGCGTAAAATAGTCATTCTTCAAAAAATGTTAAATGTGTTCAAAATACACGTCCGCACCATTCCCCAGAGTGCCACCAAGCTTTTTATTAGTCATTAGGGTCCACTTGAAGAGTCTAGCATGGTGGTTTGCTTTCATACCAAAAATCCCACAAGACTTTATTTTGTGCAAGATGCTGCCTGACTATCTGGTTAAACTTCCAAAATCCAGGCTGACTGAATATCTCAACTCCTTCACTCCTCACTTCTCTCGTCTATGGAATCACCTTCCAGAGGCCGTTCAATCTCACTCTTCCCTCCATGGCTTCATGCAAACGGTGCTCTGCCACCTCATGTCATTCCCCACCCTTACCCACAATCATTTTTTACTCCCCCATCGACACTGCTTTTCCCAACCCTCTTACTTTCAGGAAGGAAGAGTTCCTCCCCTCCTCTCCTCTCTCACTCAATTTCCTGTTTGTTCGTTCCCTTGTTTATTACGTCCAAGAGTTGTCCCACTGTCAAACAGTCAGTTCATACCATCTTGTCACTCCACTCATCCATAAGCCGAAATGTTGTTAAGAAAACAGAAAAAATAAAAATGGGGGGAGGAGGGGGCTAAAAAGCTCAACCATACTAGCTAAACATGCCCAGACTCTGGAAGGCTGGACATTTGTAATAATGCACATGAGTGGGGTTCTTTGGAAAATTAAGTTAATGTCATGCTCACATTATTCATTCACTGCAGTCCAGTGGATAACCATCTTATTTTCGAGGAATTGTTCAAATCGTGATCGAAGCAGCAAAAGTGTTGTGTATGTACTTTATGATATGTCGATTCAAATAAAAAGCAAGACCCACGTGACATCTTGTACATGACAGGATAAAACAGCCTTTTGAAATGTATGAAGGATATTTTTGTAAATGAACAAAACCAGAAGAGAATTGAATAAATCATAAAGTTGAAAGATGTTTGAATCATCAAATTATGTCATCCAGTTTATCATTGGCATTTCGGATCATTGGTATCTCTCGCGGTGAGGCTGAGTCTTTGGGCCTCTCACTCTCTCACCGCAGGCAGTTCAGTGGTCTTTCTGTTTTCTACCGTCTCCTCTCCGGTCTCGCCCCCCCCCCCCCTGCTCAGTCTGCGATTTGTCCCCACCATCATTCCGCAGAGCGCTCAAGACCCGCCAACAACCCCCTTCTGGTAAAACTACCAAAATCACGAATCACTGCTCACCATTCACTCTTTCATTCTTCTTTTTTCCCGCCTTTAGAATAAGCTCCCTCACTCTGTTCAATCCCATTCTTCCCTCCAGGCCTTCAAAACAGCCGTTCACAACCACCTCTCATCGTCTCCCATCCAAATCCTCGATCTTTTGTACCCCCGTTAATCCACCCGAAACCCACCTCCTTCAAATTCCCTGCTTTCCTTCATGAAAGCCCCTGTGGTGTCCATCTTGTATACTCCATGTTCCTCGCCCCATCCCTCTCCCTTCCACAGATCTCCGAATGTCTGTTCCCCATTGGTTTGTCCTTCTCTCTCCCGCCCCTCTTGTCTCATGCCCCCCCCCCCCTTGCTGTGCGTTTTGTGTTAGCTCTCATACGAGCCTTGACAATGTATACAAAAATAAAAAAAATAAAAAAGAGAATCGAGCATGTCCACCATCTTTCTTTTCAGGAGGAAAACTTTGTACCGATCACAAATCGGATCTCTTCCAGTGTCGAGAGGACAAACCAGTTCAACCACCTGAAATGGATGCCACAATAATGTATATAGCGGTTATAATGAACATGCTGCCTCCTGGAAAGTGCAAAACATTTGAGGATTGTGTCACAAGCACAATCTGTCAAACGCATCGATGTTGTGTGGGACAGATATTCACACAACAGTCCAAAGCAAAGTACGAGAGAAATGCATGGACATGGCATGTGTCAACGAGTTGTCAGCCATGGAACACTTCCTGAAAATTGGCAAAGCTTCCTTCGAAGGGATGAAAACAAAAGTCCAACTGTTTGCATTGTTGCAAAAGCATGTGAAAGCATTGGTTCATGAAGACAAACAACTTATGAGGACATTTAATGAACACATCGTCAGTGCCACTGCTCTTGAGAAGGATGGGCTTTCACCATGCAGTCACGAAAAAGGCGATGCACGAGTCTTGTTTCATGCAGCTCATGCAGCTAAGAAAGGACACAGCTGAGTGATGATTACTGTTGATACAGATATTGTCATTCTTTGTGTCTCCAACAAGACAAAACTCAATCTTCAAGAACTACAGATTGCCTTTGGAGTAAGGAAGCATTAAAGGTATATATATATATATATATATATATATATATATATATATATATATATATATATATATATATATATATATATATCATCACCAGCAGCTTGAGCTCCAACATTTGCACTCCATTGCCATTCTTCCATGCCTTCACTGGGTGTGACACTGTGTCAGACTTCTGTGGATAAGGCAAGAAATCAGCATGTGACACAAGGAAAGGCATTTTCAGCTGTTACACCAGTGTTCTGTTATCCATCAACAAATCCACAGGCAGTCTGAGACAAGGATCTGGAAGAAATTGAACGACTTGTTGTACTTTTTGTATCGCCGCACGTGTTCGTCGAGCCGAGTCAATGAAGCACGTCAAACACTTTTTGCCCAAAGCTGCAGGTCCATTGAAAACATCCCTCCTAGCCAGGCTGCACTTTGTGAACACATCAAGAGAGTTACCTTCCAAGCAGGCTACATCTGGGGCCAAGCATTGCTGCCCAGTTCCAGTCCTACCAAGCCCGGCTGATTTGAGATGGAATTGTAAAGATCACAGACCGACACCAGTGTGGACCAACCCACCTGAGGCGTCAATGTCCTGTCATGAACGGATACACTGTGGATGTCACAAAGCCTTCAGGGGCTTGTGCAAGCGCTATAAGGTGAACCTTCAACGTACAGCTCCCTGTTATTGCGCTGGGAACTGTCATTATCAGGAGTAAATTAATGATGTCATGTATCTTCGAAAGAAAGTGGTATGTATGTATGTATATATATATATATATATATATATATATATATATATATATATATATATATATATATATATATATATATATATATATATATATATATATATATATATATATATATATATATGGAAGAATTGCGTTGCTCAGCTGGTGGGTCACCCAGATAGCTCAGACGGCAGAGCACTGGTGCAGTTTGCCACAGGACTTGGGTTCGACTCCAGGTCAAGGCCCGTAATTTTTCCACATATACTTATAACTTAAGAGACTGTTCACCGGGATTTCATGCCTTAACATTACGCAAAAGAGCAATATTTTTGAGATTGGAACACTATTATTAGGGGGGGGGGGGCACAATCCAAAGTGGGTTTTGTTTTTATGATTTTACATATAATAAAACACTTATCTACCAAATTTCATGCTCCTTTCATTACTTGAACAATTCTGAGCTTATCCTCGAGACTACTGTAGATATCAAGAAACAAGTAGAGTAAAAAATAAAAAATAAAAAAGGAAAACATAATCGCTCCCAGGTGTCATGGCAAGAGTAGACAGACATGGGTGCAAAAGCACTCGGCAAATAGACTATGACACAAAGGGGATTCCCCAAATCAGTTTAAACTCTGGTAAAATTACAAGTACCAAACACGAGGGCGATTCACGTGCTGTGCCCACACAGCTCTCAAGAAAACAATCACAACGATGAAAACTAATAACTTCATTTATTTTTCATCATTCACTCCCCATCGGGCCCACACTAACATTACCGAGTTTAGGGCGATCACTCAAGCCATTACAGAGATCCTTTCCACCAAATAAAGTGAAAAAACCTACCACCTTAAATTTTTCCCAACAAATCCCCTATGCCAGCCCCACCCCCTCCCCATTATGCAAGCCACGTTTGGTAAGACAGTCATGATAGGAGCTGACATGTAAAGCCAAACTCCAATATAGAGAACCCCCTCTTGAATTTGTTGTACTTTTGTGTGGCGGCACATGTTCATCGAGCCCAATATAGAGAATCCCCCATTTTACTCCCCATTGCCCCACATCATGTATGCTAAATCTGGCTATGATCACGCAAGCTGTTACAAAATCTGACACATCTCCCCCCTCCCCCTACAGCAACACCATTACGTCTGACAAGTTTGGTGGCGCAACAATGTCCTGTTCTCAAAATATACGAGATATAAGGGAACGGACAGACAGACAAACATTAAAATAGAAGATGACAATAAGTGAAGCTTTGTGTTTTATTTGTACAAGCTTTGCCTTATGCGCGAAAGTTAGCAAATGGGCCGCGTGTGGACCAAAATTGTCAGAGCCAAGCAGAACAAATGTTCGTGAGTAACTTTCACGGTTGTGGAGCGACACGACCAAACGACCGACACGGCCGTGGAGCGAAACTCACTTCAGGCTCACTCCTGGTGTGAACGTGCGGTCGTTTAAGTAACTGCGCTTTGCGGCGGAGCTGGTAAGGGTTGTTCTGTTCTCCTGCCTCTCCAGACTCATTCACAATGAGCTGTGCGACCGCCATTGGCTGCATTGCTTCTGCTGGACACGAACGAGATAAAACATAACCACGCAGGTTAGTCACAAGTTAAGGTGTAAGCATCTCATTTGATCTGTTTGGTGTTCCCTGTAGTGTGATTGCCTCTGCTGTTTGCCAAAGGTAACCTCACTGCTGTTGGATCCAGGTCTCAAAATTAATCATTCGTTCTGGGTTTGCTACAGAATTTCATCCTCTACAGTCTACAGCAATCCTTTCTTGATCCAGCAGCTTCCACTGAAGCGGTTGTCATGGTTGCGCTGAAATCTGACAAATTCGTCTTTCATTCGTCGCACTTTCAAGCCAATCCCAGGAAGCCCCGAGGCCATTCAAATCAACCGAGAAGCGTACCTCAATACATGTACATCAGATAAGCAGGTTACACCCGCCAACCACCCGCTCTTAACATCACGAGTGAGCCAGGTGGATGTTATTGTACGCAACTTTTGGTTCCTCGCAATTCTCCTGCAACATAGCAATTCTGCTGAGACCAGCTGCGGTTCCTGGAGTTTAAAACCCAGATCCTCCATTCTGCTGTCTTCAATGGAACCAACTTCAATGGAAGTGAACAATGCCCTTGATGTCAAAAAACGCGATGAGAATCATCTTGACCTTCGACTTTGACATCCTTGCTTTCTTTCGTCTTGGTAATGCCGGACCTTTCCACTGACGACTCTGCTGTTTGGTCTCGGGATCGTATTCGAAAATCCACGATTCATTGCCAGTAATGACTCTCCCGAGCAGGTCTGGATCGTCCTCAAGGTGCTCGATAATGTCTTGACAGACAGTGACTCTTTGCTGTTTCTGGTTCTCGGACAACAGCTTGGGGACCATCTTTGCACACACCTTACGCATTGCGAGATTTTCAGTGATGATGCTCCAGACGGTGTCTTTGTTGATGGAAAGTTCCTCAGCAATCATCCGCACCGTGAGTCGACGATCTGCGCGCACCATCTGCTTCACACGCTCTATGTTGTCCGCCGTTCTGCTCGTTGAAGGTCTTCCAGACCATGGATCGTCTTCAACCTCCTCCCATCCCTCTTTGAACCTCTTGTGCGATTCAAATGCACGTGTACGTGACATTGTTTCTTCCCTGTAGACTTGCTGCAGCATTGCAAAGGATTCGGAAGGTGTTTTGCCAAGCTTGGCAAGAAACTTCAAATTGGTTCTCTGCTCACGACTCATAGCACGACGACTCAGACGAGACAACGTGTAAAGCACGACCTGTAAAAAAATCACACAATGAGCGCAGTCAACCATCACCAATCATATATCATATATCATATATATGAATATTTCGGCACACCCCTTTTTTTGTTCCACCATCAGATTTTTGTTACTGCATGAAATGAAACAAGCTTTGACATATATATAGTAATGATATTGTTGCGAATTCGCGCCCGCCGGCGTGCGAGCGGCCACGTAACTCGAATCGCGGCACATCGCCCACCGGACGGACAATTCTGTCGTGACCCTCTCGGACTAACGCCGGGATCTAGTCACGTGTGGGCCTTTCGGCCTCACCACGATCGTGCCAATCGGCCCCCCGCGTGGGATAGGGTTGTTGGCCAAATTCGACCTACCTAAGTACCCAGGCGGAGGGTAGACCGGGCGATCGCACCTCGCCGCAGGTCGACTCCGGACACGGGCCGCTTAAGCGACCCGTTCCGTACTAGCGGGATAACCGAGCGGTGTTATCGTCGGCCTCGCGGTTCCGATTAATTATCGGTCGTATTAAGCGCACTACCAACCCTTTACGTGAAGCAAGATGGAGATTCAATTAAAGAAAAGACGAAGCGAAACGGGAAAAACAGTTCAACATAATGCACATTTATTCCGCGGCACACGGAGAGCACACATATACAATTACAACAATTATGTACCAAAAGCAGATGTAACAAAAGAAACATAACAATGCAGATCTACTACCGACTACGCGAGCACACGGCAACACTTCAGCAGTTTTACTTTACAGACGGCGCCGACAACATATTTACTCAAAAGCAAAAGAAAAGGGCCACCCTCAAAGACAAGGGGGCAGACGGGGCCTGTGGGCCACGAGACCGGGTGGATCCTACCCGTGTCTTGTGATGAGCCGCAAATGTCGCGGCGCCCCGACTCCGCGCTCCTTCGCGGGTTTCGTTGGCACTGCTTGGAGTGGGGTGGGAACGGGGCCCCCTTTTCGCACTATCTCAGCGCGGGGGGGAAAAAAGGGGGGAATTGTTGATGCTCTTGGGAAAGAGGATAGCTGGCTTGCTTGGGTCCCGCGACGAGCGACTCCACTGCGACCTCGTCGCCGACCGCCGTCTTCCTTGCCTTGGACCCGAGCTATTCGACCTCCTCCCCCAATTCTCCTCAGCCGACTGCAGCAAACCACCTCGATCGTGCTCCAGGCTTCAGGCTTCCCCTCTCTGCAGCTCCCCGACAGACTCCGAACCCCGACAGACTGCCACTCTCCAGACCCGACTTGACTCGCGGCTCCACAGACTGCTCCTCTCCAGACCCGACTTGACTGCCTCGACCTTTTCTCCAACTCTGACTGCCTCGAACTCCCTCCGACCCAAAAAACTGGTTAAATTTGCCCCGCGCTCGGCGCTTTATAGTCCGGCAGGAGGACCCATATGCAAATTTCTGGATCAGAACGAGCTCGGGGGTGGAGCCACTCTCACCCATTGGACGGAGAAAAAGGGGCGTGAGTCTCCCGTGATCCTCGAATTTGCATATCCCGATTCTACTCCGACGCGCCTGGAGGCGGGGCCAAACCGCGCTTGCTGATTGGACGGATCAGAAGTGGGCGTGTATCATTCCTGATCCGACTTCTCCTCGGAAAGGCCGCTATTTGCACCCACGGCTCGGCGCGCGTCCCGCACGAGGCCAGGACAGCCTGACGCTCGGTGCACACAAGCGGTGGCCGCAGAAGGAGAGGCGAAGGTGGTGGAGGATTAAAGTGCTGGTCCATGGCCATGGCGACGTTTGGAATGGCGGTGATGCGATGTTTGCAGGAGCGAGTTGTGAAGGTAAAGGTCGTGGCTGTTGGCGTTGTTGTTGTTGTGAAGCAGCGTTGCGGTTGGTGGTTGTTGTGTGATGGCGGTTGAGACGTGGTTGGTTCAAAATAAAGATAGAACAGAAAAACGGCTATCTTAAAGGGTCGCAGCCCGAATGAATCACATTTATTCCCTCTAAACAACGGGTTTGGGGCTAACTACACATGTACTTCCAGAGATATCTCACCTACGGGACCTGAATGGTGGTTTGCAAATTTCCTCAACCGCAACAATATTATTGTCTTCCTTAAGAGGCCCCTCAAAATTCGTTTTGATGATTATGGTAGTTCAACAGTTCATGTTCTCCATTTGCAAAATGGGAGGAATTATTGCACAAAAAAGAAATAAAAATGTTTCCCATTTTTTAGAGGACCACCAAGATGAGTTCGGCTCAAAGAATCACGCTCCATTTGGGGAGAAAACAGTTGAGTTCATACCTGACTAATTTGCACTTTCCATGTGCCATAGTTTCTTCACAAAACCATGACTTTCTGACCAGCTAAAATCTACAAGATATGAATATGTAGACGAAACTGATCCGGCCTTTTGGATCACTTTAAAGTAGGGTGCCCTGTAATTTTAATGCGCTCTATGGATCCTCCGGAACTCACGAATGGAACACGTTGTGTAGTCACTAAACTACGTGGTAATGTCATCTAAGTGGAAAACCTGAATGATAATCAATGGATAAAAATGATATAATATATTGTTTAAAATACATTCATGCTATCTGTCTTTTACCATATGTTGCCAGTGATGTCCGTCGAAGATGGGCACCTTTACTAGTATATCATACTATATATATATATATATATATATATATATATATATATATATATATATTGCTGGAATGTTGCGAAAGAATGTGACGCAACCCGTTCATTCAAGTTGTGTAAGTGGAGCACACAGCAGGCTCAGTCCCGTTACTTTTTAGACAGACCTCGTGTATATGTATGCATGCATGTCAGAATAGCCCAGGAGGTATAAACACACTCACCTCTGAGCTGTCTTGCCTGGATTTGAATCCCAACCCAGCTACAAACTGTCATCCTGCTGTTTTACCGGCAGGGTGATTCATCAATGTGGGTGCTTTAAACGTCGGAAATCGGAAAAAAGACGCATCATACCTATTTTGAGGGTATCGAGGGACAGATTAGTGTTGAGGTGGTCTGAGTGTTTGGGTTCCCCTTTGACGGCGATTATATATATGTATATCAGTGAAAGAAACTCATGTTTAAGTGGTTGCACAATGCAAGTAAAATTAAGTAAGTGCAAGTAATGCCTTTGATTCACTTGCACTTTGTGCAAGTAAAGCTCTGAAGCCATTTTAAACCTCCCTCCTGTGTCCTGCCTAACCACGATACACCAGGAGCTCTGATTGGTCAAACCGACTCAGGTCGACCAATCACATGGGACTTTACATACAGAAGTAGTTCACTACTTTACTTCAAATCAAATCAAAGGGCAATTTAAGCAACATTTGCTTCAAATATATAGTTGATTATGTCTCAATAATGATTTGACAGAATAGCGATAAGATTTTGGTTAAATTACATACATATTTGTTTAAAAAATTACACTTGAACCTTCAGGATGACCTTCAGAATGTGGTCACCATTCCTTGTAATGAACAAAAGTCAAGATGTTCAAACCTTGAAGAACATTCTGGCCTTGTTACGCATCTACATGGTCATTCCCAGCAGCACTGCTGAAGCTGAACGAGGGTTTTCTCTGATGCAGAGAATCAAAAATGACCATCGTTCACATCTCTCAGGTTCCACATTGACCGATCTGATGATTGTTAAGCTCTGTGCCCTGGACTTGGATTCATTTGACCCAGTGCAAAGTATCTCCATATGGTACACCAGTGGGAAGAGGAGTCTCCAAAGGTGGCATTCCACAATGTTCAAGGTTGCTCAGGCTGCACTTTCTACTCCAGAGGATGATAGTGAGGAAGATGCTGAGAATCAACAAACTCAGAGTGATCCTGAGTGAATGTAATTGAATCAGTTGGACTGATTTACTGGCCACATTTAATGAGTGACTCGAAAAATCAAGCCGTGGAAATTTGGAAAAGTCTTGAGAAAACAATGTAATGAATTTTTCCTTTCATAGATGGAAAAACATTACTGTGACTTGTTTGCAGATATTAACTAACCAAATAAATCATTTTGACCAGTATTATGTCTCCCGAACACTAATTAACTACATAAAATGAGCTTTCCAATGACGAGTCTCACTCGAACATTTTGAGACTGTGACATCCTGGGAACCTACATTGTAGAATGAATGAAGGTGCTACTTTTACTTAGCATAGGCTAGCTAGTCTGTTTATTTTAACTAGTATGATGTAGCCTAGCACATTAACCAAAGTTTGAAACTGATGTTCATGATGTTTAATTTGATGCATTAGATAGCAGTAGATAATATTAGACATTAGTTATTAATTTGGTATTACACTGTGGACATTCCAAATCAAACTGATCAGGAGTTACGGAATGATGAAAAGGACACTCCTGAGATTATTTGGAAGCTTGATTTCTCGTATTTGTTATATTTTGTTGACATTTTAATGCTAGTCAGTTAATATTATTAGAAGAAAATGTCCGAGATACAGTCTTACACAATGTCAAGGCTACAAGACTTATTTAATTTATCATGTTCATATAGTTATTGACTCAGGTATAATAAATCATTGTAATTTGAATGTGTAGAATTCAATGGTTTGCTTGTTAGATATTTGAACATTTTTATGGTTTAGAAACTATAAGGATATGATTTATCACAAGCTAATAATGTCAAGAAATGGCAAGAGCCAAAGCCAGCATAAAACATGTTGACTTGAGATCCCTAAGTTACAATTGTATTGTTATACATACATATTTTTTGGTTTTTGTTTGCATGACTAAACAAGTTGAAAAATACAGAACACAAATGCTCCAGTCTTGAATTTTATTGAATATAACATATTGACTCGTAATTATCACACAGTCTTAAAAAAATATTTTGACTGGCCGGGGGATCGGCCGCCAACCGACTACTCTGAACGGAACCGCAAGTCGAGTCGGCCCGACCGATCGCCCGGAATATAGATCGCTGCCCGGATAACTCCGAGCGACGGGTCCTTGTACAAGAACCGAAATACGCCAATCGGCAGATCACGTGGGGTAGGGTCGATTGCCAATCTTCAATGTACCTAAATACCCACGTGATCCAACAACCAGGGTATTCCACCCTCGACGGAACTCGTACGGAACAAACCGCTGAGGCGAGCTTGTCCGTGCGCGATTCCGAGCGGCGTAATCGCCGAGAACCGTCGGTCCAAATGTCCCCCTATTACGGCAAACCAACGGCTTTCTAACTCCCAACACACGAAATGTTCAGTCAATGAGGGAATGGACGCAACGAGCAGGTTTACATTCACATAAGGACATTTATTATAATGAAACACGTATGCAATTAAATAAGGCAAAACACATATGCAATTATACAAGCAACAAAGGCACGACAAAAGAATTACAACCGTCCACTTATTATGTACAGCGATTTACACTTCACAGCAGTTCCTGCTTATTAGACAGGCACACACACACACACACACACACACACACACACACACACACACACACACACACACACACACACACACACACACACACACACACACACACACACACACACACACACACACACACACACACACACACAATAAAGGGTGGCTCAGACCTTCAATCACGAGCTCCAGCTCGGAGGACAGGTGAGCTGAAACTCAGAGCTTGACTCGAACCTTTCCACCTCGTGTGGTCTTCAACTTGTCCGGACCCGGGCTCCAGCGAGAGCAAGCTGGATCCAATCGCCGCGATCCTTCCCAAGCTCCCGTGAATCCTCCCACGCTTCTCAACACATGCCGGTGAGACGAGGCGCCGATCCTTCCTGTCGATCGTTGCTTCCCCGAGGATCCAACTCCAAGAAGAGGCCGATGAGTCACACCAAGCCGAGAAACAAAATGGAGAACGAAAAGCTCCACGAACCAAGAGGAAGAGGAAGAAGAGGAAGAAGCCTCCACTTGCAGCTCGAGCCGAACAACCGGCTCAAGTTCCTTCCAAAACAAAGCAGCAGCCGAAGCTCACTGAGCCAGCCGAAGCAAAAAGCTTCTGAAGGCCTCAAGCCAAGCAAGCCAAGCAGGACCCGATGGCTGAACGACTGCTCTTCTCCGAAGCAAAAAAAGCTTACTCCTCCCACGGGACTCAGCACACAAACTCTGCCACGGGACTCCCACGAACTCAGCCCTACCACGGGACTCCCACGAACTCAGCCCTACCACGGGACTCCCACGAACTCAGCCCTACCACGGGACTCCCACGAACTCAGCCCTACCACGGGAGTCCCGCACGAACAAAGAAAAAGTCTCCTCTTTATCCTTTGCACCCCCTCCCCCGCACCTGGTGTGACTCATGCCCTCGTGATCCACCACCCCCCCCCCCCGCTCAACCATGGGTAGGAGGGAGTTGTTGACGTCACCGCAGGGTTCTTCTTCCTCTTCAAAGAAGAGGGGGGAGGGACGTCTCCATTGTTTCGTTCCCTAACTATTAAATCGATCCGCAGCGCATCGAATCGATCTCTGAACATTTAAACAATGAAAGGTGAGCTATCCAGGGAACATACACTTATCGACATAGCTGACTAAGGGAACCTGTATGTTGTGTGCAATTCAATTCCAAATTCATAACAATGTATATATAAAACACAAAATTTTTAATGTGCAAGTGAAAATTACTGTGTGCAAGTGAAATGACATGAAGTTTGAACTTGCACAAGGTGCAAGTGATTTTTTTTCATGAGTTTCTATCCCTGCTATCATCTGTTTACTATGTATGGACGGCGGGGACGCCGTGTTATGTTTTAGTTCCTCGTCACAGGGCTATCATCTGTTTACTATGTACGGACGGCGGGAACGCCGTGTTATGTTTTAGTTCCTCGTCACAGGGCTATCAACTGTTTACTATGTACGGACGGCGGGAACGCCGTGTCATGTTTTAGTTCCTCGTCACAGGGCTATCATCTGTTTACTATGTATGGACGGCGGGGACACCGTGTTATGTTTTAGTTCCTCGTCACAGGGCTATCATCTGTTTACTATGTACGGACGGCGGGAACGCCGTGTTATGTTTTAGTTCCTCGTCACAGGGCTATCAACTGTTTACTATGTACGGACGGCGGGAACGCCGTGTCATGTTTTAGTTCCTCGTCACAGGGCTATCATCTGTTTACTATGTATGGACGGCGGGGACGCCGTGTTATGTTTTAGTTCCTCGTCACAGGGCTATCATCTGTTTACTATGTACGGACGGTGGGAACGCCGTGTTATGTTTTAGTTCCTCGTCACAGGGCTATCATCTGTTTACTATGTATGGACGGCGGGGACACCGTGTTATGTTTTAGTTCCTCGTCACAGGGCTATCATCTGTTTACTATGTACGGACGGCGGGAACGCCGTGTTATGTTTTAGTTCCTCGTCACAGGGCTATCAACTGTTTACTATGTACGGACGGCGGGAACGCCGTGTCATGTTTTAGTTCCTCGTCACAGGGCTATCATCTGTTTACTATGTATGGACGGCGGGGACGCCGTGTTATGTTTTAGTTCCTCGTCACAGGGCTATCATCTGTTTACTATGTACGGACGGCGGGAACGCCGTGTCATGTTTTAGTTCCTCGTCACAGGGCTATCATCTGTTTACTATGTATGGACGGCGGGAACGCCGTGTTATGTTTTAGTTCCTCGTCACAGGGCTATCATCTGTTTACTATGTACGGACGGCGGGAACGCCGTGTTATGTTTTAGTTCCTCGTCACAGGGCTATCATCTGTTTACTATGTACGGACGGCGGGAACGCCGTGTTATGTTTTAGTTCCTCGTCACAGGGCTATCAACTGTTTACTATGTACGGACGGCGGGAACGCCGTGTCATGTTTTAGTTCCTCGTCACAGGGCTATCATCTGTTTACTATGTATGGACGGCGGGGACGCCGTGTTATGTTTTAGTTCCTCGTCACAGGGCTATCATCTGTTTACTATGTACGGACGGCGGGAACGCCGTGTTATGTTTTAGTTCCTCGTCACAGGGCTATCATCTGTTTACTATGTACGGACGGCGGGAACGCCGTGTTATGTTTCAGTTCCTCGTCACAGGGCTATCAACTGTTTACTATGTACGGACGGCGGGAACGCCGTGTCATGTTTTAGTTCCTCGTCACAGGGCTATCATCTGTTTACTATGTATGGACGGCGGGAACGCCGTGTCATGTTTTAGTTCCTCGTCACAGGGCTATCATCTGTTTACTATGTACGGACGGCAGGGACGCCGTGTTATGTTTTAGTTCCTCGTCACAGGGCAATCATCTGTTTACTATGTACGGACGGCAGGGACGCCGTGTTATGTTTTAGTTCCTCATCACAGGGCTATCAACTGTTTACTATGTATGGACGGCGGGGACGCCGTGTATTGTTTTAGTTCCTCGTCACAGGGCTATCATCTGTTTACTATGTACAGACGGCGGGGACGCCGTGTTATGTTTTAGTTCCTCGTCACAGGGCTATCAACTGTTTACTATGTATGGACGGCGGGGACGCCGTGTATTGTTTTAGTTCCTCGTCACAGGGCTATCAACTGTTTACTATGTACGGACGGCGGGGACGCCGTGTCATGTTTTAGTTCCTCGTTACAGGGCTATCATCTGTTTACTATGTACGGACGGCGGGAACGCCGTGTCATGTTTTAGTTCCTCGTTACAGGGCTATCATCTGTTTACTATGTATGGACGGCGGGAACGCCGTGTCATGTTTTAGTTCCTCGTTACAGGGCTATCATCTGTTTACTATGTACGGACGGCGGGAACGCCGTGTCATGTTTTAGTTCCTCGTTACAGGGCTATCATCTGTTTACTATGTATGGACGGCGGGGACGCCGTGTTATGTTTTAGTTCCTCGTCACAGGGCTATCATCTGTTTACTATGTACGGACGCCGGGAACGCCGTGTTATGTTTTAGTTCCTCGTCACAGGGCTATCAACTGTTTACTATGTACGGACGGCGGGAACGCCGTGTCATGTTTTAGTTCCTCGTCACAGGGCTATCATCTGTTTACTATGTATGGACGGCGGGGACACCGTGTTATGTTTTAGTTCCTCGTCACAGGGCTATCATCTGTTTACTATGTACGGACGGCGGGAACGCCGTGTTATGTTTTAGTTCCTCGTCACAGGGCTATCAACTGTTTACTATGTACGGACGGCGGGAACGCCGTGTCATGTTTTAGTTCCTCGTCACAGGGCTATCATCTGTTTACTATGTATGGACGGCGGGGACGCCGTGTTATGTTTTAGTTCCTCGTCACAGGGCTATCATCTGTTTACTATGTACGGACGGTGGGAACGCCGTGTTATGTTTTAGTTCCTCGTCACAGGGCTATCATCTGTTTACTATGTATGGACGGCGGGGACACCGTGTTATGTTTTAGTTCCTCGTCACAGGGCTATCATCTGTTTACTATGTACGGACGGCGGGAACGCCGTGTCATGTTTTAGTTCCTCGTCACAGGGCTATCATCTGTTTACTATGTATGGACGGCGGGGACGCCGTGTTATGTTTTAGTTCCTCGTCACAGGGCTATCATCTGTTTACTATGTACGGACGGCGGGAACGCCGTGTTATGTTTTAGTTCCTCGTCACAGGGCTATCATCTGTTTACTATGTACGGACGGCGGGAACGCCGTGTTATGTTTTAGTTCCTCGTCACAGGGCTATCAACTGTTTACTATGTACGGACGGCGGGAACGCCGTGTCATGTTTTAGTTCCTCGTCACAGGGCTATCATCTGTTTACTATGTATGGACGGCGGGGACGCCGTGTAATGTTTTAGTTCCTCGTCACAGGGCTATCATCTGTTTACTATGTACGGACGGCGGGAACGCCGTGTTATGTTTTAGTTCCTCGTCACAGGGCTATCATCTGTTTACTATGTACGGACGGCGGGAACGCCGTGTTATGTTTTAGTTCCTCGTCACAGGGCTATCAACTGTTTACTATGTACGGACGGCGGGAACGCCGTGTCATGTTTTAGTTCCTCGTCACAGGGCTATCATCTGTTTACTATGTATGGACGGCGGGAACGCCGTGTCATGTTTTAGTTCCTCGTCACAGGGCTATCATCTGTTTACTATGTACGGACGGCAGGGACGCCGTGTTATGTTTTAGTTCCTCGTCACAGGGCAATCATCTGTTTACTATGTACGGACGGCAGGGACGCCGTGTTATGTTTTAGTTCCTCATCACAGGGCTATCAACTGTTTACTATGTATGGACGGCGGGGACGCCGTGTATTGTTTTAGTTCCTCGTCACAGGGCTATCATCTGTTTACTATGTACAGACGGCGGGGACGCCGTGTTATGTTTTAGTTCCTCGTCACAGGGCTATCAACTGTTTACTATGTATGGACGGCGGGGACGCCGTGTATTGTTTTAGTTCCTCGTCACAGGGCTATCAACTGTTTACTATGTACGGACGGCGGGGACGCCGTGTCATGTTTTAGTTCCTCGTTACAGGGCTATCATCTGTTTACTATGTACGGACGGCGGGAACGCCGTGTCATGTTTTAGTTCCTCGTTACAGGGCTATCATCTGTTTACTATGTATGGACGGCGGGAACGCCGTGTCATGTTTTAGTTCCTCGTTACAGGGCTATCATCTGTTTACTATGTACGGACGGCGGGAACGCCGTGTCATGTTTTAGTTCCTCGTTACAGGGCTATCATCTGTTTACTATGTATGGACGGCGGGAACGCCGTGTCATGTTTTAGTTCCTCGTTACAGGGCTATCATCTGTTTACTATGTATGGACGGCGGGAACACCATGTCATGTTTTAGTTCCTCGTTACAGGGCTATCATCTGTTTACTATGTACGGACGGCGGGAACGCCGTGTCATGTTTTAGTTCCTCGTCACAGGGCTATCATCTGTTTACTATGTACGGACGGCGGGAACGCCGTGTTATGTTTTAGTTCCTCGTCACAGGGCTATCAACTGTTTACTATGTACGGACGGCGGGAACGCCGTGCCACGTTTTAGTTCCTCGTCACAGGGCTATCATCTGTTTACTATGTACGGACGGCGGGAACGCCGTGTTATGTTTTAGTTCCTCGTCACAGGGCTATCAACTGTTTACTATGTACGGACGGCGGGGACGCCGTGTCATGTTTTAGTTCCTCGTCACAGGGCTATCATCTGTTTACTATGTACGGACGGCGGGGACGCCGTGTTATGTTTTAGTTCCTCGTCACAGGGCTATCAACTGTTTACTATGTACGGACGGCGGGAACGCCGTGTCATGTTTTAGTTCCTCGTCACAGGGCTATCAACTGTTTACTATGTATGGACGGCGGGAACGCCGTGCCACGTTTTAGTTCCTCGTCACAGGGCTATCAACTGTTTACTATGTACGGACGGCGGGGACGCCGTGTTATGTTTTAGTTCCTCGTCACAGGGCTATCAACTGTTTACTATGTATGGACGGCGGGGACGCCGTGCCACGTTTTAGTTCCTCGTCACAGGGCTATCATCTGTTTACTATGTATGGACGGCGGGGACGCCGTGCCACGTTTTAGTTCCTCGTCACAGGGCTATCATCTGTTTACTATGTACGGACGGCGGGAACGCCGTGTTATGTTTTAGTTCCTCGTTACTGGGCTATCATCGGTTTACTATGTACCGACGGAGGGGACGCCGTGTCATGTTTCAGTTCCTCGTTACTGGGCTATCATCGGTTTCCTATGTACCGACGGAGGGGACGCCGTGTCATGTTTTAGTTCCTCGTCACAGGGCTATCAACTGTTTACTATGTATGGACGGCGGGGACGCCGTGCCACGTTTTAGTTCCTCGTCACAGGGCTATCATCTGTTTACTATGTACGGACGGCGGGAACGCCGTGTTATGTTTTAGTTCCTCGTTACTGGGCTATCATCGGTTTACTATGTACAGACGGAGGGGACGCCGTGTCATGTTTCAGTTCCTCGTTACTGGGCTATCATCGGTTTACTATGTACCGACGGAGGGGACGCCGTGTCATGTTTCAGTTCCTCGTTACTGGGCTATCATCGGTTTACTATGTACCGACGGAGGGGACGCCGTGTCATGTTTCAGTTCCTCGTTACTGGGCTATCATCGGTTTACTATGTACCGACGGAGGGGACGCCGTGTCATGTTTTAGTTCCTCGTTACTGGGCTATCATCTGTTTACTATGTACCGACGGCGTGGACGCCGTGCCACGTTTTAGTTCGTCACAGGGCTTTCATCTGTTTACTATGTACGGACGGCGGCGACACCGTGTCATGTTTTAATTCCTCATTATAGGGCTATCATCTGTTTACTATGTACGCATGACAGGGATGTCAGATCAGGTTTTAATTGCTCGTCACTGGGCTATCATCTGTTTCATATGTACGGACCGTGGGGACACCGTGTCATGTTTTAGTTCCTCGTTACTGGATTATCATCGGTTTACTATGTACGGACGGAGGGGACGCCGTGTCATGTTTCAGTTCCTCGTTACTGGGCTATCATCGGTTTACTATGTACGGACGGAGGGACGCCGTGTGATGTTTTCGTTCCTCGTTACTGGGCTATCATCGGTTTACTATGTACCGACGGAGGGGACGCCGTGTCATGTTTCAGTTCCTCGTTACTGGGCTATCATCGGTTTACTATGTACGGACGGAGGGACGCCGT
>NC_140967.1:97774138-97776638 GCF_056783735.1 Eptatretus burgeri
CCAACAGAACTCTGACCCCCAGCTCGACTATCCCCTTGGCTGCGAGGGTCGAATAAAGACAAATTGGGTCCTTTTTTTCCTTTGGGTGTGTGTCTCTTATTACTATAAGTAAAATTGTTTATGATCATTGTAAATATTTGCTTGCATATAGTCGTGAATAAGTCTACACTTCGTCCCTTTCTTTTATTCCTGTAAATAAAATAATTGTTTAAATGTTCCAGTTCGTTTCTGTCCTTTCTTTGATTGACCCAGCATATGGTTCGGACTTGAGAATTAGTGAGGCCGTTTGGGCCGGTAAGTTGTCATTGGGACCGGCGCGGCTCTGGTAACTCCGCTCAGTTACACCGGATCCGAGTCAGTACCTGCAACTTGGTCCGGACAGAGTCGGCCGAGGGTGTGGTTTCCCTGGTAGCTTGACGGCGTGAGTACTTAGGTAAATTGGAATAGACAAGTGGACCCAACCTCACGCGGTCAAAATATTGGCGACCACGGTCCTTCAAGTGACCCGTCGGCTCTGGAGTTATCTGAGGTGACGACCTATAAATTCCGGGTGTTTGGTGGGAGACGGCTCTACTGCTCTACCTAGTGGTCGTTTATCGCCACCGAACCTCGGCCCACAACAAAAGATACCAGAGAGAGGGTTCAGCGCAGGGCTACTAGATCATCGAAGGCAAGTTTGAAGTGAGGAAAACGGGTTGAGAGGAATCGAAAGCGGGTTTTTATTTCATTTACTTATGTTTACTGAACGTTACAGTCTCACTCAGTGTGGACTCATCTCGATGATCGCGAAGCACCAAACGAGCAGAGAGATCAATCAAACTGACATGGCCGCGACGTGACGATCGAGTCTCTTCACATGACTGTGCCCGTCGTCGTGTTCACCACATGCTTTCCTGACGAGATCTCTCGGAGGATCAAACTTGTGACCCGGGGCTTTACACGTGAGAAGAGCACGTGACCTCATTTGATTTTGCACCCTCGGCAATCGATCTTGTTGGGAACTTGTGAGAAGATACTTTCCTCTTCGGTGTTCCTGTGAGGCAGGACAAGTATGTGCTGAACGTATGGAAACAGAAGATCAAATCGTAGCTCCTCGTCTGCCTTTGTCATCAACGGTAAAAACCTGGTGTTGGCTTCACGATTAAAGTGGCTGCCTTAACATCTTTAAGTTTGAGCCCCTGTCGGATGTTGAAATAACACCAGGTGGGTTCACTCAGCCTGCCAACCTTGCGAGGTGGGCAAAACGAGTGCAAGCTTACTGGTAACAGGGGCGCTGCATCAGCGGCACAGCCACACTTCCAGTAAAATGATGCAGCCAGCACGCACAGGTTGCATTCTAAACAACATAAACGATAGTTCGTGCCACCAATTACCCATCCAAATACAAACGGTAACAAACAATGGAATACTACCTTCCGGCGAAGGAACTAGGGTGGGATACTGCACTGTACTCAAACCTGTAACTCTGTGCCACAAGATAGTGTCATGCATCCTATTTAATGATTTTTTTTTTAATTACTGTTTTAATTGGTGGACACCTTGTATGAATGAAAAGAATCCGAATCGAATCAAACCCTAACATTTAAAATACATACTCCAAAGTACTCATAAATATCACTTGCCATGTATGCTAGATCGATTCCGGGCCGAGCTCGACTCGGCGACGAGGAGCGGCTGAAGGAGACAGGGCTTTATACACGAGAAAGGAGGCGGTTACGAGGAGATACGATAGAGATGTTTAAGATAATGAAAGGTAGAGATAAAATAAGTGTAGATGAAGAATTCAGCAGAGTAGACAGTGATAGAACCAGGAGTCATAACCTGAGAGTAAAGAAGAGGAGAGTTAAAATGGTAGTAAGGCAGGGGACTTTAACTCAGAGAGTAGTTAATGCATGGAATGGTCTCCCTTGAAAGGTAGTGACAGCAGAAACAGGAACTAAGTTTAAATTTTAATTAGATAGGTACCTGGAAGTTATGGAGATAGAGGGGTAGAGGGATGTTGGCAGGACTTTTCGGTAGTTTGAGTATTGATGGGTGATTGTGTGCATCTGTGTGGGTCTCATTAAGGTGTGGTGTGTGGTTGATGTTGTGTGTTTCTCACCCAAGAACCACCTTCACCCACCCCCCAAAATAAAAATCCACAAAAAAAAAAGACAGCAAAATACATTTTGAAATATAAATTGGTCTGGTGTTGATGTGGCACAGGTAGGTATGATGGACCGAATGTCGACCTCTTGCATATCCTTGTGTGTAACACAACCAGCTCACAATGGTGTTGCACATCACATGCTAACCTTTCAGCAGATGATTTATCTCCTTTATGGCGTACATCATTGCATTACGAGTTCCCTTACAAATAACTTCAGTGCAGGAGACCATTCCACATCAAGTCTACATGACAGTTGCCAACTCATGGTTGTTTGTCTGCACTGTATCCTTTTTACCTGTGAGGTGTCACACACAGTTATGTCGCAGGTCCACAAGAGCTCCGTGTGGTTGT
>NC_140967.1:97779138-97806638 GCF_056783735.1 Eptatretus burgeri
TTCACGGGAGATTCCAATAATGTTGAAAGCTTTAGATTCCACATAATCCAGGAGAGCCAGGTGATGCTGGAGTGCCAGTCCATAGTCAATAGCTCTGTACTCCATTGAGCTACAGACAAAGGCCTTGTAGACTGTATCTCTGACTTTCCAAGGAAAGACTTCAATCGACAGAGGATGCCAAGTCTGTGGCTGGCTTTGCATGCCAGCTTTGCTTTGCTACATGGTCAGCCCAGGAAGGGATGGCTGATGGTGATACCTAGAAGTTCAAGACACAACCTCTTCCAGTGGTAGACCATAGAAACAGACGGGTAGTTTAGTGTGATGATCCTGCCGGAGTAATGAGATTTTCCAGGATTGAAAGACATTCCATTTATAAGACCAGCCTCTAATCAATTCCAGATCAGCAGAGTGATGCAGCTGCTGTCTGCCAAACAGTGGGATAGGGGTACTGTATGACACAATGTGGTGTTGTCTACCAAAAGGAAGAAAGGATTTTCCAGATCACTGGAGAAGTCACATATCACCGAGCAAGAAGACTGAGCTCAATACTGCCTTGGGGAACTCCAGACTCCACTGGGAGAAGGTTCCATTGACAGCAACACGTCGACTGCATGAGTGGAGGAAGTCAGAAATTATGGCAGCCTTGAATTCTACAGGCAGATGGCTTGGCAAGCACGCCAGAATGCTCGACCATATCGAATGTCCGAGATATGTTTAAAGAGAAGGTCTTGAGAATAAGGGCCTCCAAACATCGCTGAGAGAGAACCAGCATAATGTCCACAGTGGTGACCAGGACAGAAATCAAACTAATAGTCAGAGATGAGGCTGTTTCAAAACAGGAAAGACTTGTTTGACATCAGCAGCAGTTACGGATTCCATGACGTTGCTTGTAATTGGAAGCAAGGTCACTGGTCTCTAGTTGATATGATTTGTTTTTGCACAACCGTTGTAGGCAGGAGTGATGTTTTTGCACAACCTTCCAGTGATTTTTTGCACAACCTTCCAGACTGATGTGAGGTGGCCAAAAGAGGACGACAGACCTAATAAGGCAGACAGAAGGGAAGCAAGAACTGCAGAGCTGCATTTGACAACATGGGGACTGATGTCATTGCGGCCTATTGCCGAAACAGAGCCAAGGCTGGACAGAACTTTCTCTACTTTCTCAGGTGAGAAGGATATTTATTAATTTATTTCTATGCAGCCTATGGCTGCTTGGCTGCATCATTTTCCGGGGGTGTAGCACTGCGACTGATGCAATGCCCCCTGTTACCAGCACACAGGTACTCATTTCACCGACCTTGAAAGGATGACAGGCTGAGTCAACCCACCTGGTGTTAATTCAATATCCAGAAAGGGGCTTGAACTCAAGACTCGAGGATCTTAAGCAAGCCAGACATCTTAACCATTAAGCCAACACCAGGCTTGAGAAGGATAAAGTCCAGTAGACAGTGGGTACGAGCACGCAAAATGGGGACCGAGCTGGATGGGTTACAGAGTAGGCACGAGATTTGAAGGCATACACATTTCAGACATTCTGTCTCATCTCGGGCAGAGTCTTCAGTGATGCTGTTTGAACTGAGGGAGGGGATGGAAGAGCATATACCAGAGACAAACTTGACAAGACACCACCGTGACTTGGGGGAAGACTGTTTGGAGAGTTCACCTCAGGTGATGTTTTCAGGCTTGACTCAGGATGGACACACTTGTTACAAGCCTTATGGAAGTAAGCTGCTTGACCGCATCCATCTCTCAACATGATTCAGTGTACCAGTGCTTAGAGGATGGATAGGATAGCCGCAGATGGGATGGGATAAACTGGTGCAGGAGAGAAAGTCGTCTTTTACAAAAGTATTCCCAAGCAGAATCAATATCTGGGAGAAGGTTGCATTTCGCTGGAGTACCAGCTGCCTCTGATCAATATGAAGTGCTGTGGAGATGGTGGCCCAATCCTTTGATGAGAGGGCAGATGGCAATCCTTTCCAGTTGGCCTGTGCAAACACCCATATATGTTTCATTGAGGTTGTTCCCTTACAAAAGCCAGAGATATATGGGTAAGAAAGTGATCACAAGAGCCAATAATGGGGGTAGAAGAGGAACAAGAGAGATTAGATGCAAAGGTATTCATTCCTAGTTCAGGAGGAAAAAGTACCAGTTGCAGAAATCTGGGTTGGAAAGTTTATAGATTGGGTCACTCTCAGTGCCATGGCTGGTTCTTTGCTGCAATGCCATGGCTGGTTGTTGCGGAGCTGACACCCAGCCAGGTGGCATGGTGACAGATGAAATCACCGCAGATGAGGAACAGAAAGTTGGGATGGATGGCTACGAGTTAATCCAACGAGTTAATTAGCAGAAATGGAGGTGTGTATGGAGTCATAATCATTAAGTGGACAGTATATCACAAAGAGAAACATTAGGTGGTTGTGGAGAAGTATACATAGCTGGAGGTATTCCAAAGGGATTAGTGTGGGCAATGGACAATGAGCAATGGAGTACTTGGCATACACGAAAACACTGCCTCTGGAGTGGGTGAGAAGCCTGTCAAAGAGGAACACAGAATAACCAAGGAGAGACACACAGGAATCGGAAACATCCTGTGAGAGAAACGTTTCAATGTCCATAGCTGCTGGAGTAACCTGAACAGAGAGGTCATGGAGACCAGAACGGAGACCACAAATATTGGTAGACCACACTTAATGAGGGGGGAGAGGTGTCGTTAGTGGGTAGGGTTGGGTGCACAGAGTGTGGACTTGCGAGCATGCCAGATTTGAAACAGAAGCTGTGTTAAGAAGAAGGAAGAAGAAAAAGAAGAATAGGTGAGAGTGGTTTGTTAAGTCGTCAGGCATGATATATTTGTGTAGAAGAGAAAAAAAGAAGACTTACCTTTCATTAAATTATTATTTAGAAGCGTTTTATCAAAAAAGCCAATTCATTATTTTCAGTAGTATTAGCAACAAAGATGAAGACTAATGAAGAAAGTAATAATAATTAAAACTGTGAGCAGTTATGCAGGGGCCCAAGCACCCTTTGTCCGATCCGAGGCAATTTCAAACCACATGACCAATAACGTCATCGTGAACAACATATATTCCCAGGGGTACTCAATCATATGTGCCAAGTATCACATCAATCAGTGGAACACTTTTGAAGAAGATTTTTAAAAGGTGTTGACCTTTAATCCAACATGGTGGCCAAACCACGTGACTGATGACCATGTTGAACAACGTTTGTGCACCCTGGATCATCACCTGCCAAGTATCCATGTGACCGATCAAAACAAAATTTCATATTCAAGTTGTTATTGTGATGTAGATGACACAAAAAATGATTCGTGTTAATCGGACAAATTTGTTTTTTTTAACCTCAACATGGCTGCTAAACCGCTTCACCAATGAAGTCATCTTATACACATTTTTTGCACCATGGTTATTTGATCATAACCTGGGAAGAATCGAATCGAGAGCATTTATGGTTTCGGAAATATTTTTTTTTACGTTTTCACTTAAATCCAAGCTGGTTGCCATGGTGATTGCAAAATCAAAACTCAGAAACAATCTGCAGGAACTCCCATTCACGCCAATATTCCTGTGAATTTTAAACTTAATCAAATCAGAGCAGCGGTGCCGACACAACAGCTTCCACAAAATTCAGCAGGAATAATAATAATAACAATAAAATACCGATAACAATAGGAGAACAAGTATTTGTATGGCCCACAACGAGAATGAGACTAATTTTTCAATGTAAAAAAATAATCTTTTTGAAAAGATTTGAGAAATATACCATCAGAGATGGGGAATCCCCGCCATTGAATTAAAAAGGTCATACATATTCCAGATAATGAGGGAGGTGAATTGGAAACAAGACACCATTTGGTCATCATCTCGAAAATAATTGAAATCAGATAAGCAGTTTTCCATTTATTACAAAAAACCTTTTTTCAAGATGGCCGCCCCAGTCGGCCATCTTGGATCCGGCCACGCCCAAAATCAATAGGGTTCTTCCTTTTCAGGTGGTACATGTGTGACTCAAATTTCAAATTGATATGGTGAAAAAAATATTTTTTTGAAGATGGCCGCCCCAGTCGGCCATCTTGGATCTGGCCACGCCCAAAATCAATAGGGTTCTTCCTTTTCAGGTGGTACATGTGTGACCCAAATTTCAAATCGATATGGCAAACAGTTTATGAGTTATCGCACTCACAGCTATAAATGTTGACGCCCGGACGGACGGACAGCCGGACGGAAAGCCGGACGGACAGCTGGACGACCTGGGTGACAATATCCCCCTTCCGCCACGCGGCGGGGGATAATAAGAGGGTGAAGTATAATTTAAGAAAAGCATGAGGGAGGACACTCAGGATAAAAAAAAAAACAAAAAGACTACATGACGGACCCCAAGACTGAGGTGCTTTGTAACTGAGGCCTGAGGCCGAGACAGACACACTCACAAATTTGACATAGCAGAGTGAGGGAGACACGGATAAGACAGGAATAGATACAACACAGACAAAACAACAAGGGAAGACAGGATTTGAAATCTTAGCTGTTGGCGAAGTTTACAAAGAACAGGTAAAACCACGTCAACATCAAAATGATGCCAATGTCACCAGCCTTGTCTTAATCTCGTGCAAATGCTGAGAGGTGCCATTGCATAGGTGATGTAAGTTTGACGTATTCTCCTCTTTTGCAAACTTCTAATTTTGTGGGCACCGACCAGGTTTACAAAGAGGTTTTTGTAGCACACCAAGTTTATGGTGAGAGAAGAATGCAGGAAGCTTCTGCATCCTCAAGGGTAGAGGAGGAGGGATGTTTCAGTACAACATGACACAGCAATATCAACAGAACCTACATTTTGTGTAATATTGATTTGCAGAACATGAGAATGGCTTCACACATCCAGCCTGGTCAGACCTCTTCCAGAAACATCACGTCAGAGCATTCACCAAAAAACAAAAACAATGCATGGAATAAAAAAAATGGTGGTCAAAGTCATTTTAACGGCTGTGAGAAGCAAGAAGCTACTTGCTTCATGGGGTGGTTAACCTGCTTAAATCAACGTTGGGCTCCAGCCATAGTTCGACCTGTCCGCCGATGCAGACTGACACCAGCCTTCACGAGCAAGACTAGTTTCCCAAACAAATCATCAGTCAGCCAGTGCAGGCATGAGGAAGCAAGATAACTTTATTAGAATAGGTTTGTAAAGGAAAGAAAGAATATTTCTTTGGCAAAGGATTGAAATTTTAACATCCTCGTGCATTTTACAAACACTGCAGTCGAGTTGGCGGAGACAGAGGTTCCATGGTAAAGTGAGGTTGGCAGGTACAGCCTGTTGCAACAAAGATCAACAGTGGTATGACTGAGAAATCATTAACATGGCCAAACTAATAATAGAACACAAATAAAATTAAAAGGCAGAGTTAGCAAGGCAATAAAGTACAGAGAACCTGTACAGAATTGGCAGCAATTCAAATGGAAAAATTATGGCCGGTTAGGAAAGCGCAGGACCAAGAAGGCCTCGTCCATATCCTTCAGCCCTTTTGTCGATTCGTAATTATTGTGGACGTAAAATGGGGAAAAGGAATGGAATTGCTGCCCATCACAACACCTTGCAGTCAAAAAGCAATTATTACAATTGGAAGACGAAGCAGGTTCAGCTGAAAGAGGAGAGAAAACAAAAAACAATCCTCAGAATCATCAAGAACCCTGCAGCCTGTAGGACAAGGTGCATCGTTACAAAAGTATACAAACAAATTGCTGAACCGGGCAGATTCCAACACAATCGGTGCATCGCAACGGCCAACGGTTCTCTCTGAGTCCAGACACCGATGTATATCCCTCTTCGAGAGAAAGTCAAATTCAATACAATCGTTAAGGGAACAAAAATAAGTCACAAACCAGGCCCTGATTCCAACCCCCCACCCTCCTAAATATCACAACGGAGAGCAACGAGTCAAATCATCCGTGCTATTCGCCACGTTTCATCACAATGCAATAAGAATGCAAAGGTTCAAGGAGTGTGCGGTTTTGCGGATTGCTTTCGCTCTCAAAAGGTGGAGAAGGAACAAAAACACACATGGCACGTGGAATCAACGAAACGACAACAAATGGAAACTTCGGCGCGTTCCAAGCCTCAGGTCGAATCTTGAAACGTAAGAAGACCAATCAGTATGAGATCGACAATGCACTGTAAACAACCGACTTTAAAGTATCACACTTTGGAACAATTGCGGTTCCTTCGTGCGGCCAGGGTGTCCCCTCGAGTTCCCGGTTCAGTGGAACGAATTTGTGATGTTGAGTCTGAATCAAGGCCATAGTTAGTAATAATATGATAGACTAATTAACTTCACTCATATAAACACCCCTCACCATAATACCTCCCCCATCCAACGTTAACACGTTAAAGCGTGAAGCAATCATTTCTCTCACCGCAGCAAAGCAATTGACAAACAAACAAACAAACAAACAAACAAACATTTTGCACTTCATTCAATAGCTAGAAAAAAAAGCACAACAAAAAGCAATAAAATAATATTATGTTTTGCATGTTTGCTACCAATCCCTGCAATACTCAATAATGCCCAACACAATAGACGAGGTAAAGCGAGATCGATCGAAGCGCAAACATAAAAGGTCACGTATCGTGTACAAATGATTCGCCCTTACCTGGCGCACTTGGCCCCACACCAAGGCAAATGCAGAGGAGGAGAAGAAGGAGAAGAAGAAGGAGAAGAAGAAGGAGAAGAAGAAGGAGAAGAAGAAGGAGAAGAAGAAGGAGAAGAAGAAGGAGAAGAAGAAGGAGAAGAAGAAGGAGGAGAAGGAGAAGGAGAAGGAGAAGGAGAAGGAGAAGGAGAAGGAGAAGGAGAAGGAGGAGAAGGAGAAGGAGGAGAAGGAGAAGGAGAAGGAGGAGAAGGAGAAGGAGGAGAAGGAGAAGAAGGAGAAGGAGGAGAAGGAGAAGGAGAAGAAGGAGAAGGAGAAGAAGGAGAAGGAGAAGAAGGAGAAGGAGAAGAAGGAGAAGGAGAAGGAGAAGGAGAAGGAGAAGGAGAAGGAGAAGGAGAAGGAGAAGGAGAAGGAGAAGGAGAAGGAGAAGGAGAAGGAGAAGGAGAAGGAGAAGGAGAAGGAGAAGGAGAAGGAGAAGAAGAAGAAGAAGAAGACAATCTCCCACAATGCTCGACGATAAAAGAGCAAGAGAAGATGGAAATGAAAGGAAGGAAACGCTCAAACTCCAAGAAGTGACAACAATATTAAACTGTGTGGCTTCAGCAGCCTTTGAGTGCTATTGAAAGACTGCACCTGAAAGACCAAGGTTTCAGATGTAAATGCTTGTTGCCAAGTTATCAAGGAGGAGATAGGGATTGGGGAGGTTGGGGATTGCGGAGGGGCGAATTTACAAGGCAGACTATTACAATTAAGAGAAAAACAAAACCCCAAAAGATAGCCTGAAAGAAAAACAACCTTAGCACTTTTAGAACCCCATTCCCATATTAATTGCCATTTGCTACATCAGCGCGACAAAAAACAGTGCAAATAAAACAAGAGGCCAAGATTAAATGTTGTAAATCTACATAAAACAATTACATTCGATTGGGAAGAATGTCGCACAAGTGAGCGAGCAAATACGTGTGCAATTTGAAGCAATCTCTTGCGCCGCACCCTCTGGGTTGGTTTTTCCTGTTGTTTAGTTGTAGCGGGTTTAAGTGCATATTTTTGGTTTCACAGTAACTCGGTAACTCCAAAGTGCACACACCGTGGTACTGTGTCTCAAACGGCAATGAAACTAACTGACCTGAGATCAAGCATGGGCCGGCGATCCAACCTCATTTCACAGGGCCATTCCTGTACGATAACCAACCTCTGGGCCAATATACTGGGCCGCGTTGCTTGGCAACCTGAGGCAACGTTTCGGGATGATGTTAATCATTCAGTCCGATCACCATCACGGGTTACTTTATGTGGTAAAGCAGCAGTGTTGGCCATGGCTTAATTTATTTTTCAATGTTTTCTTATCCACTTTATCCTGTCCGGAGCAAGAGCGACAACGGCAGCGTGTGTGGGGGGGGGGGGGGGGAGAGAAAAAAAATCGACACCGCCAACTCCAGTGACGTCGAACATGGCAACAAACCAAATAACATGGTCGACCAACCAAAGAACATGGCGTTGAACATTACATGGCAAATGACTCGTATGAAAACATCTCTCATTCCGTGCTCAGCTGCCTCCAAAAATCTTCAAATAGAGTACTAGGAAGAGATCACAAATCTGACAAAAGGAAGCCTTAACCCTTCAGTGTAAATTGGCAAAGGAGAATCTGAAAATACTTGAACTGTATCTGCATGTTCATATAAATATTGTGAGCCCAATCTCAGAAGACCACACAGAAATAAATGTTCAGATAAAGTAAGCTTTGACACAAAGGCCCGACTATGGCACCAAGTAACACAAAAATCTCGTGGCAGGGATATGTTCCCCATGCCAGGCATGGACAGGGTGGGTTGGGGAGTGGGCCCATCCCTCGTCCTAAAACCACCTCCTCCCCCTTCCCCAGCAACAGACGAATCACAGATACACTTTGCCGATTGTACACCATGGTGCGGATCATGAGGCATTGCGAGGATGGATATCCTGCGCTTCTCGCTGATTGCAAAGCCGCACACAATTAATTTTGATATATGTCTCCAAAGCTTGCAAAGTCCCTACCTAATGTCACTTTCCAAAAAAAACTAAATTATAATAATGACATCGATAATTGAGCAGCGAGCCAAGGAACACACATTCTTGATTTACCACTCACAGTAGGAAGACAAAATCATTGGACCAGGAGTGCCGACAGCAGCAAGTGCCTGCTTCGAGAACGCTTATGGCTTTCATCCCCTGGGTTGCAACTCGATGATGCAAAATCATGGAAAGCAAAATATAAAGATCATGTTCATAGAAATAAGCATCTCATCACCGATTCCAGTTACAAAATAAATCTTATCATGCAGAGACACGAATGGCAAGGCCTTTGTGCAGGCCAGGAAACTATAAACAAGAGGGGAGGGACAGTGCATGATGTTCTGGATGGAACCTGTGACTACTTTCTCCGCCGCCTTTTCTCAGAGCTCGGCCGAGCCTGGCTTCGTGAAACAACAGTCTCAAGGCACTCCTTTACACCAGCAAGATGGAGAAGGTATCCAGCAGCTGCTTTCAGCTCCTCATCATCCTCCTCAGTTGCCACAGCCGCTACAGCAGCTGCTGCTGCCACTGCCTTGTTAGACCGCCAGCACCCCACACGCTTTCTCTTACAAGATTTTCTGTTCTCTGTCCCTTGCCCTGTAGATGCGTTTCTTCGCCGACCAACCTTCCTGGTTGTTCGAGAGCTGACCATCGTGGTGATTTTCCGTGCCACGTTTCCTTTAGCTGTTGGAGCTCTGCCTTTGTCATCTTGAGATTTTCCTGTGTAGCATTCAGCACGAGTATTCTCTACTTGCTGGTTTCTCTTCAAGGAGAGGTCAAAAGGCTCGTCAAGTGGGGAGGAGGTGGAGGACATGGACTGGGAGGTGTGTGAAGAGTGGGAGGAACATGACGAAGAACCTGACACAAGAGACTGGAAGCCACCAGCTTGTACATCCTGGCCCTGATCTGACATGCCGTAGTTGTGGTCTTCATTAGGATCGCTGCTTACGAGTGGCGATCCGCAAGAGCATTCACTGTCATGCCTCACATGCTGCCTTTTCGTCCCATCCCTGTAAAATTGCAGAGAGCATGTCAGCATGTCAAGTTCTGCATTGACAGAAAGTGACAGAGCAAGTTATTCATTACAGTTATTATATGCGATTCACTTTTAAAATTGAATTTACGATTGTACAAAATGAAGCCTCCATTCTAAGCGAGTAAAAGCTTTTAGATTTATTTCTCTACAAATGTATTTTTTTTTAATTAATAAACCACATATTTATTCACAACAAACTTCAACTTTCACATATACTTTTCCAAGCTAACTGAACAAACCAACACCTCAAAATTTCAATGAAATAATCATTCTTGTTCAGAGGAGATAATCTGCCTTCATGAAGACAGACAAAGACCTGATGTTTATCAAAATAAGGTTTAATATAATCTCAGAAATTCTGGCGTTGCCTTTCTGGGTTCATGCTTTGCTCCTCCAAGGTCGAGTACGACTGGTTACAGCATTTGAGTCTGCCTGTTGCAACTCTTCGTTCAAACATTGCAGAATGTGTCACGTTCAGTATTTTTGTGGGCAATTCCTGTGCGTCTTCGTATACTTTATGTTGTGTCACTTGCTCGTGCTATTCGGTAAGGCTCAAGGTCAATTAGTCACTAATAAGGAGTGGAGTTTATGGTGTTGAACAAAGAAAGTGTTGCTGGAAGAATGCGTACATCTTTGAGGAACTGGATAAGAACAGGGTGTTGGAAGAATGGGGGAAGCAAGAGCAGAATATAGGTGGTACTAAACAGAGGCCACCAATCGGTCAGTGATGAGAGAGCAGCAGGCATTGTGTTTCAGCTTCATCATGTGCAATGCCAATGATGTCAGAACATTGGATTCCACAGTACCGAGGAGAGAGGGGTGAGAAGCAGGACACAGGCCTACAGGGAAGAGTAGTATTCCACTGAGCTACTGACAAAGGCATTGTAGGGCATGAGAAATTCAGATTTAATAAGAAAGGAATTCGAGCGACAGAGGATGTCCAGTCTGCATTTGGTTCTGGAGTTGGATCATGGAAACATGGTCTGCCCAGGAATGGTTGATTATATGATTGTGTAGCTCAATATTCTGAACATTTTCCAGTGGTAGTCATCTGCAAAGAGAGTTTATCCGGGGCTTGTGTGAAGTAATTTAAGTTTATGAAATACGAGACTGGGCTTAAGATGCTGCGCTCATAACTCCAGCATCTACTGTGAGAAATGACACAATTCCATGGAGTACAATGTTCTGACTGCCAGCAGCTTGATGATTTGAGTAAGTCGGCAAGTCAGCAATTAAAATGTTCCTTGCAAGCCACGGCCAGAAAGATTAGGATGCATGACGAAGCACCAGACTGTGTTGAATGCCCAATATGCATTCAGACACAGCCCTGACCTCATGTTTAAGATTCAGGACCCCCATTCATTATTAAGAGAAAAGCAATGGTATTGTTATAGTTTCCCGCCGGGCGGCGTGCGGGCGACCGCTTTTAGCCAATGGCGGCCGCTCTCGCCCACCGAACGTGCAAACCTAGTCGCAGCTTTCGGAACAACGCAGAAATCCAGATAAGGGTGTGTTTTAAGCACACCACAGCCTTGTCAATACTCTACCCGCGCTACAGGGTCCGATCGCTGAATGGTCAATTTACCTAATTAATCGCGCAGGCAGACTACCGAGAGATTGTACCTCGACGGAACTCGTACGGAAACGAGCCGCATAAGCAGCTCGCTCCGTTTGCGATTGCCGAGCGGATTATCGCCAAGCCCGTCGGACCCAATTTCCTTATCAGTTATTAAGAACCAACTATATTCTGAACTTAATTATGGCAGTTCAATTTAGGGAAGAGGATGCAACGAGCAGGTGAGCATTCACACAAAGACATTTATTACACACACGACACATATGCAGTCATGTATGCAATCAGGTCTTCAAGCACGTATGCAATGAATGGGGGGTAGGGACAAGACAGGAGCAAGAAAAAGAATTACAACCGTTGGTCTACTTATGATGTACAATTACTTATTAACAGTTCTACTTAACGGACTCGGCGCCACAATATTCATTCAAAGAAAAACCCCAGGAAAGGTAAGGGGTAAGACTGGACCTCGTGGGTATTTATAGTTCACGGAGCTGTGGAGACCGCAGGAACTCCGAGAGACCGGGCTGGTTACCTGTCACCTTCGTGGTGACTCGCTGGGCGCTCCTCTGCGTCCCGTCCACACGGCAGCTGGCGTGACCGCGGCTCGGCCCAGGCCTCGTCGTGTGGCCCGGTCGATCGGGCCTAGTCGACAACGCCTCAGAGGAATGAACGGGCCTTTGCTCTTTTAGAGTTGATGCTCTCTTAAGAGCCCGCCCGTTCCTCAGCGTCGTTTGGACTGTCCGGGGCCCGATCACCTCGGACCGTTTGCCGCTGGTTGGCGACTCCTCTCTGGCTGCGCTCCAGCGACCCACAGTTCGGCACGGCACGGCAGGCTGCGCTCCAGGCTCCGCTGCGATGATCCCGACTGCCTGCTTGCCACGCGACTCCTCACAGGCCGCAGACCGACTCTCCACCGACTCTCTTCAAGCGAGCTCCACGGCGAACCTAGACTTATTCAGATCCCCACCGACTTCAACTGTCTCGCTTGGCATTCCAATGCGCCTTTTTATAGGGTCCGTGGGTGAGGCCTGATCCTTGACCTCTCACCCTTCACCCCCCGCTGGCTCCACCCTTTTTGATCTTTTGATCCGATCGCAAGTCATGCGAAGAAAGCGGACGTTTCTCAGATCATCTTTCCCACGTGGACGTTGCAGGGATCATCGGCCCTCGCCCCAACTAGGGAATCCCCGCGTCTGGTGGCAGAGATGTTGTTCGTTTAGGACCCTGTTGCCGGTAACAAGATGGCGGCGTTCGTGAGCATGAAGGTGAAGCGATGTTTGTTGTGGCATAGGTGGTGAGGGGATGTCGTAGTTGTCATTGTGGAGATGGTTGATGAGAGCGATGTTTTCGTTGTGGAGAGGTTTGATGAGATGTTGTTGAGGATATGGTGAGGAGATGTCGTGGTTGGCGTTGTGGAGATGTGGTTGTTCCAAAATAACGATAGAAAAAGAATAACGGCTGACTCAAACATCACAGCCCGGTTACACGAATAATTCCCTTTAAACATCGGTGGGGAAATATAATCTGAACACACACTTATCGACATAACTGATCTCTGGGAAACCTGAATGGTGTTCTGTGAATTTCCACAACCGTAACAGTATATATGCCAGGTGTTGGCTTAATGCTTGGGGTAGTGGGCTTGGGATCCAAGGATCCTGAGTTCAGATCCCACTCGGCTGCTGAATTAATACCAGGTGGGGTTGACTCTGGCTGTCATCCTTCCGAGGTCGGCAAAATGAGTGACAGCATGCTGGTATACTGTGTTGGAGTGGCGACCCGTCCAGGATTGTGTTCAATAGCCAAGTAGACTGCTTAAGCAACACCAACGCTCTGCACAGAGTATGGTCCCAATAGATGGATGGAACGGTATATCTCAAGTCACGTTATTGAGATGGAATCAAAACTCATGAACAGAGATGAGGCTGTTGGAAAATAGGAAAGACCTGACCTCAGTCATATATTGTTACAGGCCGGGGGTCAGCCGCCAACCGACCGCTCTGGACGGAGCCGCAAGTCGAGTCGGCCCGACCGATCGCCCGGATAACTCCGAGCGACGGGTCCTTGTACAAGAACCGAAATACGCCAATCGGCAGATCACGTGGGGTAGGGTCGATTGCCAATCTTCAATGTACCTAAATACCCACGTGATCCAACTACCGGGGTATTCCACCCTCGACGGAACTCGTACGGAACAAACCGCCAAGGCGAGCCTGTCCGTACGTGATTCCGAGCGGCGTAATCGCCGAGAACCGTCGGTCCAAATGTCCCCCTATTACGGAAAACCAACGGCTTTCTAACTCCAAACACACGAAGTGTTCAGTCAATGAGGGAATGGACGAAACGAGCAGGTTTACATTTACACAAGGACATTTATTAGAATGAAACACGTATGCAATTAAATAAGGCAAAACACGTATGCAATTATACAAGCAACAAAAGCACGACAAAGAACTACAACCGTCTATAAGTAATTTTTAATGTACAGTCACTTACACAGTTTTACTTACGGGACTCGGCGCCACAACATTCATTCGAAAGAAAAGCAGGAAAAAGACCCCATCAAAGGCAATGGGGTCAGACTGGACCTCTTGGGTCTTTATGGCGTGGGACTTGGCAGACCGAACGAGTCCCACAAGACCGTTGCAGGTTACCTGCACCCTCGTGGCGTCTGGCTTGGGCGACCCGCGACGTCCCGTCCCCACAGCAGCTAGCATAGCCGCGGTCGAGCTCGGGCCTTCCGTGTGGCAGGCAAGCTCTCTCCGGCTCTCTCCACACGAACGCGCTTGGGCAACCCGCGATGCTCCTTCCCCACGGCAGCTGGCGTAGCCGTGGTCGAGCTCGGGCCTTCCGTGTGGCAGGCGAGCTCTCTCCGGCTCTCTCCACACGAACGCGCGGTTTGCGCGACGCAGCAGGCAAGGCTGCGCCTCCAGCTCGCGTCTCCTTCGCAATGCCCGGACTTCCACGCAGCTCCTTGGCTTCTGGCTTCCTCCCGACTCCCCCAACTGCCGAAGCAAAAAGCTTACTCCTCCCACGGGACTCAGCACACGAACCCTGCCACGGGACTCCCACGAACTCAGCCCTACCACGGGACTCTTTACGAACTCCTTTTGAACAAAGAAAAGATGTCCTCTTTATCCTTTGCATCCCCTCCCCCGCCCCCGGCATGACTCATGCCCGCGTGATCCACCCCCCCCCCCCCCCGCTCAACCATGGGTCGGAAGGAGTTGTTGACGTCACGGGATGGCTGGGTTCTTCTCCCTCTTTGCAGAAGAGGGGGAGGGACATCTCCATTGTTTCGTTCCCTAACTATTAAATCGATCCGCAGCGCATCTAATCGATCTCTGAACATTTAAGCAATGGAAGGTGAGCTATCTAGGGAACATGCACTTATCGACATAGCTGACTAAGGAAACCTGTATGTTGTGTGCAATTCAATTCCAAATTCGTTACCCCCCTCCCCTTTTTACAGACTCGTCCCGAGTCGTCAAATTTTCGTGTGACCAGCATGTGTAAGTTTTCCCCTAGTACGTTCTACCTTCGGATCCCTGAGTGCGACATTTCTTTATACGTGTCCCAAAAATAAATAACCTAATGCGCTGCGTAACTAATTAAACAAACTCTCAGACTCATTCGGACAACTTAACTAAAATTGCCGGCGCTAAAACAAACATGCAGTTGGGGTTCCACGTATTTACAATCTTAACTTATCTATTACATTATACTGACCATGGCCCAGGACTTGTGATCTGTGAAAGGGGAAAGGCAAAAGTCATAGCAAAGTCTTTGGTGCAGAGGAATGGATGGAGATGGTCGCAAAACACAAAAAAATGGACTGGATGCACAGGCTGCCTGCAGGGCAGTCCTAACAAAACTGGATGGTCCTGGCGCGCATGGTGATGGATGGACACAGGGGCAAACGCAAACAAGGGCTAGCAGGCATGGGGTCATGGCAGAGACAGGCAAACGAGGCATGGCAAGGCAAGTCCATGCAGAACAGGCGGCTGCAGCACAATAGGCCGACAAGTGAAGCTGGCTGGCCTCTGGTGTGGTTCCATCAGGTTTGGAGGGAGTGCGGTGGTGCCGGCCGCTTTGAAGGCTCACTCAGACCTAGCCTACTGTCTCCCCCCCCCCCCCACACTCTATTGCCTTTGCCTGTCTCCGTCCATACCCACTCCCTTAATTTGCCACAAAAACAACAAAATTTAGCCCCTCTTTATTTTTATTTCCCTTTTATAATTGTCTCCCTAACCCCCTTTATTGTCTTTGTCCGGCTAGCCTATCATGTCCACCTAGCCTACTCACAACCCCTACGTTCCCTCTCTGGAGGGGCATAGGGAGAGACTAGCGTCCTGTCTCGAGGCCCAACGGAGCCTCAGAATGGCCTCCTCAGAGTTCAGCGATCTACGAAGGTGAGTCCAGCGGCCTGCAACGAGCGAGGGGATGGATGGTGCGAAGGGGTACATCTCCAATCTACCCAAACATTCATTAACCTGAAACTACCCTGGGGCTTTCCAAAAACGCCTCACATTTTAAAACTATCGGTTCTAAAAACCATGATTCCCGTCGCCTGTGTTGGTGTCCATTATAAATTTGGGCCTTGCCCTCAAATTTTCATACGTGCCCTCGCACAATTTCCTGGCTGGGCAGCGTGGCTCAACTGGCAGGAACTCCCCCTCTGCCGAACTCTAACCATGGCACCCCCAGGCCCGCAGGCTGCCTCCAAGCCAAGCTGCTCCCTATAAATGTGGGGGGTTGCCCTCTCTGGAATTGCCCCCCTTCCGATGCCCACGTGGCGTGTTGATGCCACGGGTCCCTTTCCGAGGGTCGCCCGTGCCCAGTACACTGCCCCCGTAGCATTCTGGCGCTACAGGTCCAGTTTCCGACGGGTCGCCCATGCCCACTACACTATCCCGGCCCCTCTTGGGCCCTTGGCCTACTCTGGCCGACTAGTCCAGTGCCTGGGGTGCCCACTAAACAAAACTCACCTTTCCGCAGCCACGCTCCCAGCCGGTCCATGAACTCTTGCACCCCTCCAAATGGGTTTCGTGCCTTCTCTCGACACCAACAACAAAACGACCTCCTGTTAGTAAATTTGAATAACCCATGAGCTAATATTAAACTGACCCCGGGGTCACTTGGGTGGGAATCACTCCTCCCCCCAACCAGTCATTCGCAACATGCATACCACATTCGCTCCACTCGCACACTTGGGCTCACTGTCCAACACTCATTCCTCACACACTTTCCATTTCGCAAACTCACACCAACACTCCACACTGCCATCCTTCTCACTAAATCCCCTGACTAACTCGTGCTCCCTCGTCATCTCTTAAAACTCATGCACGTTCCATTTACTCTACAAAGCTAAGTTACGTCTCCACTACACATTTCCAGTCTGTCCATGTCTCCGAAAATCCGAAAAAAAATTCCATTTCCTAAATCTGAACTAAAATCCCTCGAACTAATCCATTCCACGGGCTCCATGAGGTACAACCCATGTCCCCATGAAGCCGGTCTAACGAACTCCAACCCATCCTCCTAACTAGTACTTCCTGTGCCCCCTAACAAGGGGGTCTTCCACCCCTTGCCTGGGAATCCTGTTCACCCGAAGCGAGGCTTGCTTTTCTCAATCTTTTTTTTTTCCATAATGCGCACCACCAGCGCGGCAGTTCACAGCCGCGCTCTTTTTCCGTGATGTCATGGCAGCTGCTTGCGCCCCGCACACATCGTCCCTCTTGGACGTTACCGTCCGGCAGGAATTCCCTTCTGCCAGATTCCAAACACACGTGCAGCCATGACTTCACTCTGCGCATCTCAAAGCAAGCCCAGCGTTTCGAGGGGTTCCCCACGCGAACACATGTGCTCTGCTCGTCGGAGCTTTACAAACACTCTCGCGTGGAGAACCCATCCGGTCCAAATTCCGAATCCAGCCAAGCTTCTGTCCGTAAGCGGGATTGGCTAACATCCACCGCTGGCGTTTCCGGACCCGGTTTTACCTGCGCAGCCGCGCACGTGGTGGCCTTGTGCGTAACACAGCACGGACCCCACGCTCGCTGCTGTGCAAACCCGGCACGGTGCTCAAAATAGCTGCGGCCGCTACTCGGCCCTTGTCCTTCATCTGGTCCCGTCGTCGTCGCCGTTCAACGCATACACTCCTGCGTGCCACGACGCTCACTCACTCCACCATGGCACTCGGATACGGGGATGCGGTTGCGTCCTCCCGCATACCGACTGTCATCTCCCTCACATACAGCGCTCTCACACACGCTGTTCCTTCCACCCTCGGTGTTTCCTTTACACACGGCGTGCTGGAAGGCCCGCATTTCGGCACACTCGCCACCAGGCACGCCATATTACACACACATGCGGGGACACTCACATGCGGTGTTTTACTCACACACGGTGATTCATCCACACAGATCGTTTCACTCACACACACGGCCTCTCTGACACGCAGTGCTTCATTCACACACGGAGTGCTGGGAAGCACGCACCCCGGCACACTCGTGACCACACCACTCACACACGGGGTCTCTTCCACACACGGTGTTTCATCCACACACGGTGCTTCATTCACTCACGGTGCTTCATCCACACACGGTGCTTCATCCACACACGGTGCTTCATCCACACACGGTGCTTCATCCACACCATGCGTGCTGGAAAGCACGCATTTCGGCACACTCGCAAACACACATTTCGATACCACACACACCGGAACAACCACGCTGGTAATTAGCACCACCTCAAGGGGTCCCGGGGTTTCCATAACCCCCAAGCTCCGCGTGCACCCATTCACAGCACTCGCCCCCTTTACCTTGCAAGGCTCAACCGGACTCTCCTCGTCGCGATCCGCCTCAAGGGGGCACAGTCCCTCACCTTGTTCCTGAAGGAGGCCATCCTGCTGCTCGCACCGGGTCACAAAACACTCCCCCAGCTCAACCCCATTGTCCCTCACTATCCCTACCTGTGTGTGCTCGTCAATTACCTGGAGTTTCTCCTCTACTTGCTTTAACTCAGTCACCTCATTTATTATTTCCGTTTCTTCCTGGCTTTTCATCTCTGTTTCCTGTTCTATTCCCCGTGGCTCTGGTGTTCCTTCCTTTGTCTCTTGCGTTTCCGTGCATTTCTCAGTCACCTCCACGTGTCTCGTCCTGCATGTCTCAGTCACCTCATTTAATTTTTCCCTCTGTGTCACCATCACTTTTTCCGTCACCTGCACGAGTCTCGCTCAACGCGTCCCCCGAATTGTTTTGTCCTCCACCGCGGGCCCGGCACAGTCCACACTCCCCCTTGTCGGTTCGGTCGAGCTGCCACGTGGTACCGCCATTTTGCACAACGTTGTCCGCGTTACACTGCACGCAATTGCCTTTATGCCCGCCTGCAGGCATCGCCCCATGCTCTGTATTTCACCCCGCAGCGTTTGCACATTCTCATCCATTTTTGCCAGCAATATTTCTAATAGCTGGCCCATGTCAGGTGGCTCGGTGGCAGTCGCTTCGCCATTACCGGGCGCGGATCTGACGGGGACTGAGGAGGGATTTTGACGGAGGAGGGGAGGGGAGGGGTGTCATACACCGTGGCCCCCGCCGCTGCGCACATTGCGGACTCTGCATTTATTTGAGGGGAATAGTTAACCTGCATAATGGGAGTGTCCTGCATAGTCATTTCGTCCTGAGCCATAGATTCTAACATTTCCAAATCAATTCCTAATCCCTCCTGCCCCTGCTCACCTTGGCTGAACATTTTACGTGCTGGGAATAAAATTTATAACGCTCGTAATTTGGGGACACGGGGGGGTTTGCTCCGTATACCCCTGATCCGACGCCGTGAATTTTGCTACAGAGGCGGAGGGGGCCGAATCGCACTCCTGACAACCAATTGTTACTGATTCGAACCCACAAATTTACGGAGGTGGATGGGTTCACATCCCACTCCTGACACCAGTTGTTACAGGCCGGGGGTCAGCCGCCAACCGACCGCTCTGTACGGAGCCACAAGTCGAGTCGACCCGACCGATCGCCCGGAATATAGATCGCCACCCGGATAAATCCGAGAGACGGGTCCTTGTACAAGAACCGAAATATGCCAATCGGCAGATCATGTGGGGTAGGGTCGATTGCCAATCTTCAATTTACCTAAATACCCACGTGATCCAACTACTGGGGTATTCCACCCTCGACGGAACTCGTACGGAACAAACCGCCGAGGCGAGCTTGTCCGTGCGCGATTCCAAGCGGCGTAATCGCCGAGAACCGTCGGTCCAAATGTCCCCCTATTACGGCAAACCAACGGCTTTCTAACTCCCAACACACGAAATGTTCAGTCAATGAGGGAATGGACGAAACGAGCAGGTTTACATTTACACAAGGACATTTATTAGAATGAAACACGTATGCAAATTAAATAAGGCAAAACATGTATGCAATTATACAAGCAAACAAAAGCACGACAAAGAACTACAACCGTCTATTTGCAATTATTAATGTACAGTCACTTGCACAGTTTTACTTACGGGACTCGGCGCCACAACATTCATTCGAAAGAAAAGCAGGAAAAAGACCCCATCACAGGCAATGGGGTCAGACTGGACCTCTTGGATCTTTATGGCGTGGGACTTGGCAGACTGAACGAGTCCCACGAGACCGTTGCAGGTTACCTGCACCCTCGTGGTGTCTGGCTTGGGCGACCCGCGACGTCCTGTCCCCACAGCAGCTAGTGTAGCCGCGGTTGAGCTCGGGCCTTCCTTGTGGCAGGCAAGCTCTCTCCGGCTCTCTCCACACGAACACGCTTGGGCGACCCGCGATGCTCCTTCCCCACGGCAGCTAGCGTAGCCGTGGTCGAGCTCGGGCCTTCCGTGTGGCAGGCGAGCTCTCTCCGGCTGTCTCCACACGAACGCGCTTGGGCGACCCGCGATGCTCCTTCTCCACGGCAGCTAGCGTAGCCGCGGTCGAGCTCGGGCCTTCCGTGTGGCAGGTGAGCTCTCTCCGGCTCTCTCCACACGAACGCGCGGTTTGCGCGACGCAGCAGGCAAGGCTGCGCCTCCAGCTCGCGTCTCCTTCGCGATGCCCAGACTTCCACGCAGCTCCTTGGCTTCTGGCTTCCTCCCGACTCCCCCAACTGCCGAATCAAAAAGCTTACTCCTCCCACGGGACTCAGCACACAAACTCTGCCACGGGACTCCCACGAACTCAGCCCTACCACGGGACTCTTTACGAACTGCTTTTGAACAAAGAAAAGATGTCCTCTTTATCCTTTGCACCCCCTCCCCCGCACCCAGCGTGACTCATGCCCTCGTGATCCACCCCCCCCCCCGCTCAACCGTGGGTGGGAGGGAGTTGTTGACGTCACGGGATGGCAGGGTTCTTCTCCCTCTTTGCAGAAGAGGGGGAGGGACGTCTCCATTGTTTCGTTCCCTAACGATTAAATCGATCCGCAGCTCATCTAATCGATCTCTGAACATTTAAACAATGGAAGGTGAGCACTTATCGACATAGCTGACTCAGGGAACCTGTATGTTGTGTGCAATTGAATTCCAAATTCGTAACAATATATGTATGTATATATATATATATATATATATATATATATATATATATATATATATATATATATATATATATATTGTTGTGAATTCGCTTCCTCCTCTACTTGCTTTACTCTCCGGCTCTCTGGTTCGCCAGCGTGCGAACGACCGCTTTTAACCAATAGCGGCCGCTTCGCCCACCGAACGTGCAATTTAGTCGTGACCCTCTCGGAGCAACGCCGGGAGCTCGTCAAGGGTGGGGGGTTTAACCTCACCTCAACTCAGTCCTTATTCTACCCGCGTGAAATAGGGTCCGATCGCCGAATGGTCGATTTACCTAAGTACCCGCGCGGATAGCGTAACGTGGAGTTGTACCACGCCACAGGTCGACTCCGGACACGAACCGCTAAAGCGGCTCGTTCCGTGCTACAGGGATAACCGAGCAGAGTTATCGTCGACCTTGACAGTTCAGATTATTTACCGGGCGTTTTAAACCCACTACCAATCCCTTACGTGATTCAAGATGGAGATTCAATAAAAGGAAAAGACGAAGCAAAATGGGGAACAATCGGACAAGCACATTTATTCACGGAAGCACCGAAGGCACGTATATTACAGTAAAACAAAGGAACAAAAGCAATACACGTGTACGTTTATGCAAAGAAAACCACAAGCAAAGAACCAACGCAGATCTACAACCGAATAAGGCAATTCACACGGCAACACTTAAAACAGTTCTACTTCTCAAGACTGGCGCCACCCACAGACATTTACACAAAACCCCAAAAGAAAAGGAAGTCGCGACTTCCCTGAGCGCATCGTCCAGCCCTTGGCGACCGCAACTCCGAGTCCCTCCGGCGTGGTCCACTGGGCTCGTGCCTCGCGCCTGCACGTGTCGTCCGCCCGACAGCTCGGACGGGGTTTTGGGGGAATGGGCCGCGTTTTCGCCGATGGTTGGCAGTTGGTGTAGCGGGGAAGGTGGTTAGGCGATCGTGGTTGTTGTGGATTGAGGCGATCGTGGTTGTTGTGGTTTGAGGCGATCGCGGTTGTTGTGGTTTGAGGCGATCGTGGTTGTTGTGGTTTGAGGCGAGCGTGGTTGTTGGTCCAAAATAACGATAGTAAAGAAAAACGGCTATCTCAAAGGATGACAGCCCTGTGACTTGAATAATTTCCATTAAACAACGGTGGGGAAATCTAACTGAACACAGACTTATCGATCTCACTGAACTACGGACCTTTATGGTGTTCTGCGAATTTCCACAGAATTTCCATAATATACAGTGGGGAGAACAAGTATTTGATACACTGCCGATTTTGCAAGTTTTCCCACTTACAAAGCACGTAGAGGTCTGTAATTTTTATCATAGGTACACTTCAACTGTGAAAGACGGAATCTAAAACAAAAATCCTGAAAATCACATTGTATGGTTTTTAAATAATTCATTTGCATTTTATTGCATGAAATAAGTATTTGATCACCTACCAACCAGTAAGAATTCCGGCTCTCACAGACCTGTTAGTTTTGTCTTTAATAAGCCCTCCCATTCTCCACTCATTACCTGTATTAACGGCACCTGTTTGAACTCGTTATCTGCATAAAAGACAGCTGTCCACACTCAATCAATCAGACTCCAACCTCTCCACAATGGGCAAGACCAGAGAGCTGTCTAAGGACATCAGGGACAAAATTGCAGACTTGCACAAGGCTGGAATGGGCTACAGGACAATAGGCAAGCAGCTTGGTGAGAAGGCAACTGTTGGCGCAATTATTAGAAAATGGAAGAAGTTCAAGATAACAGTCAATCTCCCTCGGTCTGGGGCTCCATGCAAGATCTCACCTCGTGGAGCCTCAATGATCATGAGAAAGGTGAGGGATCAGCCCAGAACTACACGGCAGGACCTGGTCAATGACCTGAAGGACCACAGTATCAAAGAAAACCAGAAGTAACACACTACGCTGTCATGGATTAAAATCCTGCAGCGCACGCAAGGTCCCTCTGCTCAAGCCAGCGCATGTCCAGGCCCATCTGAAGTTTGCCAATGACCATCTGGATGATCCAGAGGAGGAATGGGAGAAGGTCATGTGGTCTGATGAGACCAAAATAGAGCTTTTTGGTTTGAACTCCACTCGCCGTGTTTGGAGGAAGAAGAAGGATGAGTACAACCCCAAGAACACCATCCCAACCGTGAAGCATGGAGGTGGAAACATCATTCTTTGGGGATGCTTTTCTGCAAAGGGGACAGGACGACTGCACCGTATTGAGGGGAGGATGGATGGGGCCATGTATCGCGAGATCTTGGCCAACAACCTCCTTCGCTCAACAAGAGCATTGAAGATGGGGAGAGGCTGGGTCTTCCAGCATGACAACGACCCGAAACACACAGCCAGGGCAACTAAGGAGTGGCTCGGTAAGAAGCATCTCAAGGTCCTGGAGTGGCCTCGCCAGTCTCCAGACCTGAACCCAAGAGAAAATCTTTGGAGGGAGCTGAAAGTCTGTGTTGCCCAGCGACAACCCCGAAACCTGAAGGATCTGGAGAAGATCTGTATGGAGGAGTGGGCCAAAATCCCTGCTGCAGTCTGTGCAAACCTGGTTAAGAACTACAGGAAACGTCTGATCTCTGTAATTGCAAACAAAGGTTTCTGTACCAAATATTAAGTTCTGTTTTTCTGATGTATCAAATACTTATTTCATGCAATAAAATGCAAATAAATTATTTAAAAATCATACAATGTGATTTTCAGGATTTTTGTTTTAGATTCCATCTTTAACAGTTGAAGTCTACCTATGATAAAAAAAAATTACCCCCATGCGGGAGTGACGGTCATCTCTGCGAGAAAATATATAGCCTCCTGAAGGTAGGGCAGTTTTTGCAAACTTTGAAGTCACGTGACGCGAAAACGAAAGCAAATATCGAAAATCAGGCCCGACTAAATTTAGATATTGTCCCATAGATTCATATGCCACAATAAAATTCAAGATTGCTTGAGAAATGTAGGAGGAGATAGATTTTGAAAATCGTAATTTTTGCATTTTTTTGCCAACTTTGAAGTCACGTGACACGAAAACGAAAGTGAATATCGAAAATCCGGCCCGACCAAATTTAGATATTGTCCCATAGATTCATATGCCACAATCAAATTCAAGATCGCTTGAGAAATGTAGGAGGAGATAGATTTTGAAAATCGTCATTTTCGCATTTTTTGCCAACTTTGAAGTCACGTGACACGAAAACGAAAGCGAATATCGAAAATCCGGCCCGATCAAAATTTAGATGTTGTCCCATAGATTCATATGCCACAATAAAATTCAAGATCGCTTGAGAAATGGCGGAGGAGATAGAATTTGAAAATCGTCATTTTCGCGACAGACGGACGGATCGAAGGACATTTACACTCATATTATTAGGTCATGCTCGAAGAGATGACCGAATTACAGACCTCTACGTGCTTTGTAAGTGGGAAAACCTGCAAAATCGGCAGTGTATCAAATACTTGTTCTCCCCACTGTATATATATATATATGTGTATATATATATATATATATATATATATATATATATATATATATATATATATATATATATATATATATATATATATATATATATATATATATATATATATATATATATATATATATATATATATATATATATATATATATATATGTATATATATATATATATATATATATATATGTATATATATATATATATATATATATATATATATGTATATATATATATATATATATATATATATATATACATATATATATATATATACATATATACATATATATTGTTGTGGATTTTCGCCACTCCGGCGTAAGGATGACCGCCTTTAGCCCGATTGCGGCCGCGCATGCCCACCGAACATGGCAATCTGGTCGCAACTTCCGGATCAATGCCAAAACCCAGCTATGGGTGTTTTTAACATACCATAAACCAGCCAACTCTTCTGTCCACGCGCTACAGGGTCGATCGCCGAATTGTCGATGTACCTAATTATTCGCGCGGACAGAAATGCCGGGAGTTTATACCTCAACGGGACCTGCACGAAAACGAGCCGCTTAAGCAGCTCGTTCCGTATGTGATTGCCGAGCGGTTTTATATCGCCAAGTCCCGTCGGACCAGATGTACGTTATATCGGCTTATAATCAGCCAGCTAATATCCTGAACGCAATTATGGCAGTCAATAGAGGAAGGGATGCAACGAGCAGATGAACATTCAAACAATGGGGGTATTTATTTTCAATGCACATAAGCAGTGAATGGGGGGATGTGGACAAGACACAAGCAAAAACCTACAGCTGATGTCTATTTATTATGTACATGCACTTAGTCAGTTTGTTACTTCTGGACAAGGCGCCACAGACTTTCATGCAAAACCCCAGAAAGAAAGAACCGGGCTCGTGAGCCTTTACAACTGCTCGGAGCCGGGATGACCGAAGGGGCTCCGAGAGGCCAAGCGGGCTTCCTGGCCACCCTATTGGTCCTGGTTCAGCAACCCTCGACGTCTTTGCCCGGACCCCCGAGCTCCGACTGGCTCCCTTGGTCGTCCAGCCTCCACTACGGCCTGGTCGAGCCGATTACGCGCTGGAGGAGGGAATGGGTCTCGCCTCAGGCCTCCTGGTTGCGCCAGCGAACCCCCAGCGAACCAACTGCCTGGACTCCGGACTCTCCAGCTCCCAACGGGGCGTCTCTCCACTCCCACCACCGACTGCAAGCCACGAAGTCCAGCGCCCAACTCAAGCGCTCTCCCCAACTCTCTGAACTCAACTCCAACTGCAAGCGCTCTCTGAGCGCTCAACTGCAAGCGCTCTCTGCAGTGCTCAACTGCAAGCGCTCTCTGCAGCGCTCAACTGCAAGCGTTCAACTGCAAGCGCTCTCTGTAACTCCACTCAACTCCCCGGACTCCCAACACTCCACTCGACTCCCCGGACTCCAACACTCCAACTGGCTTCTCGGCGTCCCAGCACAGCTCTTTATCGGGTTCGGGGGGTGCTCGCTCTTTCACCTTTGACCCTTCACCCCCGGCTGGCTCTGCCCCTCTCGCCGTTTTGATCCGTTTTGCAAGTCATGCTTGCACGTGGACGTGGTAGAAATCACCGGCCTCACGCGGACGTGGTGGAGATCACCGGCTTCACGCGGACGTGGTGGAGATCACCGTAAAACGCGGCCGTGGGTTGTCGTTGTTGTTATTGTTGCTATTGTTACAATAAAAGATAGAGACAGAATAACGGCTAACTGAAGATGCACAGCCCGGCACACGAATAAATCCCGTTATACATTGGTGGGGAAATCTAACCTGGAACACACACTTATCGACATAACTGATCTTCGGGGAACCTGAATGGTGATCTGTGAATTTCCACAACCGTAACAATATATTGTTGCCGTTCTCCGAACCGCATGCATACAACAGAGAGGTTTCCCAATACAGTTATTCCATTATTATACGTGTAGATAGTCCGCTTCCTTTTGTTTAGCGGGACAAGGGAGTGCGTTACGATGATCTAATAGCTGGGGTTGCTTCAATCATTTCATCCCCACTCTTCTTTTCTGATTATTCCTGAGGTAAATCAGCCACGTGCGCCTTGGAGGCCAGCGTGTGCGGCGCCACAGTGGGGAAATTGCAGCGCGTGCGGCGCCGCAGTGGGGAAACTGCAGGGAGTCATGTGGTGTGCTAGTTGGTGCTGGACTGTCAGCTCGAGCTTCCGATGGTCTGGGGAGATTTGCCGATTGCATTAGAAAGGCATGCAAATAAATACCACTTAAGAGGCTGCACAAATGGTGTTTTTCACGGCACGGGAAACACGACCAGTATGACGCCCACGCTGCACGAGACGCGTACGGAGGCCAATAAAGCAAACTCCACGGCATGTTGGGCAGGATACGAGTGTGCAGGTCAAAGCGGTTTGTTCTTTTTTCAACCTCAATACCCGACACATATTGGTGTTCGCCCCGCGCGCACGCTAGCGGAGTCGTGTGAACACGAGCGCTGGCCACGTGCATAATGGCGGAACCGCGCGCACTGTATGAAATGTGCTCGGAAGCAGACACATATGCCACTCGTGAAACGTGCATGGATTTATCCATGGCGATGTACCTTCGGTCCTCGCTGGCAGCGATGCATTCTCCACGGATGGTGAACGTCTTCTCGTCTTTGTGGCCAGCGAGGCTGCGATCGAGGCAGGGAATGTACAGTGTGGGCCACGTTGGCGCGCGTGGAACGAGCGCGTTGATTGACGCTGGTCGAACGCCGGAGTGGGCATGCGGGACCCTCGGCCGGTCGCCCGGGGGTTTTTGTGGGATGATTCCGCGTGCCAATTTCGGTGTGGGCGATTCATTCATCTCGTGGGTTCTGAGCGCAATATTCCCGCTGTTTGGGATGGCCTTGCCGGAAACTAAGTGAGGCGGTTTCCGGCCCAAGCTGGATCGGGCCAATCGGAGCGCCCGATTCGGGTGATGATGTTTGGATTCGGTCTGGCTCCTCCCCCTGAGCTGCAGGCCCTATAAAGGTCGGGACAGTCCCTCTTGCCCAGACGGTCTGTGTTTCCTGCTTCTCGTCTCCATCTCGTCGACATCGCCACGAGCCGCCTCCTGCTCCTCGACTCCGCCTCCTCGTCTCCATCCACACCACGT
>NC_140967.1:97811638-97816638 GCF_056783735.1 Eptatretus burgeri
GAGAGGAGCATAAGACAATACACTCAGGAAGATGGTTCCACATGTGAGAGAATACTGGGACCAATGAATGGAGTTAAAATTAAAACTGCAATGATGGAGAAGGGTAAGAAGAAAAGCGTTTCTGGCAGAACATGCAAATTGGAGGGGCAGAAATTGTGCGTAGAGGTGCTAGGTAGGGCAGGAGGAAAAACACGAGCATTGAGCTGGTTATAAAAAAAAAAACAAAAAAAAAAACAAGAGTTGACTGAAAAGATTAACAAATTTAAAATTGCTCACAACTTAAGGCATTACCTGGTCATATGGACTGGGAATGGTTTGAGCAGGCCGCATGTCCCTGCACCATGTTGCTGGATGTGAGAATCTGTAGAAATGAGATTGCAATTATCCACTTCAGTCACAATGCACATCTGCAATGTTGTCCACAGTGGAAAAACAAAGACCTTTCGCATTGAAACGCACACCGTCTTCTGAGGTTAATCAATGATCACAAATCCACAGGCAATTAGTCACGTCGCAATACAAGGCCATTCACTCACAGCACATTGCTCATTCACTCGATCCGATTTATGACATACATGTCTTCACTTGTAGATTTGACATTTTTGAAACAAACTTTACAGCATTACACAGTTATTGAATAAAAATTACGATTTTTCTACTGCCATTTTAGCTGGGCTCAACATCCACCTTTTGCGGATGACTATTCAGCTTTAACTTTTGAACAATTTGAAGCTGAGCAGGTAATAAATGAATTGATGAATAAAAATCGGAAAATGTTATTTTTCTTTTTCTTCTGTACAAAGGACTAGGCTCATGATGGAGCGAAACAACAAATGGCAACAGAGCAGCAGGGTAGGATTAGGTAGGGTTAGGGGGAGGGACAATATGAACAGATACAAAGTAAGGAGAGGTAACACAACGAGTAACACCCAAGCGTGGCACAGAATGAGGAAAAAAAAATTGGCATGTGCCGAAGATGTCACGGATATGCATGGGAGAGCTCGTGAGGTAGTAATGGGCAGCACATTTGAATGACTGAAGCAAGGATGAAACAACGAACAAAGAGAAACTATTCCACAATCTGGAGAACAATAATTGGAGAGATTTCTGTTTGTGTGTTTGATTTCTACGCACTCCTCAACCACTGGAAGAAATGCGTTGAAAACTGGGTATTGTACTCAGGGTGTGTCCATGATAGTTTTAGAGAGTAGAAAATAATAATAATCCAGAGCCCAGGGTGGGGGTTGGACCCTAATCATCTCGATGTAAATGTGTGGTATCGTGCCACTTCTGGTGAAAGACTGTTTTACAAATCATATGGAAATAGTGAATTCTGGGGTAATTAACCCATCCATAATTCTGGGGGATTTATGGATGGGTTGTACACTGGTATGGAGAATAAGGAGGGCTAATTAATGCAGATGGATAAGTAGCCTGGACTTTGGAGTGTGAGTTTCTAAGGACCACATGCAACCTGGAGTGGTTCGGAGAGGGCAGGAGTAAGGCCAGATGTAAGCTTGTATAAAACACAGCCCATAAACTTGCCACTGGTGGCAGAGTGACAGTCCCTTGGTGTCCACCACCTGTAATGAGATTTCAATGGTGCAGAAGGCCTTGCACGATTGCATGGAGGAGCAAACTGGGAAGCAGGCACACTAGCCCAGAGTGGGGAGAGCGACAGATGCCGGCGGAGTGACGGAGCAGTAGACGCTGAGGGAGCGAGGGAATCAGCCATTCAATGAAATTCACGTATGCATTGTCCACACACTCGCCATGACCCACCTATTACACACAAGCTTTGAGAAAACTCATAAATATGACAGAGCAAAGGTAATTTTCAAATCCAAATACTTGTATCATGAGTAAATCAGCCTCAAACCAACAACCACTTCTCATATGCACCAATGTTAGTGGTACTAAAGCTATGATACGTACAATCTGCTGGCCTTTGTTCAGGAGGGAAGTTCAGCATCATCATGGCTGTTATGGCATCAATGTCAGACTCTGCAGAACAAAAATTAAAAAAAAAAACATTGCATTTCACATTACCATGATGAATACTGGTCATCAAGATGGAAGTGCAAGAGCACGACCACTCACGTTTTCTGTTACGACGACAAAACTTGCAGTCAATATTTTTTTCTTTTTAAAGCAATAAAGTTGCCTTTTGGCAACAACAGAAAAAGCAGCAACACTTGCATCGCCTCAGCTATGAAGTGAAGGGAAGGAAAAAGAATAAGGTTCAGGCTAAAAAAGACCTTTAAAATAATGCAACAATTTGACACGTCGGTTAATAAATTAAGTTTATGAGATTGTTAGTGATGCAATTGATATCCGTTCATTGACATTTTCATTTTGGTTACAACTTCAAGGAAACATATCCCAGGACTTGTTCAACCAAGCGGATTGAAATCTTACATACATCGGTTAATGGTTGGTTGAGTGGATGTGGAATGACCCCTCCCCTCTAAAATGCACAATCGCCTCTGTCTCACACAATCACACCAGACTTTTCCGAAACAACATACCAAACAAATGTCGGTTTGTGCTTTACTTTACCTGAACCACAATATCTTCACTGAACAGCACATTCTATGCAATCCCATCAACATTTACTTACACTCCTCTCCAAAAGAGAGACAAACAGGGCCAAAGCTTTGTTCATTGCACAATATTTGCACAAATATTTTGAGAAAGAGGTTTTATGCTCAGAAAGATGCAATCAGGTTTTTTTTTTAATGCCAGAATGAAAGAAAAAAACTAAAGAGAGAGATTATGGTTAGATCTCTATTCCAGACTACTATCCAATAGAGCAGAATGCAATGGTGATACATTTGCCAAACATTCCATCTATACCAGCAGGGGGCAGGAAAGAAAGAATGGTTATGGAAAGACAGAAAGAAGAGAAAAAGTAGTTGAGACAAGAGGCAGACAGATGCATCCTGGGATATCTGGATTCTTTTTTGTGAAAAACAGGGGCATCGCTGATCTATCCCCCACAACCTTCCACCGATTAAGTGTCTCTTTGAAAATGCATTTGTGCTTCAATCCTCCTCAAAAAAGACTAACTAATCAGCTGATGGCTATCTTGGCAATACTTAACTTTATGCTGTTTTATTAATAAACCTTCGACCAAGTTGGATGAATGATCCACTAACAAAGGATAATTGTTTAGGTTAAAGTAAATCATCACAATTAAAATTGACAAACTTATTCCAAACGTTTAACTGTGGTTTTCATAGGAGCTTGAAATTGAGTTGGTGCAAAAACAGAAATGGAAGCAATCAAGCCGAGAGCAATTATTGAATATCTTCAAATGACATGACCTCCCACCCTCAGCCCCACCTCTCTCAATAAATGTACACTGGTTATGAAAACACATAAGGACAAATACAACATTCTATCAAGTGATGCATTCAAATGTGGAAAAAAAAGTAATAACATTATCCACAGGACAGGCATCCTTAAAACTTAGACAACTCCAGAAAGTGTCAATAACCATTCTTGATGTCATTGCTATTGATATGTTGTTACCAAAAACAAAACATATTCACTGCTTCTTTTTATTGATCTCCAACCCCACCCCACCCCCCAAAATATACTTATTAGGATATGCCAATGTTTATTGATGTACTTATGAAGGACAGTGTTTTGTATTTATAAAGTTTTTATAAAGTAAATTATTGTGTGTTTTGACCTATCACGGCAACCTCTTATGTACCGATTTAGTTATCGTGGGGTATAATTTTGACCGATCACAGTTTTTCAGCTGAGCTGTGATTGTTTTCATGCACCTTTGTTGTTTCTCACGCACCATAATTAATGGAATGGCGTCAAAGTGTCAAACTGCAAAACGAGAGAGGATAGACAAACCTGATTATTATTATTATTATTATATATTTTTTATTTATTAGTTGGGTTAGGAAGCTGCAGAATAATTTACATTTATTCGCTGTGTTCGGAAGCTGCAGGATGATTTATAAAAAAAAACACATCGACAGATTAAAAAGGAAAAATATTTAAGAGCTTAATAGGGGAGGAATGGTGGGAGTGAGGGTACAAGTTTAATCTCCTGAATGTTTAATCTGTTTCAATGCAGCACGAGACTTCATCTTAAAAGCCAGTTTATATCAATTGTGATGTGTTTTTTTTGGCTGTTGCTGAGCTTCTAGATTTTCTCGAAGCCCAGGAACCTCACCCCCTTATTACTATACAAAGTTGATTTTAACTATCACGGTTTTGAATATTGCGGCATTTTCCAGGAACTAACCCCAGCGATATTTAACGGTTTACTGTTGTACTGGAATTATTTTTTGTCCCCGCCCCTCCGACAAAGTCCGAGACGAGGACATTAAAATGAGCTCTGTCCAACCGACCAATCATCTGTCCATGTACTCTTGTGTACACATTTCAAAAACCATTGAATATTTAGTTTTCATATTGCAGATATTCATTCCTCATGACATTATCCAACCTGATTAGATCACGGCTGTGATTGGCTGAATTTTGTTGCTATGGCAACCATCTCCACATCTCGGTAACTTGGCTTGTGTACGTGATATTTCAGGAAGCGTTCAACATTTAGCTTTCATATTGCACATATCTATTACTCATTCCACCCCAAAAGGCAGGGGACCTGCAGTATCAATCAGCTCCTTGTTATTTTTTATCTCCACCACTGAAGGTGGACAGTGGTTATGTTTTCACCCCTGTCTATCTGTGAGCAGGCATATCTCAAAAATTTATGGACAGATTTGGATGAAACTTGGTGAACGTGTTGGTTGTGGAAAAAGGATGAATTGTTTCAATTTTGTTGAAGATCCGGATTTGGGTACAACAATGAAAAAAATATTTTAAGTGATTCTTCCCCATTAAGAGATAGGGCCCAAAACGATATTCTGTATCGCAGGATATCTCAAAAAGTTGTGGATAGATGAGTTCGGTAGGTGACAAGAACAAGCCAATTAGATATTGGTGTGTGACAAGTCCGAATGGTCCGG
>NC_140967.1:97821638-97866638 GCF_056783735.1 Eptatretus burgeri
TGAAATCTCCTGCTGACATGGCGTATTAACCCCTTACTTGCGGCAAACATGAAAAATTCAAGAAAATTCATGAAAAGTTTGTCGCTTGTGTTCGGATTTGCTCTATCCATGTTTAAAAAAAAGTGTTGTTTTAGACCATTTCCTTTTGATTCTTAATATTTTGAAGCCATTTAGACCATTTTTTGATTTGGAAGAGACTGTCCCGGATATGTTCTCTTTCTTGATGAGCGGTGGTTTTGTCGTGAGACGGTCAGAAAACAGTTTCAACTGCGTCCCGACTGACCAAGCCTTGGAACAGAGTATCAACCGTGAAGCAAAAAGCAGAGGTGGTGTGGTCAATTTCACCCTGAGGAAAGGTGCACTGCTGCGTTAGCTCATCACTGGATATGTGATTGGCGAGTATTCCCAGTGCTTCAAGTCGATGTACCAGACTACAAAGTCCAAGAAGGTACATGAAGAACTTTGTGCAGCCCGAAAAAGCAAAGACCAAAATGATGTTTCCAGGATAAAGGGGTATATTTCTGATCAATGCCAGAATCCGTTCGACCTTGATTCAGTTCCAGCTAAACTGGTGAACATTACCACTGGCCAAGTCGCAACTGAGAAAGTAGAGAAGTCGTTGACAGAAGGACCCGAAAACGGGAAATCCATGATGGAGAATTTTGTCAAAGAGAGAATGGGAGAGAGGTCTACAGGTTTCTGGGAGCCAATCCATAAAACACCGCTTGCAAGTTTCGCTTCAATGAAAGTATGTCTCAAGAATGACAAAGATAGGAAGCTGTTGATTGACACAGAGGTGCTGTTTCGGAGGTTGCTTGCAGTGTCAAAATACCGTGAAATCGACATGCGTGAAGTCCTGCAGTACGAGTTAGCATGGGTACCCACGTCCATGTTTCATGATGATGGCAAAATGAGGAAGACGAAGAAGTTGGATCTGGCTGACAAACTTGAAGAGAATGGGCCTGAGATTGTAGTTCTTCCACCAGCATCTGTAAACACAGATGCCTACCTCATTGATGCCGTGATCCACGGTCTAAATGACAACCATTTCAAAACCTTCGATGATGCTGGAAAGCTTGTACTGAAGAGACTCATCAGGATTTTGAACAATAGAGATATGAATGTTGATGTAGTGACTATAGTGTTTGATAGATATGACCAGGAGCTTAGCATCAAGTCATCAGAGAGGGAGCATCGTGGAACCTCAGATGCTGGGAGTACCATCCTGATACAGGGTAACAGGAATGTTCCCAACTATCGATGCTTTCTGAGGTCAGCAGCAAATAAGGCAGGTCTTGCAGCATTCATCTCTGATTATGTTTGCACGAATGGTAGTGAGTTGTTGCCTGTGGGGAAATCAGTCATTTTAGCTGGAGGATTCAAAGAGGGTGAACTAGTGAGAGGTAAATGAAGACGGTGTGTCAGACATCCATGATCTGAAGTGTACCCATGAGGAAGCGGACACTCGCCTTCTATTGCATGCAGTGAACTTGTCAACCCATCACTCAAGAATCATCTTGAGATGTGATGACACTGATGTCTTAGTGGTGTTACTTTATTACTGGAGTCGAGGGATGTTGTCTAGTGAGGTCTTCATGAATTGTGGATATTCTGGAAAAAGACATTTCAAGAGAACGCTACATCCCGGTCCATGAAATAGCTCGAACACTTGGTCAAGATGTGTGCAACGTCCTACCCGCAGTCCATGCACTGTCTGGTTGTGACAGTACATCTTCCATGTACCGGATGGGAAAGAAGACCGCCTATTATATTCAGTCCTCATGGAAAATGCCGAAGCACTGCAAGGTTTAGGGAACCTCCAGGATGAAGAGTCATTCACATCATCTGCAATGGACTTTGCCTTGCTAATGAATGGAAAGAAAGCAAAAAAACAAGCATCATTGAATGATTTACGCTATCACCTTGCCACTATCACAGACAAACCAGCCTCGCAACTGCCTCCCACAGAAGACGCCTACAAGCAACAATCCCTTCGTGCCCGATATCAGACCATGATATGGTGTCAGAGTCATATTGCTAGGCCAGAAATCGCGAGTCCTGTCGGTCATGGATGGCATATGGACAATGTGAATGGACTTCGACCTGTCTTCTACATGAACTGTGAAGGTCTGAAATGCCAACGCTTGCAAGCAGGTCTCGAGTGCATACAGATCTGCTCCTGTAGGTCAGACTGCAGTAATCCATTCAATAGGAAGCCAGAGGAGATGGAAGGTGAAATAGATGGTGGAGATACCTAAAATCCCTTTTCTGATGATTTGGCTGCTGGTAATCATTCTTCTTGTTTTGTACTGAAGGATATTAAGCCTGAATATAGGACCATTAATTATGCAAGTTGATCTGTGAGTGAATAATGTACTAATCCCATTGTGGTAAAAGGCAAAGCCCTGGAGAGAAAGTGATAGGATGTCCTAAACCTGACAGTGATTTCCGATCCTGAAAAATGGACTATCTCATAATGTCTTGATAAAGCTTAACGTATTTGACGGTACATAAAGAGTTAAATTCACTTGTAATCTTCATTATGTATTATTTGGAACATACAATTCCTGTGTGAAGTACCTGACAACATGCTATGACAAAATTATCGGCTCTGCTGGAGCAGTAAATCAAAGCTGTGTTCAAGTGTTGAGGGTAAAGTGCTGGAATGGGGGGGGGGGGGGGGTTAAAGGATTAACATAGTTCGTAGCACAAAAACAGTTGCTCAAGTACATCAGAACAGCATATATGTGAGTGTTTTGAGTGTTTCTACCATTCAGTAAGAATAAAAACCTATGAGGGAAATAAATTTCACATATTTTCTTCTATTTCCATATTTTCAATGTTTCCGGATGCAAGGGGTTAATATGCCATGTCAGCAGGAGAGTTTACGAGTACACTTTTCCTTAAGCAGACATCCCAAGGAACAAAATGATACCTATTTTGTCTTGTTCTAAAGTTGTGCAAGGTATGACAAAAATTTGGCCCCTGAACCACTGCACTAAAAGCTGTCTTCTTACACGTTATGTCTCTCTTCCATTCGGCTGCTTTGGATGAGAAAGGAGATTGGTGAGGACAAGTCCCAACAAACCGTTATTTTTGGAGCAACTTCACAAATACGCATCTCTTTCCAGTTTCCTCCTTGCACCTCACTCGCACCGTAGACACCACTAATATTCCTCCTCTTTTACCCCTCCTCAGCGTTTGGGTAGCACAGTTTCGTCAACCCCACTTAGTGAACAAAGAGGTTGCAACCACTTCCTTTTTCTTATCTTTCTCCCTGATGTACCTTACCGCAGAATGATTCTGATGGCACCTGTTTTGTTATAATAAGTAAGATTAGTTTAGGTAGTAGTATCGGGTTAGCTCTGCCCTTTGTTTCTTTTGCTTAACTGTATAACTGTGTGTCTTTTGCTGCACCACACCCATCTTTTGCATGCCCCTGCTGTACAAACCTTCCTTGTAAAATAAACCCCTTGTCTTGATTGTGCTACATACCTTTCCTCATGCTTTCTTTTAATAAATGCCATGTTACTTAAAAATCAACCAACTCGTGGTGGCCTTTCCTCCACTAATCCAGCATTGTCTGCATGTTTGTTAACCGGGAAGTTTTAACCCACGTGATTTGCTCTCGTTAGCCAGTGTACACTCACTGTGTCGCTCAGTAATCCGAGTGTACGCTGAAGGCATGAAATTTGGTTAATTTAGTCATCTCCTCAGGTAAACAGAGTTTAGACGGATAACTCTGTCGGAGTTGGCGAGGTTAATTGACGTCCGTGGTTGCTTCGCAACCTGCCGGGCCGCTGAGTTTTCTGCGGCATGTCGGTCTACAGGACCGCATGTTCAGGAGGAACCCAAGCTCTTCCCCTCGTGGTGAACCTCAAACCCGGGTCCGCAACAATACTAATGGGGAAGGCAAAATGGCACAACACACAAGTACTTTGAAATTCCAAAGAATACTTTTGTGCCACATTTTCTCCAAGAGCACAACTATTTCAAGACATTTGTCGATTGTAGTTAAAAGATAATGTTACGTTTGAGGGGGGGGTATGCATTCAAAGGATAATTAGGATGTTTAATTAGGTATGCCATGCTGTTCGAGTTTACCAGGATCTCGATGTAATAAGTAGCAATTCAGTGGTGATAAGTTGTCTAGTAAATGTCCATTTCTTCAAGGGGGAAATGATAATTGTCACGTAATTAGATAGGGACATGGGATAGGGTAAGTGTGTCTGCGTAAACCCCTTTTAGTATTCTCTGGAGGCTTGCCGTGACGTCACAGGACAGTGCTGCGGATGGCTCCGCCCCGTGATCACGATTGGCGGAATGCGACGGCGGTGGGCCAATAAAACGGCTCGATTGGAAGTGACGAGGACGGGAGCATAAAAAGGTTCTGTTCGGGGTCGAAAAGGAAGAGGAAGAAGATCGGGACAGAAAAACCATTTTGGTGGAGGCTGTTGTGCTGGGAGCGTGCTTGTTGTTGTGCTGATTTGATCCTGTTTTTCATCGTGTCTTGGAGCCTTGCTGAGCCTCGTGCCTCACCTTGGTTGGCTCTGGGGTTCTGCTGGCTCGGAGTACGGGGTCGAACGGCGGGCGGACCTGCCTCCCTCTCCTGCTCGCGGTTTGACGCCGGAGCTGGTTCCCTGGCGGCTGTGAGCGGACTTGGGCCGAGACCAGGAGGTCGACAGCACCACGGTTTCTCCTGCCCCCCTGACGAGAGCAAGGCCAGCTCGTCCGACGCCAATCCAGGGACTGTTGCGTCCACACCAGGTCCAGCCTGACCACCAGAAATAGCTACGTTGTGTGTGTGTGTGTGTGTGTGTGTGTGTGTGTGTGTGTGTGTGTGTGTGTGTGTGTGTGTGTGTGTGTGTGTGTATACCTGGAGCCTTAGAGGGTTTGAGATTTGTATATTCATTGGAATTGTCTGTGTTTTCCCCACGCCCGAACCCACACCATCCTGTCGAATCGCCCCGGATCCCTCTTCTTGCCGAGTCTTGTTATTTCTGGTTAGAGGAATAAACGTTATCAACTCAGTGAAAAGCGAATCGTGCCACCTTCCTCGTCCCGTTTGCGGTAGGGCGATTAGAACCGCCACCTTTGGGTTATAAATAAATAAACCGCCTCCATCGTTTCGGCTCATTCTACGTTGGCGGGACTGTTTAAGTCCCGTGAACGTCACAATAACATACATCATATGGAAATGATGTATGTTATCTTTTAAGTTTAACATAAGGAGGAGAAAGCAGATGCAAAAAAACGAAGGGTTTATAAGGCAGTTTCCACCACCAAGCTACTAAGTTATCAACTATCAACCATCAACTAATCTACCAAGCTCATCAAAAAAAATTTGAATAGCAAATACCGAAGAGTTAGCAATGACTCAAGGACAGGGAAATTGTAGCAAAGGGTACGCTGGTACCGATTCCAAATAAGAAAAATGTCATCTGTGTTTTTGTCTTTAGGAATACAAATCCGTAGGATGTGCCATCATTCACAGTTCATTGCATCAATTGTACCTAACTGAAAAAACTGAGGGGATGGGGCTTGGTATCTCAGAACACATTCCCACCTATTATTACCATATCAAAACAAAACAAAGAGTGGGAGGGGGGGGGGGATAATAACAAGGACAGCAACGTAAATCAAAGAAGATTAAAGTAAACGAGAACATTAAATTTCTTTACTATATTCATGAGTGGAAATTCAAGCTCAATGTTTATCAAATCTTTCCTCAGGTTGCTGGGTCAAATGTGCCATTTCGCTGGTTCAAATGTGTCTGCAGTCCTTGCAGTTCAGATGAAAGTAAACGGGTGTCTGACAAGTGACAAGCTTCTCAAAAAGTGGAACATCATTGTTTAAATAAATAAATCAATAAATAAAAATAAGTCACAAGACTATTTCAGTTTTTAACAACCCGATGTAATATATTAAAGTCGTGTGCAATCTTTGCTCGAGGTTTATTTTTTCACCACCGAGCTCGGGGATTGAAGAATTTACTGCCACACTGGTTTAATGCCAGAAGCCAGGTGCACTGCTTCTTGCGATGTAGAAAAGCAAGGAAACAAGGTCTTACGGCCTACAATGCACATGTCCAACCATTCAGTTGTGAACAGAGCAAGGTATCGGTACACTACAATGTTCTTGTCAAAAATAACAGGCAGGGATTGACTAATCATGTCACAATGAAAAATGCATTTGCCACTGTGGACACCGATTGGGAATTATTGGAAATAATGTTTCAGGGACAGTCAGCGCCTCAAGAAAAGGGAGCTCTGGGTGGGGGTTCTATCATCAACATAGGTTTAGATTTATTTCAGATAACGTGAAAACTATTTTCATAATCGTGAAGTAGATGAATATCACAATGTAGACACCGCAGAAAAAAAAATACCAGGCAGTTTTCAGAGTAGATTGTACGTGAAAGCTTGCTTGGAAGGATAGTCCATGGAAGGATGAAAGACGATTCAAAGGGAAATGCGTACATTTTTAAAGGTGGACAGAATATAAGGAACTTGGCCTGTTATGAAGTGTAAAGAAAGGTCGCTGCATTTATCGGAGATGTGCTCACTGAAGCAAGCACTGCAGGGTAATCCCAGAATTCCTTTGAGAATACCCACCCTAACAAGAGAATTATCCAAATGCATCTTCATTTAGCCAAGTTAACAATTCAATTTAATATCCTTAGCAGCAATGGCCAATTATGCTTTCCATTTCTATCCCATGCAAAACTGCAAGATCTATAATGTCAGGGTCATGGTTCTGGCTTAAAAAAGCTCTCCTTTAAAAACAGATTCAAATGATCTACAATCCACTGCATTGCACGCAGTAACAATCTTCTTCTTTCCTTAACAGCCACTATTATTCCCACTTGTGGGGATGGCCAAGGAAAGCTCGACACAAGTCTTTCACGAACTGCCCGGCTTAGTCTGGCATTCAGCTAAGTAGTTGGGACAGGAATTTGGAATTTGTTCATAGTGGTGGCGATACCTCACCTACTCTTCGTGAAAGACACCATGGGATCTTTAACGTCCACCAACGAATGCCGGCAGACGAGATGCCCAGTTTAACGTCCACCCAAAGGACGGCACACACATTGATGAATCACCCAGCCTGTGAAAGTCCAGGATGACAGTTTATAGCTTGGTCGGGATTCAGACCCACACTAAACAGCTTTATGGTGGGCATGCATACCTCTTCGGCCATTCTGTCAGCTGACATAGGAATAATCATTGTAAATCAATTTGCTGTACAGTGATATTCCTTTAGAAGTAAAATATGAAAGTACTATTAAAGATAATCACAAGTGCTTATTACAACGAAGCCATGTCACAAATACATTTTGCAATACCAGCATGTCCAGGCAAGACAACAATCCCCACCCTAATAGTTGCGAAGGGAAACAATGTTCTGAAGTTGTCCTTGGTTCACACCAGTCAGGGTAGGAACTGGTTTGGCAAAATGACAGCTGCTGTTACCTCGAGTTTCATTTATTACCCTCCTAAGAAATATATTGTCTTCACTCTTCTCTCCCACTTGATTTACAACTATTACTGCAGTGTCGGACTCAGTGATGCAATGGTTTGAGTGTTCGCTATGAGTCTGGGAGGTCAGTGGTTCAAACCGTAGCAGAGTCATACCAAAGACTATTCAAAAATAAAAATAAAAAGTTTGTGCTGCTTCCTAACTTGACGCTCAGCATTTAAGAGATAGAGCACGGACAGACAATGCTGGGTAGGCAATGGCAAACCACCCAGTATAACACTTGCCAAGAGACTTCTTTGGCAGCAACAATGCTTTGTAAAGAGTATGGTACAGGTCTTTTTTATGTGCCAAAGCAAATGCCCTCTAGTTTTCAAAAATAAAACAACACACACAAGAGTTTTCGTGAACACAACACCTCAAAAAAGGAAAGCAAAGTTCAACTTACATCATTGTGTTCGTGAACCTATAATCACAATGTGGAAAATTTGCTTTACTCTGTGTGTCACTGGCCAAATTGGTGCCTGGGAGACTTGCAAACTCTCCGCGGGTGAGCATTCAATCGAAGAGACAAGTGGCGCCATCATGCTGTAAGCCCATATTGGTCCTTGCCTGCGATGTCATAGCCCGTTAGTCAGCGAATACCAAGTTCTTTCCATTACACCCGGTTGCTCACAAACACATAAGTTCAACTCTGCATCCGATTCAATAATGTTGCCCATGAGAGCAAAAGAAAGAAAAACCAGTTCAAGCACATCCAGGAAGCAAACTTTCAGTTTATTTAGGCTTGACAAAATGTGGAACAATGTTTGGTTATGGACAAATAGGGCCAAACAGGGGTTGGAGCAATATCTGCTTCTAACACGAATATTTAACTTGAAGCCAAAATGTATTTTGGGTCATCCCAATGTTGTATACATTCAGCTTGTTCCAGTTAAGAGTGCCAATGGAATATATATATATATATATATATATATATATATATATATATATATATATATATATATATATATATATCACATGAGGCTCTCTCTCTATTGCGTGCAGCCTGTGGCTGCTGGTTGCATCATTGGTTGGAACGCGGCTATGCCGCTGATGCAGTGTCCCCCTTACCAGTACACTGGTGCTCATTTTGCCGACCTCGGAAGGATGACAGGCTGAGTCAACCTCCTGGTGTATTTTAATTCAGCGGCCAACGGGGCTTGAACTCAGGACCCTAGGATCCCAAGCCGCCACCCGAACCACAAAGCCAACAGCAGGCTTCACATGAGGCTAAGCCTGTTCTTTCCTGTTCAATTTAAAATATAGTGTATTTAATACAATGCACACACAAAAATTAAAGAATTCTGGCTCAGATTCAATCCATGAAAGGCATAGAACCACTCACTGCTGCTAAAAGCAGTCAGCTGCCATGCTGCTAACCGCAGCCAGCATCAGTCAGTCGACATGGCTTTAAAAGCCTCTTTCTTCTTTTTTTCTTTTTTAGTAAAGGGAGTCCCCTACCACCTCCCAGCGAATGGAATCAATCCGCAGATGCTTTATGATTCACTGGCCATCATCTTTGTTGAGAGGTGCCATTTTCATTGGAATAAAAACCCAACATGAGAACAAAAGCTCAAAATGTGTACTTTGGACCCAAGATCAAGTGCACAGTCAAAAAAAATCTTGTCAAACTAATCCAAAAAACAAACAAACAAACAAAAAACACCTCAGCCCTGAGGTGAAGCCTATGATCACACTACAAAACACAACCAAGCCCACAGGACCAGAATGTGTGGTCACACCATAAACCTCTTGTTTGGAGATCAATGGCTGTTGATAACAGGAAGTGGATTCCCCCTCAGTAGGTGAGCAGATAATGCGTGGCATGAGGGAGTATGTACAGTGAACAGTTAGAATTTAGTTCAAATTTATCTGCATGCTTCCTTCCATTCTCCGCACAAATTTGAATTTTTCTCCATGTTCTTCTGGACATCTTCCATGTTGAGGGTTGGAGGTCATAAAAACAGCCCCCGATAGCTGTTTTGAGGTCGTCAACTGTCAAAAATCAGCATCCTGCTCAGAATCAGCTATCTTCAGCTATCCTGCAACAAGATGGTGCACCAGCACATTATGCTGTCGCAGTTGGAGAATATCTCGACGACAAATTCAGTGGACGATGGATTGGACGTGGATTTGAGTGAGCGTGGCCTCATCCAAGTCCGGGCTTAACATGTGATCACTCGCTTTAGGGCATTTAGTATTGGCTCTGGGGGGTGGGTTCGTGTACATCTCTCTTGTACAGCAAAACTTGGTATTTTCCTGTTCTATATATTGAGACCCTCAGAAAAAGTTTGGGTAACACTTCCAGTTCAAGTGCATTTTCCCTGTACAGCCCAATATGTGATTATGCCTTGATGGCAATGGACCAAAATGGCAAAAGTCAGGTTTCATGGAATAACTCACAAGTCGACAGCATTAGATTCAAATGTTACATTTATTTATCATGTTTGAACATAGCTAACATAATTTTGTATGGTTCAATACAATAAACCTGGTTTTTATGCAAAAAATACCTAATTTAGCGTATTCTCTTTTCCCAAAAATCACTTTCAGTTTGAAAGGTGCTCAAACTTCGATCACCTCTCATACACCCAATTTTGTAGATAGAGTAACCATAATTGGCCAAAAGTTTCCGAATTAAGTCTATTGATCATTCCATGATTCATATTCATGCTTTCGGGCAGTATATAGTGACAGTTGGGTCAAATGTAAACAGAAGTCACCCCACCCCCAAAAAGCCACTTTAACCAAATTTGGTCAAAGGGTTCTAACTTCAAAAATAAGTGTGATAGGAAGTTGATTTTGGTGTTGATGCATAGGTTTTTGATACCAAAGAATTCATTGACACTATTATTAGCCTCATTGGAGTGAACCTAATTTGCATAATTTCAAAATGGCCGCCAAACAAGCTCTCGTTAAGACATCAGACAATAAAGACATGGTAAGTGTTATAAGAAGTCCGATTATGCATTTGTATCTGGATCTTTGGTTTCACAATCATGAAAGATAGTAGCAATAAATGTAATCATTGTACTTTTTTGAATTGATTAATTTGCATAAATCCAAGATGGTGGCGCAATAGAGACAGCTGAAAATGACACTACACTACAGTCACTGTTCTTGAGGCCATGCAGCTGCTTGCTGAAGCCTTTGAACGTCTCATGTAAAAATAATTCTTCACTGAGAAAGGCGTCGAGCCATATGCATCTGAGCTTGCCATCCTGATGAACCTCAACTCTGCGCTGTCGAGAAGAAAAGCATCACTGATAGTCAGAGGTACATGGTACAGTTTGCTGATGCATCAAAAACGCTTGTATAAGTTCTGAACAGCTTCATCAAAACATGGTCTGATGTCAATGAAAACTTCAAGTGCTGGGCTCAGTTCCTTGATATGATGGCCATTGTTCATGACCTTTTGAGAGCTGATCGTGAGGGGATGTGGGAACTCCACTTGGATGCTGTCCAACGTACTTTGAACTTGTTTGCGGCATTTGATTCCACCAATTACATGTGATGGTGTTCTCTGTACCTGGAAGACATGTGACGCCTGTCTGAGACAGCACCATCAGTGTATGAGAACTTTGCAAGAGGCAATTTTTCGATCAAAGACAAACTTGGCCGATTCACGGCAGTCAGAGGAGACCAGAAATTAGAGCAGAGCATAAACCTTTTGTCCAAGTGCAGTGATGGAGTCATTGGGCATGCCAAGCAAAATCAGTATGTGGCTCAGTGGCATTTAATTTACCATGAAATGATGGCAGTGAGGAACCTACATGCCAATACGCAGATGTGATGGAGAGGACGCATGAGACTTACAGCCACCATGAATCATCCCAAGCCACAACGGACCGCAAAGTCACATATTCAGGAAATGATGAGATTCAGAGGAGAAGGGGTCTCCTTTGTCTCTAGACACTTCCCCAACACTGCAAAACTTTGTGACAAAAGAAGTCATGTCCGAAGACATCAGAAATGACATGCTTAGTGCCTTCACAAAAGGAAAAGAAAAGTACCTGACATTCAGGAAAGAGAGGTTTCTCGAGAAAACTACACCAATCAGTGACACTATTCACCGTGCAAACTTGAAAACAATGAAAACCATCCAAAAAAAGCCAGAGAAGACAGTGAATGAGAGGAATATTGCAGAGAAAAACATTGAAATTGCTTGGGAGCATGGACTCACAACTGAGGACCTGTTAAAATATGGGAACGATGTTGTACCCTCCCCATTGTTGTTTGATGATGAAGGGATGATGACGAAACCAAGAAAGAGATTGTTTATCAAAGAGTTAGAGACCCACCTCAAATCAGAAGACTACAGCTCTAGTCATCAAAGCAATGCTTCATTTGTAGTGGACAACATGGCTACCATTTGAAAGATTACTGTTACCGGACCAATGTTCAATGACCTTCTGTCTGATTTCATGTCATATACGGACATATATCGTCAGTTTGGGCGATGCGATTATGTGTTTGAAATTGTTACGGCTGTGGGAATTTGCAATACACTAGAAAGGTCCTCAGCTTAGATATATCGATAAGTTCATGTGTAGTTAGTCCACACCCGTTGTTGAGAGGGAATATGTGTGATTGATCCGGGCTGCGACGCTTTGAGTTCGCCATTTTTCTTTCTCTATCGTTATTTTGGACCAATAAGCCCACCAACAACTCAAACACCACCACCTTCGCCTCTTTACCTCCACAACTCCACCCCGCAAACATTGCTTCACCGCCATTCTCAAACGAAGCCCGCCAACAACTCAAACACCACCACCTTCGCCTCTTTACCTCCACAACTCCACCCTGCAAACATCGCTTCACCGCCTTCTCCAACGACGCCCGCCAACAACCGAACCGCCACAGCAAACCCCCCCCCCCCACCACCTTCGCCTTTCTCCTTCCACAACCATCAACCACACCACCTGCCAACACTGAACGTCGTGCTGTCCAGGGCCCGTTCGGTGATTGTTGCCGAACGCGTCGAGCCGCGAGTACAAATGGATGCCTTTGCAAGATGGAAATCGGATCAGGGGAGGCTCACGCCCCCTTTTTCTCCGTACAATGGGTGAGCGTCGGGCGGTGTGGCCCCGCCCCCAAGCGCGATGCATGTGGACTCCTTTTAGGAGGAAAATCGGATCAGGAGAGGCTCCTCCCCCGGTCTATAAATACGCGAGCACAAGGCGACTCGCGTGTGTTGTTGGGTTGTGCTGAGCTGTGCGGTGCTGTGCTGGCTGGGCTGGTCGAGTGAAGACGAAGGTCGGCGTTGAGGTTGTCGTTGCTGGGTCGAGGGACGAGTCGCGGAGTGAAGCAGGGACGTGGAAGAGGGCTCAGAAGCGAGAGTTCGCCGGAGTCGGTGCGGTCCCAAGGCACCGCTAGCGGGACGGAGCGTCCGCCATTCCTCTCTCTCTCCACCCCGAGCATCAACAATTTCCCCCTCCGCGCTGAGATAGCGCCGGTAACCCCGTCCGTTCCCCACCCCAACTGTGGTGTCGACCAACCAACACGTGCCTGCACGACGCACGCTGAAAGGAGCTCACCGACCACGCCAGGGGCACGGAGTAAGGCACGTTACGCTGACATTGCGGCTAGCCCGCCATGAGGGCGCGGGTAAGACCCCTTCGGTCTCGTGGACCTGGCCGCTCACCCAGGTCCCACGTACATTTGGTCCACGGACCTATCTGCCCCCTTGCCTATGAGGGTGGCTTGTATTTGCTTTTTGTGTAAATGTGTGTGTGGCGCCAGTCTTTTAAGTAAACCTGAATAAGTGCTTGTGCATTGCTTTATTTGGTAGTAGCTCTGCGTTGCTTTCACTGTGTTACTGTTATATGTGCATTCTTACTGTATGGCTGTGAATACGTGCTTGCCTTGTGTGTGTGAAATAAAAGTACTTGTTAAATTGTTTCCCGTTTCGTTGCGTCCTTTCCTTCGTTTGAAAGTTCCATCTTGCATCATGTAAGGGACTGGTAGTGGGTTTAGACACCCAATAAATAATCTGAACCGTCAAGGTCGGCAATAACTCCGCTCGGTTATCCCCCCTTAGCACGGAACGAGCTGCTTAAGCGGTTCGTGTCCGGAGCCGACCTGCGGCGTGGTACAACTCCTCGATACGCTACCCGCGCGGGTACTTAGGTATATCAACATTCGGCGATTCACCCTATTTCGCGCGGGTAGAATGCAGACTGGGTTGTGGTGAGGTTAAACCCCCACCCGTGACTAGCTCCTTGGCGGTAGTTCCAAGAGGGTCACGACTGAATTGTCCGTTCCGGTGGGCGACGCGTCGCGATTCGAGTTACTTGGCCGATCGCACGCCGGGCGGGCGAAATTCGTAACAATATGTATTCTGATGACCCCTCTGTGAAAGACAGCAATAGGAAGAGGTGTACTGAGACTGTACCCATTGAATACAGTGCAGTTGAGCCATCAACACCACTGCCAAAAGATGTGAAAACTTTCTGGCCTTCCAACAATAACAAACTTCTTGAAAAACTGATCCACAACCATCTTCGTTCAAATATTCCTCACACTGATCAGTATCCCACTGTACTCGGACAGGTGACCAGAAAGGAAGAGGATTGGAAATGTATTAAAATTCACAAAGGCGGCCAGAACGCACTAACACACCTTCAATCCACATTTGAAGAAGCTGATCTTCGCATACTCCTTCATGTTCTGGACTCAATCAAGGAAGGACATAAAGTGTGTGTTGTCATCTCCATTGATACCGACGTAATTGTTGCTCTGCTTCACCACATGCCTGTCTTTCTCCAATATAACCTAGAGGAGCTGTGGGTACGAGCTGGAGTTCGAGATAGCACACGGTATGTGCCCCTACATACCTTGTTTGAGTGTATCGGATGTCACCTCTGTGCAGTCTTACCTGCTGCACACAGCCTTACGGGATGTGATATCACCTGCAAAGTTGGGACTAAGAAGGCCACTTTGAAAGCTGAACCAGAGAAGTTGCTGCAGCAATTTGGGACAATGCCAACCCTTTCCCCATGCATTATCAGGAATGAAGAATGTGACTTGGTCAAAGTGCGAAAATCAAGTAGTGATTCCAAGAACTTTTCTGATTTGCGGGCCGAGGTCTTCCACCACACGAAAGGGAGTTCTCATCACAACCTACCTCCAACCAGCCAGGGACTCTTGCCACATATCAAGCGTAGTGTTTACAATGCATACACCATCATGCATGCTTTGGAGATCCATCATGATCCAGAAAATGCGATGTCACTGAAGCCAGAGGATTGTGGCTATGAGCATGACAAAGAACAGTTGATACCTGAGACATCATAGAAAACCCTTGAATCCCATTGGACGGTTGTCTGTTCATGCACTAAGTGTACCTCAACTTGCCCTTGTAGGACTGCTAATACCAAATGTGTCAATTTCTGTCAATGCAAGAAGGCATCCCCCAGCACTCAAAAATCCCATAGCTTGATAAAGAATAGCGAATTCGGTGATGAAAGTTGGTAATTGGAAGCCTTTCCTCTGCCATCACTGAGTCTGTTGGCTTTCTGCGCAGGTCACGTATTATTAATCACAGCTTAATCTGTGCGTATGCCATATTTGACTGGATTAAATTTAGAAAGGCAATATTCATCGTGCTCCTTGCTGAGATTCAGACACAAGGAAAAAGCTGAACTTTTAGTGAAATTTAGCATGTCCCTCTACTGTCTTCGCCAGAACTGTTTGGCGGCCATTTTTAAATTATGCAAATTAGGTCCACTCCAATGAGGCTAATAATGGTTCCAATGAATTCTTTGGTATCAAAAACCTATGTATAGACATCAAAATCAACTTCCTATCACAGTTATTTTTGAAGTCAGAACCCTTTGAACAAATTTGGTTAAAGCGGCTTTTTGGGATTTTTGTAGCGGCGGCTCCGTCTTCAACTTTTTGAGATATCGTGCTTAATATAGTTTTTGGCCCCATCTCTCAATGGTGAAGAATCACTTTAAAAAGTCTAGTAGTCGGATCCGGATCCGGATCTTCACCAAAATCTAATCAGTTCGTCCTTGTCACACACAAGGTCAACGATTGACTGTATCCTTGCTCTTCGTGTCCTCACCGAACGCAGACGAGAGTTTCGGCAAGGGGCTGCTTGCAGCCTATGTTGATCTCTGTAAAGCGTTCGATTCAGTGAATCGGGATGTCCTCTGGAGGATTCTTGGTCTTCCTGGGGTGCCACCAAACCTGATCGATCTGATGTCTGAACTCAACTCTGGTACTGAGAGTGCTGTGAAGTGTGGTGGTACCATCTCTGACTTATTTCCAGTTGTTACTGGAGTTCGTCAGGGGTGTGTACTGGGCCCAACACTTTTCAGCACTTGTATGGACTGGATTTTAGGGAGGATGTTGGAGAGATCAAGCTGCGGTGCATCGTTTGGGAATGTCAAGATCTCCGACCTTGATTTTGCAGATGATGCAGTCATCTTTGCGGAGACTTTAGATATCCTTTTGGGGGCCCTCAAGGTGCTGAATGAGGAGTCGGAGCCGCTGGGATTATGGGTTTCTTGGGTCAAAACTAAGATCCAGGCTTTCGGTGACATCTTGGATGCTGCTGTCCTGTCTGTGTCTGTTTGTGGTGAGGATGTTGAGGTCGTGGAGAGATTCACTTACCTTGGCAGTGATATTAATGTCTCTGCTGGCTGTGAGTCAGAGGTCAACAGACGTCTGGGTCGGGCCTAGGGAGTCATGGATTCACTGGATCATGGGGTGTGGCGCTGCCGGTACCTGTGCGGGAGGACAAAAGTCCGAGTCTTCAGGTCCTTGGTACTTCCAGTCTTGCTCTATGGATGCGAGACTTGGACTCTGACCAAGGATCTGAGACAGAGACTTAATTCCTTTGCTACCAGGTTTCTTCGGAGAATCCTTGGCTATCGCTGGTCGGATTTTGTGTCCAACGAGCGGTTGCTGAGAGAGACTCGGATGAGATTTGTTACCTGCATAGTCCGTGAGCGTCAGTTGCGGCTGTATGGACATGTGGCTCGTTTTCCTGACGCTGATCCTGCTCACCAGATTCTCTCAGCGAGGGAGTCTCATGAGTGGAGGAAGCCAGTGGGCCGACCACGTGCCTCGTGGTTGCAGCAGGTTGACCATCATCTCAAGGAGATGGGGATGGGCCTGGCATCTGCCTGGGGGATGGCCAGACGGAGGCCCTTGGAGTACCGGCGGAAAGTGGACGCAGCAACGCGCTGTTCTGGCACATGCTCCCATACCTGACCCTAACCTTGTCACAAACCCAAACTATCCACAAAATTTAATCCGGATCCGTCGACAACTTTTTGAGATATCCTGTGCACAGACAGACAGACAGACAGACAGACAAACAAACAAACAAACAAACAGACAGAAAGGGGTGAAAACATAACCTCCTTCACCTTTGGTGGCAGAGGTAATAAGTGTACAAGTGTACTATATTCTATACACATGCACACAAGCTGCTCTTTCAGCCTTAAATTTTTTTACCTTTTTAACTCCAGACCTCGTTTTTTCAATTACTTGTGGAAACAAAAGTATATCTTACTGAAGGAAACCCAATGTTTTATGAACACTAGTGGGTCCATTGGTCCAAATTTTCATTGGTCATCATGGCTTTGCCTACTGCACTGCCTGAGCTTTAGCTTGCCTTTCACCAAGCCCAGATGTGCTTGAGCCAGATCGGTGATTTATACGTTTGTTATTATTACTGCCGAATGACACTACTATTATGATCGTTGTTAATATTATTAGTATTAATTAATATATGCTTTGTTACAATGTTATCATTATTTTTGTTATTTTTTTTCAAATTAGAATGCCATGTCGTGGAAGGACATATTAAGCTGCTCTATATACGTACCTTAACATGGTGTGCATTTAAAACATGGGAATTCTTCTGGATTCTTTGTCGTCAATTAGCCTAATCAACGCAGGAAGTCATGATGATCATTTCGGTGCATCACACTCCACATCAGAAAGCTCCAGTAGAACCCAACAAAACACATTCCTCACACGCAGACACCGTCCATTTATAGGAGGTACGAGACCACCTCGGGACATCATATTGTTGCGAATTCGCGCCCGCCGGCGTGCGATCGGCCACTCGACTCGAATGGCGGCCGCCTCGCCCACCGGAATGGACAATTCTGTCGTGAACCTCTCGGAACAACGCCGGGAGCTAGTCACGGGTGGGGGTTTAACCCCACCACGACCGTGCCAATTGCCCACCCGCGCAGGATAGGGTTGCTCGCCAAATTCGATCTACCTAAGTACCTGCGCGGATGGTCGACCGGGCGATCGTACCACGCCACAGGCTGACTCCGGACACGAACCGCGTAAGCGGTCCGTTCCGTGCTACAGTGATAACCGAGCGGTGTTATCGTCGGCCTCGACGGTTCTGATTAATTACCGGGTTATTAAGCCCACGACGAAGCCTTTACGTGAAGCAGGATGGAGGGTCAATGAAGAAAAGACGAAGCGAAACGGGAAAACAGTTCACACAAAGCACATTTATTACGCGACACACGGAAAGCACATATATACAGCCAAACAGTCAAAATGCACATATAGCAATTAAAACAAAAGCAACAACGACGCAGAGTTACTACCGACTACGCGCACACACGGCAACACTTATACAGTTCTACTTTACAGACGGCGCCACCCAAAGACATTTACACAGAACCCAAAAGAAATAGAAGTGGTCACTTCCCTGTGCGCGCACCGAGTCCTTCTCCGCACCCTCAGCTCCCCGCTCCTCCGGCGTGGTTGGCGAGCTCGCGCTTCGCGCCGGCACGTGTGGCCGTTCGACGCCACGGACGGGGTTTTCAGGAATGAACGGGGTTTGCAGCGCTCTCTCGGTGTGGACGGGGGGGGGGGGAGAAATCGTCGACACTCGGGGTCGAGAGAGAGAGGAAATGGCGGACGCTCTGTCCCACCAGCGGGGTCTCGGGACCACACCGACTCCGGCGAACCCTCGGACAAGAACCCTCGAACAGGAACTTTCTCTCTCTCTCTCTCTCTCTCTCTCTCTCTCTCTCTCTCTCTCTCTCTCTCTCTCTCTCTCTCTCTCTCTCTCTCTCTCTCTCTCTCTCTCTCTCTCTCTCTCTCTCTCTCTCTCTCTCTCTCTCTCTCTCTCTCTCTCTCTCTCTCTCTCTCTCTCTCTCTCTCTCTCTCTCTCTCTCTCTCTCTCTCTCTCTCTCTCTCTCTCTCTCTCTCTCTCTCTCTCTCTCTCTCTCTCTCTCTCTCTCTCTCTCTCTCTCTCTCTCTCTCTCTCTCTCTCTCTCTCTCTCTCTCTCTCTCTCTCTCTCTCTCTCTCTCTCTCTCTCTCTCTCTCTCTCTCTTTTTACCCGGTCGTTTGTCCAAAAGGTCTAGGGCTCATCAGGATCAAGGGCTCCGCAGGGATCAACAGGCCGGCAGGAACAGGCTCGCAGGATCAAAAGGCTCGGCAGGAACAACAACAACCACCCTCTTCGCAGATCCACCCCTTTTTATCGCGCGGGGCTCCGCCCCGTTCTTTGCTCCACCCCCCTTCGAGGCGCTTCGAGAAAGGTCTCGAAGAGGGGCATTCCTCCTCCCTGGCCGCATCACACCACGCATCCACCAATCGGGCACCAGCTGCCCCACCCCGCTTCTGTCACACTCCTCGGAGAAACAGGCGGGAAAAATCCACGCGCCATCGTTGTGCCTTCTTCTTTCCCTCCTTGTGTTCTCGACGGTTTCCAACGCGGAAACCGTCGTAGTGTGGACCGTGGAGGATGGCGTTCGTCAGCGGGGGTAGTGGCGAAGATGGTGGTGGTTGTTGTGAGGGTAATTGTAGCGCGGTTGGCATTGTGGTGTAGTTGGTGGCGGTTGTTGTTTGCGTGGAGGTTTGCGTTCGTCAGCGGGAGTAGTGGCGAAGATGGTGGTGGTTGTTGTGAGGGTAATTGTAGCGTGGTTGGCGTTGTGGCGTATTGGTGGCGGTTGTTGTTTGCGGGGAGGTTTGTCGTTTAAAATAACAATGGAAAAAGAAAAACGGCTATCTCAAAGGATCGCAGCCCGAATGAATCACATAAATTCCCTTGAGACAATGGATTTGGGTTAACTACACATGTACTTAAGAGATATCTCACCTACGGGACCTGAATGGTGGTTTGCGAATTTCCACAGCCGTAACAATATGCAAACAAAAGTGGACTCGTATTAAACTTCACCAATTTCTGTACGCACTTTCAATGTTGTGGAATGCCTGCTTAAAAGCAAGACAATTGCATTGTCCAGATGGAAACTCTGGCTAAAAGCCAAGCCACTGATGTTAGATGGATAAGCTTCCATTGACCAAATGACACACGAAAGGCAGAAAGCTTACAGGAGAAATAATTTTGCCCGGCACCAAAGAAAGTTGAAGACAAAGCGGAAACCTCGACAAAGCTTCACAACAAGCCTTTTAGGCTGCATTTCCACCCAGGTGGGTCATATCAGGAGTGTACAATCTTTCCTCTCGACTTCCTTTTCGAAGACAAAGCTCCAATCTGCTCAACATGTGTCCGTGTCGACACTCCTGACACGTGGCTGGTCACTTGACTTTTTCATGCTGGCTTCTCATGCTCTCTCTACTTCCATCTTTTGGTTTGTCTGTACTTGAATTTTCACGATCTCTTCCTTTTTCCATCTTTATTTTTGTCTAAATAAATAAATGAAGCATTCGCACTTCTGCTTCAAAGCTTAACTTCAGTCCTTTGACTTGGATTGCGTTCAGATCAAGTGTAAAGGACAGTCCCATTTTGCCAACATATCCATCAAGCAAATTACATGGATTTAGCAGGAATTTGATTCAGAATTCTGCCTCTTGGCTTTGTAATTACTTCGGCATCATTGTGCCACTGTGTCACTGCCCTGAAGATTAGGGTGCGAATATATGGTTAGGAGCACCAGCACACTTGGGTCTATGCTTTGCTTAGGGTGCCGGGGTGGGGTAGGGGGAGGGAGTCTAACGTTGACAAAACAATGCCAGCATATGCGAGAGTCATGAAAGATAGTCATGCGATTTGAGTAAAACAAAAATTCCCCAAAACTTGGAATAAATTCATGGACTGTATTATGAAATGATCTAGATGTCATTTAAATGTCCCTCTTCTAAAATAAGGCTGACAAAAATCATACGATGGATGATTTCATGTTTTTGACAAAACCCCTTCCCCCGAGACGTGTTTTAATGGGACCTTTGTCTCAGATCCAAGAACATTACTCGGTTACTTTTGAGTTGCATTACCTGTGTACATCTCCACACCCTACTTTAGTACTGAGAGCGGTACCATTTACGGTTAAGAATGTCATCAGTGTGTGCTGGCACTGCCGTGCCTTGTGCATATAGAGGGTCTATGTGAGCGAGTCTCAGATGCCCCCCCCCCCCAACCCCACCCACACACATCTATGGAAATACACCAGGAGGAGTATGTACACATGCACACATATAAACACACACTATGGGGAATAATTTAAGTACCCATAAAGGAAGCTGAACTACAAGCTACTGTTGCAGTTCTTACTCACATGTGCTCCTTTGTTGAAGGAGTGTGTCCACCAAACAGCAGAGTTCTAGTTACTGGAGTGTTTTGAAAGAAAGCAAAAACGATAAAATCACAAATCCAGTCTAAAAGCTTAAGAAACAAAACTTGGCCAAGTGATTTAATTTGGCAAAATCTCGGCAACTCGACGATATCTAACCCTCCACCTTAAACCCGAAGACCTCCGTACATGCTTCAACAAATGCACTCCACATTTTATAAGGGAGCGATGATCATGGAGGAGCACAATGACAGGGTAAAAGGATAACAGACTTATTGCCATCTGACTTGAATTTTTTTTTTGAGTAAATGGGCTTCGCATGCATCTTCAAAAATGTTCTCATGGAAAACAATGCACTGATTGTACACAGTGATATTTTTACGACAATGATGGAATCAAGAAAACTAGAATGGCACTTGGTCGAGCGCATAGCTCCACCAGGCTGAAAAGTTTATGTTATGTATGCCGCTGATAGGCCGGATCTATATCCGGACTTGAACCAGAACTGAATCGGCTTGTTCTGGTCACTTACCTAACTCATCCACCAAGTTTTGTCATAATCTGTTTACAACTTTTTGAAATATCATGCTATACGCATATCGTTTTCAGCCCCATCTCTCAATTATGAAGAATCACTTCGGTATAAAACGAGAACGGCACTCTCACACGTCATAATGTCAACAGATGTGACTCTGCCCACACCTATATATTAATACTGAAGGACCAATTTTGTGCTCCTCCTAGCGGTCGCGTCACATTTTTCTCGGTACTGTGACCTGGACTGAAAGAAACTTCATACCTGTAAGAGTGTATCGCACATAGTGGCAATCGTCAACCTTCAACTCTGAAGCAAAATAAACACTTTTCGTTTTGCATTCGTTTACATGGCGACGTGTGACGTCACCGCTGAGAGGCGTCAGGACGTCATGACGTCATGACATCATCGGTCATTCACTGACGTCATTACGTCTGTCGTCGACAGACCGTCACCGCTGAGAGGTGCAATTCCACTCCTCTAAAATAGCGTCTGCAATGCAAAACCCTCTTTTGCACATGCTGACTACCTCAGAATGTGAATTTGACACAAAAAATGTAACAAGAAACATTGTATCTTCTATATATTAATACTGAAGGACCAACTTTGTGCTCCTCCAAGCGGTCGCGTCACATTTTTCTCGGCACTGTCACCTGGACTGAAAGAAACTTCGTACCTGTGAGAGTGCATCGCACATAGTGGCAATAGTCAAACTTTCTGAAGCAGAATAAACACTTTTCATTGAGACGGGGGCGAGGAATGAAGAGGCGGGGGCGGGGGATGAAGAGATGGGGGCAGGGAGTGAAGAGGCGGGGACGGGGGATGAAGAGACGGGGGCAGGGAGTGAAGAGGCGGGGGCGGGGGATGAAGAGGCGGGGGCAGGGGATGACGAGACGGGGGCAGGGAGTGAAGAGGCGGAGGCGGGGGATGAAGAGGCGGGGGCAGGGGATGAAGAGACGGGGGCAGGGAGTGAAGATGCGGGGGCGGGGGATGAAGAGACGGGGGCAGGGAGTGAGGGGGCGTGGGGGGGGGGTGAAGAGACGGGGGCAGGGAGTGAAGAGGCGGGGGGGGGGAATGAAGAGACGGGGGCGAGGGGGGAAGAGGCGGGGGCGGGGGATGAAGAGACAGGGGCGGGAGATGAAGAGACGGGGGCAGGGAGTGAAGAGGCGGGGGGCAAGGTAAGCAAATTTTTGGGTGGGGGTGAGCAAATTGAAAGCGGGAGATGGGGGAAATGGGGAGGAAGATGAGTGGGCGGGGGCTGGGATGAATTAGGCGGGGTTGAGTGTGAGGGGGTGGACAGGGGGGCGGGGAGTGAAGAGGCGGGGTCGGGCGGGGGTAATTAAAATTTTGGGTGGGGGTAAGCAAATTGAAGGTGGGGGGAATGGGGCAGGGGTGGGGGATGAGTAGGCAGGGGCAAGCACGCCCTGTCCAGTCCATGTCCCTCGAGTGTGGGTGAGCTGGTGAGGGTGGTTGAATGAACGGAATCCGTCTGTGACGGGGTTTTGGCTAGTTGTTATTGAAGGCTTTTATTTTAAAAATAATGGCTGCCGAACCACGTGGATGACATCATCAATTCTTTCCCTCACAAACAATTTAGCTCGACAAGACACTCAAATTTTCATTATGATCGGATAAAGCATTTGATGGATGCAATTATGACATCATGACAATCACCTATGACATCATCAAAAAAACAAAATCACACCTACTTCTCATGGGGAGTACTTGACATGTGCCAAGTTTCAATTTATTCCATGAAGTGGTTTTTTGAGAGGTCCAAATTTTTTCTTTTCCCAACATGGCTGCTACACCACATGACCAACCAATGACATAATTATCATTAAAACATTCCACATGAGTAATCACACCGATGGTGAAAAATTTGTCTCGGATAAGCGGTTGCTTTGAAAACAGAGAAAATTGGTACATACGGATGTACAACCCAAAGACAATGCCTCTGGCTGCTTCGTCAGCAGCTTCAGAAACAGCTTCAAAGGAGAGATTTGCCTACATTCGTACTCTTCTGAACGACACAGAACTAGAACCATCAGTGCCACAAAGATATGGCGGTTTACCAGGAGCACACCCGAAATCAAACGGCAGAGTAAAGAACGAATGCAGATTCCTCCGATTTGACACGCCAACAAAACTCGACGCAAAATGAGGTCGAGCACGACGGACAGTCGATTGACGCAACTTTGATGAAAAATGAATGACATTCAGATCTCGATCAAGTACCCTGAAACATGATGCCAAATGACTCTGAAACGTGCACCACGTGGGTGACAAAATATGAGGAGGACATGCTTTTCCAATGCAAAATAAGCAGTGATTTTGATTCCACAAAACGTGAAAAAAAATGTTGGAGAAGAGGGGAAAAGAGAAAACCTGGTGTTAGTTGGAAAATAAATAATAAAAAGGCGTTCTGGAGGTTGTGTCTGCTTGGCACATGGGTGGGGCGCACTTATCCGAGGGAAGGTAAAAATATGTGTGGAGGGAAGGCAAGCACTGCTCCATTCTTAGGAAGGAAAAAAAGCGCCCGAAAGAACAGAAATGTTACCAAATGATTGTGTAAAAAAAAAATGCCTGCCAGTAAAAAAGTGAAAGTGCATTGCAGCTCCAACTAAGACACACGACTCCACTTTCTCATTTTGAAGAGATCAGAGTGACAGGCTTTGTCACTCGATGTGGAAATGGATAACCGGTGAGCACAAGGTGACAAAGGTCACTAATTTTCAAAGCATTTCTTACCGTGTAGATTGCACAAAGCAACACATGGGAGTACAACGTCAGGCACAAGCCTACACAAGCCTCTTCCTGTGCTGAGCTCAGCCCCATGACAACCAACTGCTTTGCAAGTTGCCATGGGGACCACCAAATGCCAGTTTTGCAGTCTCTGCTATTCCCTCACATCCTTCCATATCCCCAGCAGAATCGCACCTGTTTATCCACTATGACACACCATCGACATCTCCAGTCAAACTCAACAGTTTGCTTCTATTCGACTGTCCATTTTCTCCCACCCACAGGCCTTGTGGGTCAAGCTCTATATTGCCTACATGCAAAGGGAGAGGAGAGGAATGGGAATATAAGTTCGAGGAGGAATGGGCATGCAATGAGCATTTGGGAGTGGGAGGTGGGGGAGGGGATGAGGGGGGAAAAGGTGAAGGAGGAGGAGGGGAGTGTAAATAGAATGCTTCTGTGTAAATCCATCATACACAGGACAGCACTGTTATTTTTTCCAGCCCTTCAAGGCAGCAGCCGACCATAACTCATATCAGCTCTGATATCTACCCACAAACTTTACCATGCTCACTCACCAAGCGAGTTTGTTTGTCTGCTCGTTCCCAACGAACCAACTTGCACATTTAAACATTCTATTCTCCTCTCCACAAGTCTCAAATACCTTTAAAACATTTTTTGGAATTTAAACAAACACAAAACAAACATAAAACAACAAACAAAAACCGACAACAGTTTGATCAAATTCATCACAAGAAATTAAAACAAACTGTGCACCTTGAAAAAATTAACCGACCGGCATTTCCGTAGCATGGCATAGCCGTGAAGACGAGAGTTCAAAAAGTCCTACAAATACCAATGCAGGGTTTCTTCCTGAGATCAAAGGTGGCAGAACCCACACCTTTTACAAAATGATGATGCAACAAGATTCGAGATTTTTGTTTGCTGGTATTGAATGACCTATGGAGCAATTTAGGATCAAACATGAATAAATATTAAACTTTATTACAGGACTAAATTATGGATGCTTGTACGTTAGATTATACATTTTTCATTCTGTAGAAATGAAAATCCTGATGAATTGAAATATTGTGTCACTCGTTTGTGCACACCACATGAGATCATCTGATAGGATGGCATAGGGGTAGAACCTTTAACCGTGTAATCTGGTTTTGATCCTCAGCCAGAATGCAGACTCTTGGATTGGTGCCTCACACAGGAGTGTTGCATCAATGGATGCTCCGTGGATGTTTCGTGCACAATCCGTTTGCTTAGCTCAAAATTACAATATAGGGGACGTGTAGAAAAATCATCAATTTCATTTTTATGTCACAAAAACACGAATTATGCCTCGTGCAAAAAATAATTTGGATTATGAAAGGAAAGAGAAAAGATAAGCAAAAAATTGCCCTCCACTGCAATTGCCTCTCCGCAGGCAGAAATGCCCATTTAAGCGTGTTTCTTCCAACCGCATGTTGTGCTACACAATGACCACAAACAATGTAGTGAAGAAATAGCCAAAATAAACAGCAAACAAAGCACTTTGAACAGCCAGAAAGCAATGCTGGGTTTTTATATACAAAATCCAGGCTCATGGAAGAGCGAGGTTACATAAAGGCCAAAAAGGAAACATACTGATTGGGGCCACAGTTGGACAAAAGGTTGAAACAAAACTTAAACACAAGTTTGCTTGTAATTGGAAATTAGCTTAATGGTCTGTAGTTGATCTGTTTTGGCACCCTCCTTGGGGATGGCAGTGGAGTTTGCTGACATGCAGGAATTTGAGAACATGGTCGCTGATGTAAACCCAGACCATCGCTGATGAAGGTGCGAGATTTCAGAGGACTTTCTCTTCATCCTCAGGTGAGAAAGACAAAAATTCCAGTGGATAGTGGACACCAAGGTGTAAGATAGTGTAAGAAAGGAATTTTGATGAGTACATCAGATTTGGGAGCCTTCACCAAATGGAGACATTTTGCTATATATATATATATATATATATATATATATATATATATATATATATATATATATATATATATATATCTACTATACAAATGGCAGTCCTTCTGTCTGTTTGTCTGTCTGTCTGTCTCTTTGTTTGTAACCAATAAACTCCTCGACCAGTGAACCGATCTTGATGAAACTTTACACACATATAGACCTAAAATTCAGCCCCAGGATGCGCTAAGTTGCTTTCCATAAAAATGAAAATATATATATTAAAAAAAAATTCCATTAAAAAAAAGCTTTCGAATAGTGTGCAGCGTATTAATCGTAACAAAAGGCTTTCACACATATAGACCTAACATTCATTTCCAGGATGCGCTGTCTTTCCATAAAAATGAAAAAAATTTTTTTTTTTTTTTTTTAAATTCCATAAAAAAAAAAAAGGCTTTCGAATAGTGTGCCGGCGTATTAATCGTAACAAAAGGCTTCATGGTTAAAAATGCTAGGGTTTTTTGAAACACAAAATGTTCGTATTCGTTGACTTTTTAAACATACACATTCTCCTCCTGTTATAACAGCTTACAAACCTGAAACATTATGCCACTGCGAAAGCAAACAAATTTGAATTCTCGAACTGCACGCGCACGACAACAGCGACAGAGGCGTTCAGAGGTATGCCGTTTCATAATACACGTCTCCCAATTCTTACTTCAAGAACAGTTATAATTTTGACGTTATCAGGATAACAGACGTAAATAATTCAAATACGCTGGGCCAGGCTGGGTTATGCCCGACGTATAAATTAAGTCACAAATGATGACATGAAACCGGCCTCACATTGTTGAAGCATTACGGTTTTTTTTATCTGATGCGGCAATAAATCTTAACATTTTTGAACTCGAGTCTTCTGCATATAAAACATGGCGGGGAAAATATAATATTACAGTGGTGATGAAAAAAAAAATAATGGTGGCAGCCTCTACAATTTCACAATTAACTCTGACATATACTCCTTCAGATTCACCTTCATCCACAGGATTCCCGTGCGAAGCACGGGTATCCCTGCTTGTATGTATATATATATATATATATATATATATATATATATATATATATATATATATATATATATATATATATATATATATATATATATATATATATATATATATATATATATATATATTGTTGCGGATGCGCGCCCGCCGGCGTGTGAACGGCCACATAACTCGAATCGCGGCACGTCGCCCACCGGACGGACAATCCCGTCGTGACCCTCTCGGACTAACGCCGGGAACTAGTCACGGGTGGGCCTTTCGGCCTCACCACGATCGTGCCAATCGGCCCCCCGCGTGGGATAGGGTTGCTCGCCAAATTCGACCTACCTAAGTACCCACACGGAGGGTAGACCGGGCGATCGCACCTCGCCGCAGGTCGACTTCGGACACGGGCCACTTTAAGCGACCCGTTCCGTACTATCGGGATAACCGAGCGGTGTTATCGTCAACCTGGACGGTACGATTAATTATCGGGCGTTTTAGCCCACGACCAACCCTTTACGTGAAGTAAGATGGAGATTCAATTAGAGAAAAGACGAAGTGAAACGGGAGAAACAGTTCAACATAGAGCACATTTATTTCGCGATGGCACACGGATAGCACACATATACAATTATACACCAAAAGCAAATGTAAAAGAAGAAGAAACACACAATAATGCACAAAAAGCAAATGTAAAAGCAAAACACAATGCAGATCTACCACCGACTACCGAGCACACGGCAACACTTATACAGTTTTACTTCACAGACGGCGCCGACAACACATATACTCCAAGCAAAAGAAAAAGGGACCACCCTCCACGATGAGGGGGGCAGACGGGCCTGGGGCCGAGACCGCGTCGAGCCTACCCGTCTGGTGATGAGCCGCAAAATGGCGGTGGCGCCCCGACTCCGCGGGCCTTGCAGACAGTGTCTGGAATCGGGTGGGAACGGGGCCCCCTTCTCGCACTATCTCAGCGCGGGGGGAAACAGGAGGGGGTTGTTGATGCTCGGGGGGGATGAGGATATCTCGCTGGTTCGGGTCCCGCGACGAGCGTCTCCACCGCGACCTCGGTCGCGTTATCGGCCTCCCCTCTCCGCAGCTCCCCGACTCTGACACGAGCACCCCCTCGACTGCCGCCGCCGCCACCTCTCCAATTCTCCCACTCTCCACAGCTCCGTCCAACTGCTTTCTCCGACTCTTCTCTTCACTGACTTCCCAACTCAACTCCACTGGCGGCGAGCGAACGCGGCTCTTTATAGCCGCCGGGGCCTCGCTCCTTCACCTTCGACCCTTTACCTCTGGCTGGCTCCCCATTGGACAGAGGAAAAGTGGGCGTGAATGCTTTTTGATCCATGAATCTGCATATAGCGATATTACTCCGACGCACCTGGAGGCGGGGCCAAATCGCCCCATGCTCGCTGATAGGACGGAACAGAAGTGGGCGTGAGTCGTTTTTGATCCGATTTCTTCGGAAAGGCTGGTATTTCTGCACCCGCTGCTCGGTGCGCGCCCTGCACGAGTCCAGTATCGGTGCCCACAAGCGGCGCGGGAATGACGGTGATGCGATGGTTGCGAGAGCGAGATGTGACGGCAAGGGTCGTGGCTGTTGGCGTTGTTGTTGTCGTGAAGCGGCGTTGCGGCTGGTGGTTGTTGTGTGATGGCTGTTGAGACGTGGTTGGTGGTGGTAGTAATGGTAGTAATGGCGGCTGGTCCAAAATAAAGATAGTAAAAGAAAAACGGCTATCTAGAGGGGTCGCAGCCCGAATGAATGACATTTATTCCCTCTAAACAATGGGTTTGGGCCTAACTACACATATACTTACAGAGATATCTCACCTAAGGGACCTGAATGGTGGTTTGCGAATTTCGTCAACCACAACACTACCCCCTCCCCTTTTTACAGACTCGTCCCGAGTCGTCAAATTTTCGTGTGCCATCATGTGTAGTTTTCCCCTAGTACATTTTACCTACGGATCCCTGAGTGCGACATTCATGGTATTCGTGTCCCCAAAATAAATAACCTGAGGGCTGAGTAACTACCTAAACAAACTCACTCATACGGACGACTTAAATAAAATTGCCGGCGCTAAGACAGACATGCCGGGGGCGCACTCATATGTACAGTACATCTTAACCTTAACTTACAAATTTTACACTAAACCATGGCCCAGGATCAATGGACTCTGCAAAAAGAAAGCAGTTAGCAGGGAGCCAGGCTGCTCGCATGCAGTCTCTGGCTCAAACAATGCAGGTGACAGGGAACGTGGCCGGCTGCTCACACGCAGTCCAAGGCCTTCCCTTTTGAACTGAATGCAGTGAACCACAACGGTGCATGGGCTGCACAAATGCAGTCTCCGTGCCAGCTCAAGTGGCACACGCAATGAACACAACGAATGGATGGATGAATGGATGGACGCAAACACGGTGCACGGGCCGCCACTGCAGGCCCGTGTTGTAGCTGCCAACAGGGCAGTTCTCGCAGCTTGCAAACTGTTGCTTTCTGATCCTGGCGCACATGGAAATGAACAGGGGGGCAAGCAAAAATTGAACGGGGCTGGTGAACAGGGGCAGTGGGCATGGCATGGCATGGCAAAGGCAGCAGGCAAACACAGCCTGCAGAACCAGGCCGTTGCAGGCAAACACAGCCGGCAGATGAACTGGCCGGCACAGGCCTTGCAGAAAACAGCTGCAGACGATCCGGCCGGCACAGGCCTTGCAGCACAGCAGCTGCAGACAATCCGACCGGCACAGGCCTTGCAGCACAGCAGCTGCAGACGATTCAGCCGGCACAGGCCTTGCAGCAAAACAACAGCTGCCGATGAAGTGGGCCGGCCTTTGCCTTGCAGCAACGCAGCCAGCAGATGAAGCTGGCCAGTCTTTGCCGTTCAGTGGAGGTTGGTGGAGGGAGTGCAGTGGTGCTGGCCACTCGGAAGGCGGGCTCGGACCTACCCTACGGTCTCCCTCCCAACCTATCGCCTTTGCCTGTCACTGTCTATACCCACTCCCTTAATTTGTCAAACCCCAATTTTTTTTTTTTTTTTTTTTTTACTTCCCCACTATAAATCGTCCCCTAACCCCCTGTACTCTCCTTGTTCGGCTAACCTATCCTGTCACCTAGCCTACTCCCAACCCCTACGTTCCCTTCCCGGAGGGGAATAAGGGAGAGCTAACGTCCTGTGTCGAGGCCCAACGAAGCCTCAGGATGGCCTCCCCAGAGTTCAGCGATCTTAACACCAAGTGGGTCCAGCGGCCCACAACGAGAGCGAGGGGATGGATGGTGCGGAGGGGTACACTTCCTAATCTACCCTAACCATTAACCTGTTAAACTACCCCGCGGCTTTCAACAAGCGCCTCGCGCTTAAGCTATTGGTTCTAACAACCCAGATTCCCGTCGCCTGTGTTGGTGTCCTCACAATTTCGGGCCTCGCCCCCCAATTTTCTCTCCGTGCCCTCACACGGTCTCATGGCTGGGACACGTGGCTCCCTTTGGCAGGCACGACCCTCTGCCGAATCTCCCGCTATGGCACCCCCGGGCACTACACTGCCTCCGAGCCTACCAGCTCCCTAACACCGGGGAGTGCCCCCCATGGCACCTCCCCTGAAACGCACACGTGGCAGGCTGGCTTCCCAGGCCCCTTTCCGAGGGTCACCCGTGCCCACAACACTGCCCATGCGGCTAATGGCGCCCCGGGCCCCCGCACCAAGCAGGCGCACCCGTGCCCACTACGCTATCCCGGCCCCCCATGGGCCCTTGGCCTACTACGGCCGACTAGCCTGGTGCCCGGGGTACCCACTCAGCGATACTCACTTTTCGCAGCCACGCTCCCAGCCCGTCAACAGGGCTCCTGCACCCTTCAAAATGGGTTTCGAGCCTACATTCACACCAACAACAAAACGACCTCCATTTTTCAATTTAACTAACCCCCTAACTCACTCTACACTGACCCCGGGGTCCCTTGGGCGGGAGTCACTCCTCCCCCCAATCACTCATCGCACCATGCAGTCCCCATTCGCTCCATACACACAGACCCGCTGGCCTCACTCACTCACCAAGCACATGCTTCCACTTCACTCACCAACTCTTCAACACTGAACTCTGCCATCCTTCTAACTACCTCCCCTAACTAACTCGTGCTCCCACGTCGTCCCTTAAACTACAGCACGTTCCTTTTAACACTACGTAGCTAAGCTACGTCCCCACTACACATTCACTGTCTGTCACTGTTCTCAAATGTCCCAAAAATTATTTACCCAACCTAAATCTCGCTATCATCCCTCTAACTAATCCATTCCACGGGCCCCATGAGGACTTACCCCTGCCCCATGGAGCCGGTCTAGCTAAGCTAACCCTTCCCCCTAACTAGTTTCCATCCTGTGCCCTGGTCAAGGGGATCATCCACCCCTTGCCCAGGAATCTTGTTCACCCGAAAGCGAGGCTTGCTGTTTTTTTTTTTTTTTTGTTTTTTTTTTGCATGCGCAGCACCAGCGCGGCAACTCACAGCTCGCGCACTTTGCACCTGCCCCTGACGTCATGCAGCTGCACGTGTACCTCGTCCCTCCTTGGACGGTACCATACGGCAGGGATACCCCTCCTGCCGGATTCCAACCCCGCGTGCAGCCATGACGTCACCGTGCGCATAAAAAAAACACAAGCCCCACGTCTCGAGGGGTTCCCCATGCGAACACATGTGCTTTGCCCGTTGGAGCTTAACACACACGATCGCATGGAGAACCCGTCCGGTCCAAATCCGTAATCCTGCCTAAACTTTGTCCGTCCGCGGGATCGGCAAATCCACCGCGTGCGTATCCGGACCGGGCTTCACTCTCGCAAGCGAGCACGTGGGGGCCTCGTGCGTTGCACAGCACGGACCTCGTGCTCACTGCTGGGTGAACCCAGCACGGTCCCCGAAACAACTACAGCCGCTACTCGGCTTTCTTTCCTCACATGTCGCCGTCGTCGCCATTCGACACACGCACTCCCGCGTGTTACGACGCTCACACTCCACTCCATTGAACTTACACTGGGAGACGCGGCTGCATGCTCACACATGCCCACCGACATCTCCCTTACATACCGCTCTCTCACACACACGGTCTCCCTTGCACTCGGCCGTTCACTCACGCATGCCATCTCCCTCGCACACGTGGCTCCACTCACTCGCGGCCTTTCACTCACTCGTGCCATTTCCCTCACACAAACCATACTACTCACACACGCGGGGGCACTCATCCGCGGTGCCTCACTCATACACCGTGCCTCACTCCCACACGCGGGGGCACTCATCCGCGGTGCCTCACTCACACACGCGGGGGAACTCGCCCGCGGTGTTTCATGCACACACGGCGCGCTGGGAAGCATGCCCTCCGGCACACTTGCCACCACACCACTCACACACAGGGTCGCTTCCACACACGGGGACGCACTCACACCTTGCACCACACACACAGGAACAACCACACTGGGGATTCGTGTCCCCACAAGGGTCTCCGGGGCCTCTATACCCCCCAAGCTCTCCGTGCACCTGTCCACAGCACTCCTCCCCTCGACCTCGCAAAGCACGACCAAACCCACCTGGTCGTGACTCGCCTCAAGGGGGCATACTCGCTCCCCTCGTTCCTGGAGAAGGCCATCCAGCTGCTCGCACTGGGCCTCCACCCAGTCAGCCAGCTCCCCCTCATGGTCCTCCACTACCTCTGTGTGTGTGTGTGCGTCACTGACCTTGTCCAATTCACCCTCTATCTCCCGTGTCTCTATACATTTTATTCTTTCTGTCGTCTCCTCGTGTCTATTGGTCTCTGCTTCTTTCTGGCGTCTTTCCCTTATCTTTATGTAGGTCAACCTTGCTTTCTCCTTAAGTCGCTCCCGTCCTTCCCTGTTTTTCACTCCTTGCTCTTTCACGATCTCCGCGTACCTCCTCCTTGCTTTCAGTCTTAATTGTTCTTTTCTCTCCCTCGCAATTCCTTTCACCTCGTCTCTTGTCTCCCGTGTCTCTATACATTTTCTCTCCTTGTTCCTTATTTCTGTCTCTTCCTGGTTCCTTTTTCCTTCCCATCTGAATCGTTCTTTCTCTCTGAGCCCCATTAGCTGTTCGTTCTCCCTCCGGAGCTCCTCAATCTCCATTGACTCCAGTCTCGCTCTCCGTTTTAGTTGTTCAATTTCACACTCATATAGTTGTTGTTTTCTCTCCCACTGTTCCTCCTGCTCTTTGTTTTCCAATCTCATTGTTTCTTTCAATTGGCTCATTTCCTTCCTGTGTTTCATTCGCTGTTCTCTCACTACTCTTCCTCGTTTCCTCTCCTGTCCTTCCTTCTCCAGTTTCATGGTTTTCTTCATTTGGTTAATCTCCTTTTTGTGTTTCATTTGCTGCTGTCTCATTACTCTTCCTCATTTCCTCTCCTGTCTTTCCTTATCCAGTTTCATGGTTTTCTTCATTTGGTTCATCTCCATTTTGTGTTTCATTCGCTGTTCTTTGTCTATCTCCTCGTACTCCAGCCTCAGCTTTTCTTTCAATTGGTCAACCTCAGATTCATGTTCTTTTTGTTTTCTATTCCATTGTTCCTCTCGTTCTTCCCTCTCCAATCTCCTTGTGTCCTTCAATCTCCTGATTTCTCCTTCCTGCTTCATTCCTTGCTCCTTCAACTTCTCCTCGTATTTCAACCTATTTTTTTCCTTTTGTCGTTCAGTTTCAAATTCATACTCTTTCAGTTTTTTATTCCACTGTCTTCCTTGTTCCTCATTCTGCAATCTCGTTATTTCTTTCAGTTGGCTGACTTCCTTCTCCTGTCTGATTCGTTCTTCCATCATTACTCTTTTTTGCATCTCATTCTGCAATCTCGTGGTTTCCTTCAGTTGGCTGATTTCCTTCTCCTGTCTCATTCCTTGTTCTTTCAGTACTCTTTCTTGTTCCTCATTCTTTAATCTGGCCTTCGCTTCCAGCTGTTCGATCTGTACAGTGTGGTTCCTTAACGTTTCATTCTCTGTCCTCTTCCTTTCCTCTTTTAACATCCTCAGTTCGTCTTGTAATCCTCTTTCTTTGTTTTCGTGTTTCAGTATCTCATAAGTTTTTGTTTCCAATTCCTTTCTCAATTTGCATGCTTCTTCACTCATTTCATCTCTTCTTTCCACCGCTTCCCTCCTCAATTCGTCCCTTTTTTTACTGTATTCATTTAGTTTTTTCTGCCATTCCTTTCCCATTCTAATCTCCCCTTCCAGGATTTCTCTTTTAAACTGGCTTGCCCTTACCTCTCGCTTCAGTAGTTCCAATTCTCCATCTTGTTCGCGTTTTTCCTTTTCGAGCTTTGTTTTCCTTTCTCCTTCCTCCCTCAATTCTCCCTGCAGTTCTTCGAACTGTTCTGACTTTTCCAGCAATTCCTCCGCCCTTTCCTCGAGCTGTCTCTCTCCTCTTTTTATCTTCCATTCTAGGCTTTCTCTTTCCTGATTGCCTGTTCTTATCTCTTCCTTCAATTGTTCCAACTCCCCATCGTGTTCACATTTTTTCTCTTCCAACTGTATTTCCCTCACTCTCCCCTCCAGTTCTTTGAACCGCCTTGCTTGCTCCAATAATTTTTCCATTAATTGTTTTACTTCCAAGTCGTGCTCCTTTTGTTTCTTTTCGAGCTCGGTTTTCCATTCTTCCTCCCATTGTTTCCTCTCCTGGGAGATACCAATCTGCTGTTCCTCTATTCTTTTGTTCAGTTTGCTCTTCGCATATTCCAACTGACGGGTATAAAACACTACCAAATTCTTTTTCCCACGTAATTTGTCGACTCTATTGGCCAAGTCATGTTTTTGCCACCGAATTCGTTCCAGTAAATCGTCCAATCGCTGTGTCCCCCCGTACACGTAATTTTTCTGAAGCGCGTCTGCGTGCCGTTGTGACTCGTCCACTCCACGTTGCACCTCCTCGATATATTCTTCATAATGCTTCACCTTTTCCAAGACATCCCCCAATTGTGCCTGAAGCCTGCCAATGCTCGCATAGTCATCCTGCCACGCCTGCCATGGCACATGCCGTGACCACGTGCCTTGAACCGGTGACTGGGAGCTCATGCCTCGTGCTATGCCATAAATATCAGTCCGCTCCGTGCTGCCATTGTGCGACTCCGTTTGCCGGCAAAGTTCGTGCTCAAGCCGCTCCCACTGACCACAGTTAGTGGTGGGGTTATAATTATAAAAAGAACCGACCTGGGCCATGGATCCTACATGACGACACATACCTAATACCCCCGGCTCCCGCTCGCCTTGAGACGCCATCTTATTTCTCGTAAAGGGTTAATTTGAATCGCTCGTAATTTGGACGGAATCGGGGGTCGCTCCTCTCACCCCTGGACCGATTCCCGTGAATTTAGCTGGAGACAGGAGAGCCCGTTTTCCCGTTCTCCGATACCAGTGCCGCGAGGAGGGCGATGAGTTTATATCGCACGACCTGACACCAGTGTTGCGGATTCGCGCCCGCCAGCGTGCGAACGGCCACGTAAATCGAATCGCGGCACGTCGCCCACCGGACGGACAATCCCGTCGTGACCCTCTCGGACTAACGCCGGGAACTAGTCACGGCTGGGCCTTTCGGCCTCACCACGATCGTGCCAATCGGCCCCCCGCGTGGGATAGGGTTGCTCGCCAAATTCGACCTACCTAAGTACCCACACGGAGGGTAGACCGGGCGATCGCACCTCGCCGCAGGTCGACTTCGGACACGGGCCACTTTAAGCGACCCGTTCCGTACTATCGGGATAACCGAGCGGTGTTATCGTCAACCTGGACGGTTCGATTAATTATCGGGCGTTTTAGCCCACGACCAACCCTTTACGTGAAGTAAGATGGAGATTCAATTAGAGAAAAGACGAAGCGAAACGGGAGAAACAGTTCAACATAGAGCACATTTATTTCGCGATGGCACACGGATAGCACACATATACAATTATACACCAAAAGCAAATGTAAAAGAAGAAGAAACACAAAATAATGCACAAAAAGCAAATGTAAAAGCAAAACACAATGCAGATCTACCACCGACTACCGAGCACACGGCAACACTTATACAGTTTTACTTCACAGACGGCGCCGACAACACATATACTCCAAGCAAAAGAAAAAGGGACCACCCTCCACGATGAGGGGGGAGCAGACGGGCCTGGGGCCGAGACCGCGTCGAGCCTACCCGTCTGGTGATGAGCCGCAAAATGGCGGTGGCGCCCCGACTCCGCGGGCCTCGCGGACAGTGTCTGGAATGGGGTGGGAACGGGGCCCCCTTCTCGCACTATCTCAGCGCGGGGGGAAACAGGAGGGGGTTGTTGATGTTCGGGGGGGATGAGGATATCTCGCTGGTTCGGGTCCCGCGACGAGCGTCTCCACCGCGACCTCGGTCGCGTTATCGGCCTCCCCTCTCCGCAGCTCCCCGACTCTGACACGAGCGCCCCCTCGACAGCCGCCGCCGCCACCTCTCCAACTCTCCCACTCTCCACAGCTCCGTCCAACTGCTTTCTCCGACTCTTCTCTTCACTGACTTCCCAACTCAACTCCACTGGCGGCGAGCGAACGCGGCTCTTTATAGCCCCCGGGGCCTCGCTCCTTCACCTTCGACCCTTTACCTCTGGCTGGCTCCCCATTGGACAGAGGAAAAGTGGGCATGAATGCTTTTTGATCCATGAATCTGCATATAGCGATATTACTCCGACGCACCTGGAGGCGGGGCCAAATCGCCCCATGCTCGCTGATAGGACGGAACAGAAGTGGGCGTGAGTCGTTTTTGATCCGATTTCTTCGGAAAGGCTGGTGTTTCTGCACCCGCTGCTCGGTGCGCGCCCTGCACGAGTCCAGTATCGGTGCCCACAAGCGGCGCGGGAATGACGGTGATGCGATGGTTGCGAGAGCGAGATGTGACGGCAAGGGTCGTGGCTGTTGGCGTTGTTGTTGTCGTGAAGCGGCGTTGCGGCTGGTGGTTGTTGTGTGATGGATGTTGAGACGTGGTTGGTGGTGGTAGTAATGGTAGTAATGGCGGCTGGTCCAAAATAAAGATAGTAAAAGAAAAACGGCTATCTAGAGGGGTCGCAGCCCGAATGAATGACATTTATTCCCTCTAAACAATGGGTTTGGGCCTAACTACACATATACTTACAGAGATATCTCACCTAAGGGACCTGAATGGTGGTTTGCGAATTTCGTCAACCACAACACTACCCCCTCCCCTTTTTACAGACTCGTCCCGAGTCGTCAAATTTTCGTGTGCCATCATGTGTAGTTTTCCCCTAGTACATTTTACCTACGGATCCCTGAGTGTGACATTCATGGTATTCGTGTCCCCAAAATAAATAACCTGAAGGCTGAGTAACTACCTAAACAAACTCACTCATACGGACGACTTAAATAAAATTGCCGGCGCTAAGACAGACATGCCGGGGGCGCACTCATATGTACAGTACATCTTAACCTTAACTTACAAATTTTACACTAAACCATGGCCCAGGATCAATGGACTCTGCAAAAAGAAAGCAGTTAGCAGGGAGCCAGGCTGCTCGCATGCAGTCTCTGGCTCAAACAATGCAGGTGACAGGGAACGTGGCCGGCTGCTCACACGCAGTCCAAGGCCTTCCCTTTTGAACTGAATGCAGTGAACCACAACGGTGCATGGGCTGCACAAACGCAGTCTCTCTTGTTCCTCGTTCCTCTCTTCCTCTCTCTTGTTCCTGCACACTATAAAACGGTGAGCGCAAGGCGAATCCAGAGAGAGTGAGTCGAGTCATCGGTGTGGCAGAGAGTCGAGTCGGGTGGCGAAGTCATCGGTGTGTCATAGAGTTGGGTTCTGGAGTTGGCTGAGAAGAGTTGCGGGAAGAGGCAAAGGAGCTCGGGTCCGAGGCGAGAAGGACGGCAGTCGGCGACGAGGTCGCGGTGTGGGATCGCTCGTCATGGGACCCAAGCCAGCCAGCCATTCTCCTCCCCCAGGGCATCAACATTTCCCCCTTTCCCCCGCGCTGAGATAGTGCAAAAAGGGGGCCCCGTTCCCACCCCACTCCAAACGTCGTGCCAACGAAACCCGCCAAGGAGCAGGGAGTCGGGGCACAGCCATGCGGCCACATCTGCGGCTTGTCCACCAACACGTCACGAGGACGTGGGTAGGACCCCCCCCCCCCGGTCTCGCGGGCCTGGCCGCTCCTTCAGGTCACGCGCGCATATTGCCCAACAGGCTCGTCTGCCCCCTTGTCTATGAGGGTGGCTTCTTTCCTTTGCTTTTGAGTAAATGTGTGTTGGCGCCGTCTGTAAAGTAGAACTGTACAAGTGTTGCCCTGTGTGCGCGTAGTCGGTAGTAACTCTGCGTCGTCGTTGCTTTTGTTTTGATTGCTATATGTGCATTTTGACTGTTTGGCTGTATATGTGTACTTTCCATGTGCCGGGAAATAAATGTGCTTTGTGTGAACTGTTTTCCCGTTTCGCTTCGTCTTTTCTTTATTGACCCTCCATCCTGCTTCACGTAAAGGGTTCGTAGTGGGTGCAAAACGCCCGGTAAATAATCTGAACCGTCGAGGCCGACGATAACACCGCTCGGTTATCACTGTAGCACGGAACGGACCACTTCAGCAGTTCATGTCCGGAGTCGGCCTGTGGCGTGGTACGACCGCCCGGTCGACCATCCGCGCAGGTACTTAGGTGGATCGAATTTGGCGAGCAGCCCTATCCTGCGCGGGTGGGCAATTGGCACGGTCGTGGTGGGGTTAAACCCCCACCCGTGACTAGCTCCGGGCGTTGTTCCGAGAGGGTCATGACTGAATTGTCCGTCCGGTGGGCGACGCGGTCGCAATTCGAATGACGTGGCCGTCCGCACGCCGGTGGGCGCGAATTCGCAACACTGGTGTCCGGGAGTGGGATTCAAATCCCTCCCGCCTCCAAGCTAAATTCACGGGGAATCGGTTCAGGGGTGAGAGGAGCGACCCCCGATTCCCTCCAAATTACGAGCAGGCCAAATTAATCCGTTACGAGAAATAAGATGGAGTCTCAAGGCGAGCGGGAGCCGGGAGTATTAGAAATGTATATGTGTAGTAATGTGGGATCCATGGCCCAGGATGGAGACCCCGAGCAGGAAATGTTGGTGATGCAGGAACAATTCCCCCCCCTACCAAACTCAGAGCCCCAAATGGGTGCGGCAGAGGCCGCGGGGTATGACACCCCCCCCCCTCCCCACCTCCGTCAAATCCCCTCCCCGGCTCCCAGCGAAACCGAGACCGATGGTGGCGGATCGGTCCTGCTTTCGCCATTAGTCATCACGCAAATGATGGAAATGATCACACAAGCAATGAGGGGGGAGATGCAACAAATGGGAAGCAAAATAGATGGAATAAACAAACAAATGGAAACAAACACAAACGAAATGAAAAACGAAATAAAAGGAATAAACAAGAAAATGGAGACAAGCACGAACGAAATGAAAGTAAATGCGCAACAAGTGAAGGAAGAAATGAGAGAGATGCGGGGTGAGACGCAGAACATGGGCCGAAGCCTGAAGGCGGGCATGAAGGCAATAGCAGTGGAGCTCAAAATGGCAACGCCACATGTGGGAGCGAACGAGCTGGGAGGGGGTGCAATGGTTGTCAGGCCCGCAATGGAGGTGGTGAGGGCAAAATAATTCGGGGGACGTGTTGGGCGAGAAGCGTGACGGTGACACAGAGGGAAAAATTAAAAAGGGTGAGCGAAAGTGCGAGACGAGACACGAGGTGACGACAAAGGAAATAAAAATCGTGGAGACAAGGGATAAAAGGGAAGAGACAGAAATAACAGAGACACGGGAGGTAGAAACGGTAAAGGAGAGATTACACGATGAAGACGGGGTTAGTGACGAGCACACACACACAGAGTTAGTGGAGGACGAGGAGGGGGAGCTGGCGGACTGGTTAGAGACCTGGTGCGGGCAGCTGGATGGCCTCCTCCAGGAACGAGGGGAGGGAGTATGCCCCCTTGAAGCGGTTTATGACCAGGTGGGTTCGGTCGTGCCAAGCGGAGTTGAGGGGAGGGGTGCTGCGAACGGGTGCACGCCGAGCTTGGGGGGTATAGAGGCCCCGGAACCCATTGTGGGGACACGAATCCCCAGTGTGGTTGTCCCGGTGCGTGTGGGGCAAGGTGTGAGTGCGCCCCCGTGTGTGAGTGGTGTGGTGGCAAGTGTGCCGAAGGGCGTGCTTCCCAGCACGCCGTGTGTGGATGAGGCACCGCGTGTGAGTGTCACCGCGTGTGCGAGTGTGAGAGGGACCGTGTGTGTGAGAGAGCAGTATGTGAGGGAGATGACAGTGGGCATGCGTGAACATGCAGCCGCGTCTCCCGGTGCGAGTGTGATGGAATGGAGAGTGAGTGTCGTGACACGCAGGTGTGCGTGGGTTGAATGGAGACGACGACAGCGAAAGAGAGACGAAGGCCGAATAGCGGCCATAGCTATTTCGGGGACTGCGCCGGGTTCACCCAGCGGCGAGCACGCGGTCCGTGCTGTGCAACGCACGAGGCCGCCACGTGCTCGCTTGCGGGAGTGAAGCCCGGTCCGGAAACGAGCGTGGTGAATGTTGCCGATCCTGCGACGGACAAAGTTGAGGCAGGATTTCGGATTTGAACCGGACGGGTTCTCCACACGAGCGTGTGTGTGAAGCTCCAACGGGCAGAGCACATGTGTTCGCGTGGGGAACCCCTCGAGACGTGGGGCTTGTGTTTTTTTTTACGTGCCGGGTGACGTCATGGCTGCATGTATGGTTGGAATCCGGCAGGAGGGTGAATCGCTGCCGGATGGTGCCGTCCAAGAGGGACGAGGGATGCGAACAGCTGCCATGACGTCACGCCACAGGAGTGCGGCTGTGAATTGCCACGCTGGTGCGCAGGTTGCGAGTTGCCGCGCTGGTGCTGCGCGATGGAAAAAAAATAAACCAATGTCACCCGCAGGGTGACCCGTATCTTGCCAAAAGGTGACCACGTGTGACTTCTTGAAGGTCACACTGAGGTGAACAGAGCTGCTATCCACCAGGAGCGACGCCTTGAGGAATATCTGCCTACGAGAGATTCCGATGAGAATCGTTCTACAGAGTAACCATGAAAAATATGCTTTTGCCTCATAACATCACCAAATGACGTCATATTGTCTCAAGCTTGACATATCTAGAAAGCACTCATCGAGGTGTTCAATTTGAGGTACTACACGATATGGTTCCTAAAACTTGAAAATTTGACCTTGGGGTCAAATATGTTTGACCTGAGGGGCTAACCATGAAGGTCAAGGCCAATCACCACCAAAAATTAATCAACTGAGCGCCAGACCATGAACTATATTCCCATGAAGTTTGAAGACGATCCGATCAAAATTACTCAAAAAATAAGGGTTTCGTCGATTCCCCCGATTTGCAACAAAGTGACCTTGACCTTCAAAATTTTATGCGCTGAAAGGGACCTCTATAGGCCTCTCATATGCGAAGTTACAAAAATTTCCAATGATAACTGTGCTCTGCAGAGTGATCGATACGTGATTACAGACCAAAAAAAAAAAAAAACATATGAAGGTCAAGGCCAATCGCCACCAAAAATGAATCAGCTGAGCGCCAGACCATGAACTATATTCACATGAAGTTTGAAGACGATCCGATCAAAAATACTCAAAAAATAAGGGTTTCATCGACTCCCCTGATTTGCGACAAAGTGACCTTGACCTTTGACCTTGACCTTCAAAATTGTATGCGCTGAAAGGGACCTCTATAGGCCTCTGATATGCGAAGTTACAAAAATTTCCAATGATAACTGTGCTCTGCAGAATTTTTTATACGTGATTACAGACAAACAAACAAACAAAAAAATAAAAAATAAAAAAAAACATACAAGCTGACTAACATATCTTGCAAAAACTTTGTTTTGGCAAGATAACAAACAAACAAACAAACAAGCAGTCATAGACTGGTACTTACGAAATCGTCAACTTGACCTCTGACCTTGTCTAATAAAAGCTGTCTCTAGAGAAGGTAGCTACGCAAACCAGAAGTTTCTACGATGATTCTGTACCAAACCATCAAAAATCGAATGTTTTGGATGTTTGACCTCACTGTGACCTTGACCTTTGACCGATTTTGACCAAAATCTAATCAGCGCTAGCCATCACCCTCCTGAATCACGTGGTGTAATTTGACATTGGTAGCTTCTTCCGTTCGAGTTATCGTGCCTACAAACAAACACACAACCACACACACACACAAACAAACACACAAACAAGCAGTCATAGACTGGTACTTAAGAAATCGTCAACTTGACCTCTGACCTTGTCTAATAAAAGCTGTCTCTAGAGAAGGTAGCTACCCAAACCAGAAGTTTCTATGATGATTCTGTACCAAACCATCAAAAATCGAATGTTTTGGATGTTTGACCTCACTGTGACCTTGACATTTGACCGATTTCGTCCAAAATCTAATCAGCACTAGCCATCAGCCTCCTGAATCACGTGGTGTAATTTGACATTGGTAGCTTCTTCCGTTCTCGAGTTATCGTGCCTACAAACAAACAAACAAACAAACATACAAACAGAAACGGAAGGCATCAATATACTTACGAAATCTTTAGGTTTCGTAAGTAATAAAATAGAATAAAAAAAACATACAAGCTGACCAACATATCTTGCAAAAACTTCGTTTTGGCAAGATAACAAACAGAAAGGGGTGAAAACAGTAACCTCCGATCTTCGATGGCCGAGGTTAATAAATCATGGAATAGTTTTGTTGAACAAAATTTAATCTAAATTTTTGGCTCATCAAAGAAGCCACCTTTTGCAGATATAACAGCCGAACACACTCGTGGAATTCTTTCCACAATGGAAATCAAATATTGTTTGGAAAGTTCTTCCCAACACTTGCAGAAGTTCCCATAAATGTGTTGCACTTGTAAGGTTGCTTTGCTTTCACCCTTCTGCCCAGTTCTTCCCAAACCAGCTCGATAGGGTTTAAGTCTGGAGAATGTGCTGGTGCTGACCATACCATGATTTGAAACCTACCGTCTTGTTCTTTTCTTCGAAGGTAGTTCTGACATAGCCTGGAGGTATGTTTTGGGTCGTTATCTTGCTGTAGGATGAACCCCTGACCAACTAGGCATAGACCAGAGGGTATTGCATGGTGCTGCAAAATGCTGTGGTAGCCCTTTTTGGTTCAGGGTGCCAATCACTCTGTGCAAGTCATTGACTCTGGATCTAGCAAAAGAGTCCCAGATCATCACGCTTCTTCCTCTATGTTTGACAGTTGGTGTCACACACTGAGGAACCATCATTTCACCAACTTGACGGCATATAAAAACCCTGCGTGATGAACTGAAGATTTCAAATTTTGATTCAGCGTTCCACAAGACCTTCTTCCAGTTTTCAGTAGTCCACTGGTGGTGCTTCATGGCCCAGGCAAGCCTCTTTTTCTTATTTTCCCATCTTAGCAATGGCTTTCTTACTGCCACTCGACCTGTCAAACCTGCAGCTCGAAGCCTTCTTTTCACAGTTGAAACTGAGACTTCCTTACTTCGACCAGTGTTAAGCTGTGCTTGAAGCTGCTGTCCTGTGTGCCGCCTATCACACAAGCTGTTGACTCAGAAACTTGTCTTCTGATTGTGTTGTGACTTTGGGTTTGCCAGACCTCTTCCTGTCAGTTTTCAAGTGCCTTTTGATGGTGTAGGAAACTGTACTCACTGACACCTTGGCTTCTTTGCAATTTCTCTAAAGGAAAGACCTACACTTTTAAGAGTTATTATGGTCTGTCTGTCTTCCTTTGTTAATTGTCTTTTTCTCACCATTATGATAGCAATATACTACTTCCTGCATTGCAATATTATCCAAATAATGCTTCAGAGGGTGGAGCAACACAGTCTGTTCCAACACTGCTTTTATACAGACAGAGGGTTTGTAACTAATCAACAAAAGTTGGGACATCTGTAGGAATTGTTTGCATCAACTTTCAAGGCTTAATTTCCTTCGATTGCTGCAGAACAGCTGCAGTTGCTAACCCATTACTTGTTCCCTGAAAAGGGCCTTTTTTAACAACTCTGAAATTTACATTATTTTTCAGTTTTTGGTAACCTCAACTTCTTTTTTAACCACTGGCAGTTTACCACTTAGCTTTGTACCATTTCAGGTTATTCACTGGACTTTAACTGCTTAAATTTCAGTAAAAACTGAAAAATGAGGGTGTTCTAAAACTTTTGGCCGGTGGAGTATTTTATTAGAATATAAGACCAGTCCCTTCGGTGATGGAAATACCAATCTTTGCTGTGATCGCTAATCAATAGGGCAAGAAGAAAAAGGATTCGGAGTGCAGGGATAACCAGCGTCGCAAGTTGGCATTTGCAGTTTCACCTCGTGTACCCATGTACCCATAATAAATATAAAAATTATTTCGTCACAAACCTTTCCCGGGATTTCCCTGAATCCATCGTAGTTCGATTTATTAAAATCCATTCATCAGTTCTCAACTTATAACACGACAGACAAACAAACAGACAGGCCTATTAATATATATATATATATATATATATATATATATATATATATATATATATATATATATATATATATATATATATATATATATATATAGTTACGGATTCGCGGTGGGGGGGGGGGTCTGGACGAGTGATGTAAATCACTGTCCGTAACCAGTTTGGGTTTTCGCACCCTGCTCTCGACATCCAAATGTTGAATATTCGGC
>NC_140967.1:97876638-98021638 GCF_056783735.1 Eptatretus burgeri
TCTTTAAAGTCTTTGGTACGACTTGGTCAGGGTTTAAACCACCAACCTCCCAGTCTCAGAGCAGACGCTCTCGAGTCTGGCCATTAAGCCACCGAGTCTGGTCCTGGGTGTGCGCTGCCGCTCGCCACGTCGCCACAAGGCGAATCCCCCTTACCTGTGGCTAATATTTTAAACCACCCATTAGCCACTGAGGCTAATCCATGTTTTAGTGGTTTTTTACGAATTTTGGGTGATTTTATCACAGAATTCAACCTTCGTCGAGACGGCCGCCATTTTGTATGTTTTGATTACAGGAGTCACACGTGATTTCGTACAAGCTTATATATATATAAACTTTAGTAGTTTTAAACTAGTTTCTAGTAAAAAAAAAAAAAAAAAAAAAATCGACCGAAATTATGCATGATTCCCATGATTCTCGTCTCAAAAATTTTTTTTTTTCCCCAGAATGATTCGCCATGATTCAGCGCTACTCGGCGCTACATGCTTCGTTGGGTCAGCGGTTGCCAGGTGAGTTTTGACACAATCAGTAGTAGTACCTGTAGTAGGACGAGTTTGTTTGGATGAGAGTTTGTTTGGATGAGTGAGTTTGATGGGTGACTTTGGTTGGTTGGATGAGTGAAGCTGATGGGTGAGATTGGTTGTATGAGTGAGTTTGATGTGTGACATTGGTTGGAAGTGTGAGTTTGATGTGTGAGATTGGTTGGATGAGTGAGTTTGATGTGTGAGATTGGTTGGATGAGTGAAGTTGTTGGGTGAGATTGGTTGGATGAGTGAGTTTGACTGGCATGAGGTTGGTCCAAAACCACCCCCATACCCCACCTACTAAAGGCACAACGACCATACCCCCCCCCCTCCCACACGCACACACACACACACACACACCATCCCTCACCATCACCACCTCCCCTGATGGTCGTTCATTCAACCAATCTCACATGTCAAACTCACTCATTCAACCAATCTGAACAATCCAACTCACTCATCCAACCAACCTCACCCATCAAACTCACACATCCGCCTCAAAATTAACTTATTATTTCATATTGCTAAAAAAAAAAAAACTTTTGAATAAAATATGTGGCTATTTCCTTTCTCCTGTGGCTAATCATTCTAAACCTGGATTAGCCACAGTGGCAAATTCCTTTTGAAAGCCAGAGCACACCCAGTGGTCAATAACATGCAATTGGAATGCAAGTATATCAATCAAATACGTACAATTGGAATGTTAGTAAATCTATTAATGCGAGTACGTCTATTAATTAAGTACCATTAGAACGTGTGTATGTCTAGTAGTTAGTAAATTACGTACCGTCAGACAACAGTTTACGTCGGGGATGCGTTACTGAAAAGTGTAACAAATGTCGAAACAATGCAAATCAAATAAATTTTTGTCATAGAAGTTAATGGAATAAGGGAGGATGCGTTGCTAATGTCACCACTTCACCTATTATATTTCACTTTTTACCTTTGATATTGCCCGTTTTTTGGTTGACAGTTATATTCAAATACAAATATGTATAAATAAATAAATAAATAAATAAATAAAACTAAACCTCGTCCGGAAGTGGTAAAACTTGGCGGTACTTCTTCTTTCTCCTTCAATGAACGTGGGAATTTTTATAGACGGTAAGCACCGTCGTCGGAGGCAAACTTAATAACCCGGCAACAATAACAGGACATTCACCAGCATCCATTCAATGAATAACATCGAGTTTCACTTCTAAGGTAACACTTTTAAGATGCCTCTTCGCCGATCTACAGCAGGTAAGTCCTCGCTAGACGTTATAGATGTATTCCTGGAAAGTGCGACTTAAAATGAAATAACATCCAGCAGAACGTATTTTCACATAGGAATACGTGTTACAAGGGGGCAGGGGGAATGTATTGCGAAACAAGCCAAACATTTGCGACGTATAATTGCACAAAAGGTAGTAACCGATCAATGACGTTCAACTGAAATAATATATAGTGGGATGACACATTGCGGGAACTCTACATTTATTTACGTAAATGTGATGCAAAGTAGTTCTTTCGTCAATTTTGACATCTCCAGATTTGGTACTTTCGGGATGTATTTTGGCATTTTTATCAGTCTTGTAAGTTCTGAAAATGCTCGAGAATAAAAGGTATGGCTTTTAAAGCGACATAACTGAGTTGAGCTGACGCAAGTCGGGTAGTGGTATTTAATAACGTGACGATGTATTTGCGAAATGACATAAAAAGATGACATAAATCGGGGTATTAATATGCAATTGAAATGCGAGTACATCTATTATTTAAGTGCGATTGGAATGGAAGCATGTCTATTAAATACATACAATTGGAATGCATGTCTATTGATTATGTATTGGAACATATGACTGACATATTGCAACGTGTTACCTCTGTTTATTATTAATTACCTATCACACAGGAACGCAAACACCACACAAAACAAGTCCTGGTGAGGGTCTGCAATCTCTGATTGCTCTTTCTTGCTTGGAAGGTTTTCATAAGAGAACATTCTCAATCGAATGAAAGTGAAACTGTTGAAATCATGATGTCCAAAAAGCAAGTACCTCCACATTTTGTGTTTGTTCTGTCATTGCTTCCCAAGTAAAGTAGCTGTCACAATACAATTTTCACAATCGAATCGTTATTGTACACCGCTCCTTCCTAATTCCACATCCAGGTGATGCACGACATCATCACAGGGCACCGAAGAAGGGAGTACTCAGTTTTTATTCCGTTTTCTTTCTTCCTTTCTTTCTTGTTTATCCAGGTGATATCTCAATCATCCTTTGAGACAGGAAGCTGAAATTTGGGGCCAAAAGTGAATATGTACTTTGGCAAAAACGGAATTTAATTTTTTTATTATTAATCAATTAATTACTTAATTATTATCCATTTTTTTTTTTTATTTCTCATCTGGGCAATATCTCAGGCACCTTTTAAGCCAGGAAGATGATATTTGAACACGACAGTGAACAAATGATTTGGCTATAAAGGGTATTTTTGATTTATAGATTCATAAATTAATCGATTACTTTTTCATTTTTCAATTAATTACTTTATTTTGAAAAAGTTACAAATTCACATGAAACAGTGGTGGTTAGGGTATGTATGCTCTTAGCCAACTGATTAAGAAATTATTTTACGATTATTATCTATTTATTTTAATTATGCAATTAATCTATGAATCCATCAATTATTGTACACCGCTCACTCCCAATTCAGTCCCCTTGTGCTACATGGTGGCATCGCCAGCGATGTCGCGTGTTGGAGGATTTATTTATTTATTTGGCATGGGGGTGGTGTACTTTGAATGTACCTCAACTTGTTCTTTACCATTTTTACATTTAATATTTCATTATTTTCCAATACCATTTTATTTTATTTGTTGGTGAACAATCATGGCTGAATGTTTGAGTCCACGAGAATGAGCACAAACTGCATCAAGGTGCAAGGTATGGCAGTCAGTTGAAGTTCAAATGTGGGAGAGAAATCAGTTGAAGTTCAAATGCATGGCAGAAATGCAGTCCTCAAACCTAAGACCATGAAAAACTGTCACATGAAGTTAATGACTGAAGATGTGATATCCGTATAGAATTCTCAGAAATTAGGCTGCCTTTGAAGAAAAATTGTCTTGAACTATTTAACATTTTGTGGTCTGATAAAGCAGTGTTCCATGTTGGGGGCTATATTAATCATCACAATTGTCGATTGTGGTGATTAATGACACTTCAGTGTGGACAGATGACGACACAATTTGTTGGCCCATACTTCTTGTGAGACACCATGACAGTGAGCGATTCTTGGAAATGCTGCAAAATTTTGTTCGGCATACCATTTCTCAATGGGAAAATGCTAGATGTCACTACTCCACATTTTGCTCTCGAACAATTCGAATCTAGCTTAACAACCATGTTCCTGGATGGTGGATCGCTCATGGAGGGCCGACAGAATGGTCTCCATGAAGTCCAGACCTAACACCAATAGACTTTTTTTTCTTTGCAGCTGGGCAAAAGAAAACCTTTACAAATGAAAACTAAAAACACTGGATGAACTTAAAAATAAAATTTATGACGTTAACTACCCTGCACCCTCCCACCACCTCCCTCTTCCCCTGGTACACACAGTGTAAACATCGCCAAAACCTAATCATCCACAGTATTGTACCAATCTGTCTTCCACTGACTCCTTTATGTTTGTTCCAATTGGTACATTAAAAAAATATCTGACAAAAAGGAGGAATTACAGTTCTATGGATTGTGCTGTGCAATATTCTAAAGGAGATCTGCAGGTGTTGTTGTGAATTTTGACATGATGATTTGACAGTTGCATTTTGAGTTACATTCTGACAGGTTGTATGATTAATTCAGTATTTATATTAGAATTAAATGAGAAAACCCCAACTATGATGCTGGATCAGTCACTGTGCTTCCCTTTCCTCCATCCAAAGAGCACAGACCTTTGTGATGCAGCACCTGTCCAAGCTCATGCCTTTGACCCCTGCATCTCCACTTCATAAATTACAATAAAACTGCTCTTTGGTTTTGATCTGGGATGGAATTGAAATCACTACTTTTTCTTTTCACTTCTCTGGAAAGCAAAAGTTTTTGCTTTATTAAATGCAGTGACAGATGAAAACTAGAAAATATAATTTCACTTGAATGCGTCAATGGAAATGCCTCGTGTGAGATGTCAACCCCATGTTACGTGTGTGTCAACCCCATGTTACGAAAGAGAAAGAGAAAGAGAAAGAGAGGAAACAAGTAGAAGAGAGAAAACATCAGATGCTTCCAACTCGGGTTAAGAGCCGCAAAATTATTTTCTCAGGGCACATGACTTGGTTTTTTTGCATTTTTTTTTTTGACCTGTGGAACCCAAAATTTAATCTGTTCATCTTTGTACCACAGTACATACTTGTGCCAAATTTGGTTGAAATCCCTTCAGTACTTCTGTTAGAGGTAACAAGTTAGAGGTAAGGAAAATCTGTTACGCACTCACGGACAACCCGAAAACATAATGCCTCTGGTGCCTTTAGCTGCGGAGGCATAAAAATAAATTATTTTTATAAAACAAAGCCAAACAGTTAAAACATCAAAATACTGTATTGGTACCCTGCAGGGGTTTGAAAGATAATTACAAACAAGAAAGAGCAATCAGACATTGCAGACACTCACCAGAACTTGTTTTGTGTGGATATTTTGTGTGCCAAATAAATTGAAGGATGTAGTAAAGGAAAGGTCGTTGATTGCAAAAGAAAGGTCTAAATGGCAAAGTTGTAAATTTGTTAAAGTAAAAAACTTCAAAAGTTGTACGAGTCAAATGGTCTGAAGGTCTAAATGGATCCAAAGGGTCAAATGGGCATAATTTAAGGTCGAAAGGGTCGTAATTGGCTGAAGGACTGTGAAAGGTCTTAGAATGTCTAAAATGGTTCAAAAGAACAAAGAGGTCTACAGGATATAACCTGACTGATTTCTCCAAATAGGTTGCCATTGACAAACCAGACATAATCTGCTTAACAGAAACTTTCCTCCTTCAAGACGTCTGACTCCTTAATTTCTCTCCCTGGTTACTCCCTCCTCCAGTATGATAGACTTGAGCCCCGTCCTGGTGGAGGAGTTGCTCTCTTCATCAAAAACTCTATTCCACACTCTCCATGGACCACCCTCACTCCTCCACACTCCCAGGAATACATCTGGCTATGGCTTCCCCTCCGTTCCCACCTCTTGCTTTATCTGTGTGTTGTACCGTCCACCAAACAATGACTCCATTTACATCTCACTCGCCGAAAACATGGACTAACTTCTATCCATTCATCCAAACTCTCTTTCCCTCATATACGGTGACTTCAATTACCATCAGCCAGTTGGCCGGGTGTGGGTACCTCTCTCACCTGTCATGGAACTTCAGCAAAGGATTTCTGAGGCTCATTGGGACTGACTCAATCTGTCAACTTCCCGACCCAGATCTCAGCCAACGGTACTCCATCTCTTCTGGCTCTCATTTTGACCAATTTCACAGAAAATATATGCTGTTCTTCTTCCTCTCAAATCGGGTCACCAAACTCTCTTCTTATGGTATCCAAGGCAATCTCCACTCATACATAGCTCATGGACTTCCTCTCCTGTCACAGCCAACGTGTGGCCCTTAATTGAGTTCTCTCATCCCCTCTTGCTGTCCAGGCTGGAGTTCCTCAAGGCAGCGTCCTGGGCCCCTGTTCTTTTTCTGGTTTTCATCAATGATCTCTCTGACTCTAGAAATTTATCTTCATCTCTTTCCTCATGACTCCACCCTCCGCTGTACCATCTCTCATCCCTCTGATCGGCAGGTAGCAGCCTCTTCACTCTCTGCAGACCTGGATAAAATCACAAGCTGGTCAAACACTTGGAAGATGTCTTTCAATCCTGACAAATCGCACACCCTCACCACACCATGTCTCTCCAAAAGGACCATTGGGAACTCCTCCCTCCCCCACAACACCATCTCCATTCTCAACAATCCCCTTGAAGAAGTCCTTTAATTCAAGCTTTTGGGTCTCATTATCTGCCACGATCTTTCCTGGGAAAGCCATATCTCCAAGCTGGCCTCCAAAGCCAGTTGCCGAATGAGCATCCTACGTCGTGCAAAGTCCTTCTTTGGCACACCTGAGCTTCTAACTATTTGCAAAGCTTTCATCTGCAGTCTGATGGAGTATTGCTCCCCCCCCCTGGGGTGGTGCTCCTGCCTCACACCTAGCTCGACATAACGCTGTGGAAATGAAGGCTGTAAGGATCATTGCCATCTCCCGCAATGAAGCTGAGACTTTGAGTCTCTCACTCTCTCACTGGAAGCAAGTCAGTGGTCTTTCTGTCGTCTACAGTCTCCTCTCTGGCCTTACCTCCCCTCTGATCTGTCTGTAATTTGTCCCCCCCCCCCCCTATATTCCCTCATGGTGCTCAAGGTCTGCCAAAAAACCCCTTCTGGTGAAACTACCAAAATCAAAAATCACTGATCACCTTCAGTTTTTCATTCCTCTTTTTTCCCCCACCTCTGGAACAAGCTCCCTCACTCTCTTCAATCCCACTCCTCCCTCCAGGGCTTCAAAACAGCTGTTCACTACCATCTCAAATCTTCCCCCAACCAAAATCTTGATCTTTACTACCCCTGTTAATCCAGCCCAAACCCACCTCCTTCAAATTCTCTGTTTTCCTTCCTGAAAGTCCCTGCAGTACCATCTTGTTTACCTCATGTACCCCGCCCCGTCCCTCTCCCCGCCACAGATATCCTATAGTCTTTGTTCCCCGCTATTTTGTGCTGCCCTCTCCTGCCCCTTGTCTCCTGCCTTGTTATATGTTTATGTGTATTCGCTTTTCCACGAGTCTCGACTTGGTCGACAAAAAAAAAAAAAATTTTTTTTTTAAACAACATTTTTTTGAGTAAGATTGTTAAGAATCTGGAAACCATGCGCACTCGACATTCAGGTCCCAAAGTTAGTTATGTCGATAAGTATGTGTACAGTTAGAATCCATCCCCTTTTGTCTAATGGGAATTACATGTGTGTGCTTCGGGTTATTTTTTTAGCTAGGTTTTTACATCAACTACAACAATAACAACACCATCGCCCACATGCATCGTGTCATGTACAGAGGTGAGGTGGAAAATAGGGTGCTCCCCTGGCTGTTCCGTTTGGGTTCTCAGACACGCACGGTGGGAGGGTGGTCGTTGCCCCTCCCACGAGACCACCCCTTGCCCAATCAGGGAAGCTATCACCTCAGGATGGCTCCGCCTTAGCCAGATGGAGTGTTCGGCCCGACCAATCGGGAGGCCGCCACGAGTTGACTGACAACCCACCATCCAATCAGGAGGCGAGTGGCGGGGAGAAGAAACTCCTCCCTCCTCAAGAGGAGGAGAGTGGTTGTCTGAACGAGTGTTGGAGAGACAAGAGTACATTCTGGAGGATCGTGGATCGTGGCTGGAGCACTCTGCAGACGGTGTGGTCATGGCTGGAGCGTTCTGCAGACAGTGTGGTCGCAGCTGGAGCGATCTGAGACAGTGGTGATCATGGTTGAGCAGCCTCATTCGTGGACCGTGGACTTGGAGGCGTGGGTTCGGGATGCAAGATGAAAGACCAATGCAAGAAGGGACAGAAACGGACTGGGAACATTTCTAATAAATTTATTAACAGTAAAATAAAGACAAAGGCAAGACTTGACGCGAATATGCAAGCAGGAAATATTTACAAGAAGCAAAAACACTTGCTCCGTTCTACTTAAAGACGGGCCCACACGCAGACACGCACACAAAAAGAAAATAAACCCCAGAGTCTTTATTTGACCCTCGCAGCCATGAAGAGAGAAAGCTGGGGGTCAGATTTCGGTGGGTACCTGGTCGTCAGAGGGAAAGCATGCTCTGTAGTGCGGCACCTGCCAAAGGTCGTCGGTTTGGTCCCAGTCGCACGTGTGGGACTCGTGGCTCGTGACAGAGCTCGCGTAGCGAATAGTCGAGGCCACCATGAAGAACGAACCAGACTGCTCACAGTCACCGTGAAAATGAACCAGACTGCTCACAGCCACCGTGAAAACTCCTCTCCACCGAACTCTCTGAACTCCTCAGAACTCATGACCGAACCCCCTTAGAACTCACGACCGAACCCCTTCAGAACTCTCCACCGAACCCCCTCTCTACAGAACTCTCCGCTGAAGATGGCGTCGTAACTTTTATGGACCTCCCTCAGTAGGGAGGGGCCTTGGTGAAACTGACGTCACTGTTCTCCCCAATTCCATGGGTCCACCCTTTCTGGGCGAGGTTCCGGCCAAACCGGGAAGCCTGCCCACTCCACACGTGCGGATTCGCCCAAAAAAGTACTTCACCAAGATTTTGCCTCGAAACAGTGAGTTGCCGGTTGGGCGGGTGAAGCGCTTGTTCAGTGGTGTTGTCGGTTTGTTGTTTGTTGGATGGTCTTAGATGGTAAAGATTTCATAACCAAACTAAAAGAAGTCACAATGCACGTTTTTTTTATTCTCCCATTTGACAAAAGGAAAGGGATCTGACTACACATGTATTTAACGGGATTAACTGACTTTTGGGACCTGTATGTTGAATGCAAATGGTTTCCAGATCCGTAACACTAGAAAGCAAAAAACAATTTAAGACAAACTAGAACGGGCACTCGGTAGAGCGCATACCTTCGCCACCGCTACTTTTTCCAGGCACATTTGAAAAACGTCATTTAAAAACGTCCATGACGTCACAACCATCAGTCCGATGGACGTCAAATTTGGTGTTCGACGTCATTGAGGGCAGTCCAACAAAATGGAATGACAAACACTGAAAAAAATCGAAAGTTTAAAAATGACGTCATCTTGTGACGTCATTTTGACGCACTTCCAATGATGTCACTACCAATCGCGGACTACCATCCTGAAAGCTCTTATTTCACGGAACATTTTAACGTTGGTTTCATGTCAATAGCTCTTTTAGATCTGAAGTTATGCCTACAAGTATATTTTGACCTTGAGTGTGACCTTGACCTTGACCATAGAGTTAATTTGCAAAACCTGTTCATAAATAAGCAGATATTTTGGTACTGATCATAATGCCTGGATTTGGGACAATTTCCTTTACAAAGTACATAGATATTTGAATATAAAATATCAGGACATTTTAGCCACAATTGAAAAATGTTATGTTCAAACGTCAATGACGTCATAACGGTCAGTCCGAACGACGTCAAATTTGGTGTGTGACGTCCTTAAGGACAGTCCTACAAAACGGTATGATCAAAACTGATGAGGTCGAAAATTGAAAATTTACGTCATCTTGTGACATCATTTTGACGCACTTCTGATGACGTCACGTCAAATCTGACACCACGTACCCGAAAGGTATTTCGTCATGGAACAATATGGCGTTGGTTGCATGTCGATAGCTGTCTTATGAAGGAAATTATGCTCAAAAGTTTGTTTTTGACCTTTTCATGACCTTGACCTTTGACCCGATCGCTCCCAAAATCTAATCAAATCGTCCTTGGATAATCACGAATCATCCCACCAATTTTCATGCAATTCGGTTTAATACTTTCTGAGTTATGCGAATAACAAACAAACACACATATTCACAAATAAATAAATACACAGCGACCAAAACATAACCTTTCGCAGAATGCGAAGGTAACAAGTCTGGAGAAGGCGATGGTTCACGAGCGGTATTTGACGATGTAGATTGTTTCAGAAGTCAAGGATGAGACAATGTGATAATGTTTGACAAAGTTATAAAAATGATCAACAAGATTGTGGTACGAGTGACAGGTTATTAGCTGCAAAATGTCGAAAACCCGTTTTCGTTCAACAACTTTCAAAATTTGACCTTTGCATAACCTTTATAGGTCCCAAAACAACGTTGTGGACATTAAAATAAGGAAACAGGATACGTGTTATAACTTATTGGAGTTAGTTCGTCGAAGAAGGTCGAAAACCCAGTTCGATTCCCACAACTTTGAAAATTTGACCTTTGTGAACTTTAAAGGTCAAAGGTGAAGGTTTATGACCTTTGGTGCAAAACTTCGTCTGGAACATTCCAGGAACAATATAACGTCATATAGGCTATATGGCATTTTGCACTCCTCCGATTATCCATACTTTGATGAAATCAGCGTAAAAACAAACTTGAAGGAGGCGCCACGGGCAAGGTGTTCGAGATAGAGCAAAATGGTTTTAAGACTTTAGGTGGGGAATGACCTCAAGATTATGCATAAAAAATATTGTCATCCCAGCTCTCAAAGTTTGGGCGGTCGTATGATTTTTATGTCAAAATTCGAAATTTTCTAAGTTCATGACCTTGTGACGAAAATGAAAAATCGAGCTCCGTGGGGCGAACCAAATACCGAAACCTCTGCCAGATTCGACAACCCCCTTTGGAGAAGATGTAACTTGAAATCGGCTACCCCCTAAAAAACACATGTTTTTTGGGCGTGGCTCTGCCCATAATGGGCGCACAACACCCATTCTCAGGAAAACACAACTAGATCATGATATAAACCTCCCACCCAAATTGTATCAGGATCGGATCAAAACCCACGGAGCTATGCTTGGGACAGACAGACAGATAGACAGACACAATCATAACGAACATCGTGGTCACTTACTGACTCGTGAACCAACAAGTCTGGAGACGGAGATGGTTCACGAGCAATGTACATGGTTCGCCTTTTATATTTTTTGACCTTCGAGGGGACGCCACGGGCAAACTGGTGGGAATCGGGAAAAACGTAAAGGATGAAACTTGTAGTACTCGAAGAGCACTACTTGCATTCGAAACAGTTGAAAACCCGAGGAGCTCGATGCCCAATTTATTGATTTTTTTGACATTTTCTAAGTTCGTGACCTTGTGACCTTGACACAAAAATGAAAAATTGAGTTCCGTGGGGCTATGCGGGTGCCATTGGGCTAACTAAATACCGAAAACCCCTGCCAGATTCGACAAACCCCCTCAGAGAAGATGTAAGTTGAAACCGGCTACCCCCTAAAAACACGTTTTTTGGGCGTGGCTCCGCCCATAATTGGTGCAGCAGGCCAATTCTCCGGAAAACACAACGAGATCATGATACAAACCTCCACCCTAATTTTATCATGATCGGATCAAAACCCACGGAGCTATGCTCGGGACAGACAGACAGACAGACAGACAGACAGACACACACCCATAACGAATAGAGTGGTCACTTACTGACTCGTGAACCAATTCGATCGATCAAACTCACCAGCGGGTAGAGTCTGGAGAAGCTGGTGGGGTGTTCAGCACGTGGGAGTATGGGTGAAAGGGTGTCTTGTTTAAGGCCTGAATCAAGTTGGGTCGATACCCTGGGTCGACACACCACAGAGAACCTCTGCCAAGGTTCTGCAAAACAAATGAGAAGGCCAAATCATGAGACGAAATCCAAGTTACTCAAAGAAAATGCACAAATCTAATGGGTTTTGCCTTCAGCAGGTGAGCAAGAAAAGGTGGTATAGTAATAACCATGCCATATGCAAAGTGTTCCCCAAAAACTAAACGTTACGATATTTGTTTGCACACAAAGCCATCAAATAAACGAGAATAATAAATAAATAAAACCTCCGGACTATCCCACAAAGGGCACCCTTTTAAAACGCTATTCCCATCAATGAAACGATCGCACTCATTTGGCACAAACCACATTAAATGCACTCCACTGGCGCGATCACAATGTCCGTGTGAGTGTCCCGTTCAAAACAAGACAACGGCACGTGGACATTAGTTGAAAGCTGCTGGTGTTGCGCTCGGCACGTGTGATAAAACCGTGTCGTTTAAACCTCACTGCTTACGAAACCATGAGCCATTCATGATTTGGTGTGCAGGTTGAGCTTGTACAACATTTCGATACAAAGGGAGGCAAGCCACAGACGGTGTACAACTACAAAGCTGCCTACGCAAGCTTCCCTAGAGAGGACGACGCTTTGAAGACAAACCCTCCATTATAAAACACAAGTCAGCCAAAATCAGCCATACAAAGCTTCCCACAGGAGGCAATAAGCAAGTCTGTTCTTGTCCCAACAGACAGGATTAGTTTTAAAAGGGTATCAAACCCATCAGGGTTCACATACACGCAGAACTTGCAGCACAAGCTAACTGTCACAAGCTGTATCGTCAGGAACAGCAGCATACGACAATGCCAGCAGCAGATTTCCCCAGGTACGAACAATACTTGGTACCATTTGTCAAGATAGAGATGAGAAATGGCCCTGAGCGACAAACTCCAGGCGTTCTCACCAAACCTTTCGCCTTTCGTTTGCGAAAAATGGTGATAGATTTCCATGACAGAACCAATGGTCTGCAGTCCCAACTGGCTTGCCTTGTTTGAATAGTGGATTATACACAAGAATATGGCTCTCACATTTCATTTGACAGGTTCCCCCTCCACCCTCCCCCTTTCCTTCCCCACACAGTTCTGCCAAAATGGGCACGTGATGTTCACTTTCTTTTTTGTACACAAAGTCAAAGCTCGTGGAAGAGCTCGACCACAGAACCGATCAGGACAGAACAGATCAAAAGGAACAGTAGAAAGAGAGAGAGAGAGAGGGGAGAGAGAGGGGAGAGAGAGGGGAGAGAGAGAGGGGGAGAGGGAGAGGGACACCAACAGCAGGGTTGAGGGATAAAATAGACAGACTTGGACAAATAAGGGAGGGATAGGAGAGGAGGAATGGAATAAACAAGATGGATACAGAAGCAAACTATGAGGAAGAAAAAAACTGGATATTTAGAAAGAGGTCGGCTTGAGGAAGGTTAATGAGTGTAGAAAATGTCATGATTACGAATGGGAGAGGGGTGGGGGGGTGATCTGAGATGGTAGTGAACAGCTATCTTGTAGAGATGTAGGGAAGAATGAGATTGAAGAGGACGTCAACGTTGGTTCCACAGGCAGGGAAAAAGAGGAACGAAAGAGTAGGTGAGTAGTGATTTTGGATTTTGAGAGTCTCTCCAGAAGAGGGTTGTTGGTGGATTATGCGTGAACTGTAGAAAACTGGGGGCGGGGGGGGGGGGAGACAAAGCACGGAAATAGCAGAGGGTACAAGCCCAGAAAGGAGGCGGAGAAGACGTACCACTGAACTGGCTGCGATGTGAAACTGATAGGCCCATAGACTCGGCTTCATTGCAGGAGATTCCAATAATCTTGAAGGCCTTGCTTTCCACACTGTTAAACTGAGCAAGACGTGAGGCAGAGGCAACAGCCTAGAGGGGAGAGCAGTACTCCATCAAGCTGCGGATGAAGGCCTTGTGGCTGGATACGAGTTCAAGTGTGTGAAGAAAGGACTTTGCACAATGGAGGATGTTGTCAGCGACTGGCTCTGGAGTCCAACTTTGAAATGTGAATAATTGTCAACGACTGCCCCAATGAATGTTTGTACTTCCATTGGCTTTGCTAATCACTGCCTGTCTTTCTCAGATAACAATCTTCCGAACACAATTTCTCCTGAGATACAAATCGAGATTCATTCCAGTAGCATTTGGCCTTTGATCACTTTGTGAAAAGTGAAACTGACGAAGGAAACAAAATGCAAGCCACATGTCAAAGATAGTACTACGGCCAGAGAAAATCGATGGGTCACAGTTGCAAGGTCGCCTACGAATTCTGCTCTCTCCTGTTTGAGTCCCAATTGGTGGAGCAATACTTCATGCCATTCTTGGTTAGCTGTGCTTTTTATTTTTCGCATAATGGATCCCAACTGCCATAACCTAATGTCAAGTGTATTGTGCTATAAATAGTTTAACACTGTGGACAGAGGCAATTAGCCTCAAATTCTGACAACACTGTTATGAGGGAAGCACCATGATGAGTCAAGAACACTATTAATAATTAGGTACCGCAGAAATTCTGCTTCATGTAAAATGCAATTTTTTTCAACAACATTATGCAAAAGAAAGTTACTTAATTAAATCAATCTTAAATTACTTAAAGAAAGTTACTTAACCCCCTCCCCCCCACCCCCAATGCTCAGCTCCCCATACTGACCCCAAGTCCCCAATCCTCCTTTCTCAACTCTGTATCCCCTCTTCCCCACCACACTCCTGTCCTCCCGTACCCTTTCTTCAAAGCAAGAGGGTATTCCAACATCATTTGTTCCCGCCCCTACAAGCCCGTACTTCGTCTCATTAAAATGGAGGAACATTGAACTCTTTCCACTCCCTATATATTATTATTATTATTTACCAACTTCCTCACGACCTGCTTTCCCACCTTCCAAGCATCTCCTTTTACCTCATTCACAATCTCAGTCACAGCGAGATACGTCTCGTGAGAACAATTATCCAAACTACCTTCAGATCCCCATTGACAATATCACGAAATGTGTCCCGTGGAAATGCCACCCTCAAGTGATTGTGGTTCCCCTCATTGTATTAATGAATTATCCTAAATTATCTTCTTCATGATGCATAAATACAACGTAAAAATTAAATAACAATGAAACAACATTTAATTCACAATCTCATGAGAGTCCCTCAGCAAGCGATATTTGTGACGGTGGGACAGACAGAAAGACGTGAAATAATAACAGTAAAAGGAGGCAAGAATATAACTTGTCATTTGTGATCCAACAATAAATTACAAAGGCAAATACACAGGGCAGACAAATTAAGGAATTACAGACCACCAATGATGAGGAGAAATGTATGCAAGAAACAAGCAGATACCTGGTAGCGGTCCTTAATTACTTTCTTGAAGCACTTGTTGAGGGACAGGTTGTGACGTACAGAGTTCTTCCAGCCAGAAGGCGCGGAAACAAAGTATGGAAAATGCTCAAGGATCCAGTCGTAAATGCCTTTCACTGGAAGCCGTTTATACAATGAGGCTTCTATAGCCAGGAAAATGAGGCAGCTGAAGGAATAGGGTGGCTTTCCATTCGGGTTACGTACAAGTGAGGAGCCATCCCCGTCACAAGCCGTATCAGAAGGTGCCGGTGAAGGCAACGAGTCAGGGGGTGGGCTAACTGCACGCAAGCCGGCCTGTCCACCAAGCCGTAAGCTGCCCAACAGGTCTCGCCCGGCATGCAGCCAATCTAAGTTTGTCAAATCTTCATCTCGTTCCCCAACCAATATCATTTTACCACCAACAACATCTTCCTTGCTCAGCAGAACCAATGGTCCAGCATCTTCTGCAGGCTCCTGTTTTGGCAACAGTGCTGGAAAGTGCTCCAGGTTGAGTTTAAGGTCTAAGGGCATATCGAATACTGGTCTGGGTTCTGCATCGCTGGCAGGTTCAGGGAAAAGGCCGTCACCATGATGCACTACTGCCAGATGACTTAAGCCAGACCTCTCAACATTTGCGTCAGGGAGGACCACCGGTGCCATGCCGTCTTGTGTTCCTGGGGTGAAGCACAAACAGGGGATGGGGATGTGTCTGTTTGTAGACCTGTATTGAAACAACTGTAATCTCAAAATAACAATATTGATAGAGTGAGAGAGGGAAAGGAGGGAAGGAATCACTTTAACAAAGCTATTTGTAAATGCTTTCTTCTCACATACTCCAAACATCCCTAATTCCAGTGATGTATTTGGCTGGCAGGATGGACTAGATGTACGCACACTTGCCTCAAAGATGTCTAGCCTGGGTTTAAATCCCGACCCAGTTATAAACTGCCATCCTAGTATTTCACAGGCAAGGTGATTCATCAATGTGTGTGCCCTCCCTTGGATGGACGTTATAGCGTCTAACGGCATTAGTTAGTGAACGTTAAAGACCCCACGGTGCCCTTTGCGAAGAGTAGGCAAGCTATCGCCGGCACCAAGAACAAATTCCAAATTGCTGCCCTAACTGCTGCTGGAAAGGCAACAGCAAACCACCCAGTACAACTCTTATTCGGGATGCTGTTTCTGCGGCATCAGTGCTCTGTAAAGATTATGGTACATCATAGAGAGAAAGGGAGAGGGAAATGTATTGCCCGAGAGCATCGGAATAAGATCCAGAAAGCATTCAACAGTCTGACGAGGAACCTGTGCCAAGCGGCAAGCATTCGAGATTAGAAGGAGGGAGCAATTTTGCGGGTGGGTTTAATTGCCATTGTTGTCGTGGTGATACACCTTGCACGAGCAATTGGCAAGCAGTGTGTCCTGTGGGAGCATCATAATGGGCACCACGTCTCATTTCGTCTGCCATGCAACATCACTCCATCAAATTACCTCGACACAAAGAGATTCAAATTGAAAATAGTTTTTCTTTTTAAAAATTGTATGGAAAATGAATTACTGAATAAGGAATAGTGTTGGAATGTACACTTCTATAATCCTATACAGTATATGGACCTTATAATTACTTTTACGCACACAAGAAAAATTTGTCGCTTTACGCAAATACAACAAACAAATGAAACACTCAAGTGCAGTAATCATCCTTCACGAGCAATGTGCCTGCCTATGTGAGGTTCTGCATGTTTCACTTGAGTTGCATGAGAAAATAAATGACAAACTTTTACTCACTGTCGAATACTCGCTCCCTCGAAGAACAAATTATGGTGCCAATGAAATATCTTGCACAATGCCAGTGTGCGCAGTGCTCCTACACTTTATGAAAATGCTGGTTGCACCCCACCCTTCATTTAAAAAACAAAAAAATTATACATGCATAAACCCTCTCCCATCCCACCTTACAATAATCAACAGCTCTGTACAAAGGACTTAAATTGTATCATTCCTTCCCTACCCTGAGCGGTTAAGGGGCTCACAGGTACTTCCAAGCATGTATGCAAAATTTGGTAAAAATTGACTACGCCATTTTTGAATCAGTAAGGTTCGTAGACAGAGAATTGGCAAATTACAATATGATCGATTGATCCACAACACACAGATTAAAGTAGAAGGGCACTTTGTAGAGCGCATACCTCCGCCACACAATCCATGATCCAACTGAACGTATCGGGCCCAATACATTTTGGTGATATCATGCTATGTATCGTTTTTGGCCCCATCTCTCAATGGTGAAGAATCACTTTTCAAAATTCTAACATCTGGATCTTCAGCAAAAATCTAATGAATTTGTTATTGTCACACACACAACCTCTCAACCAAATTTCGTCTGAATCCTTCATCAATTTTTTGAGATGTCCTGCACACAGACAGACAGGGGTGAAAACATAACCTCCATCCACCTTCTGCGGGCAGAGGTAAAAAGCACAAAGCCTAAGAGAGGGCCCAAGCTGATAAATAAAATGGGTCTGGGAAGGAAATAAACTAAATCCAGGAAAGGCAGATATTTGAGGAAAAGAAAAAGTTAAAGTGAGAGTGATGGGTGAAGATGAGCCAAGCATTGTTGACTTTTAGGTTTTGGTAGTTTAACTTGGACAGGACTTATGGGGAGGATGTCTTTTGTTAACAAGTGTTTGCTGGTGATATTTTAAAGCTTCCTTAGAGGAAGGGTATTTTAAGTCAGGTGTCAATACATTGCAGTAACGATGTGAAACAACGGAAGACTTAGTTAACTTGTGCAAAAAAAACTATAAAATAAAATAAAATACACACACACACGCACACACAACGAACACATGATTGTTGTTGATGAAATTTGGGTGACATTATGGGATACAGATGAGATGCAAACCTCTGACAGAGATAAATGCTGAATAATTGTGACCAAATCACCCAATGCTCCATTGTAGCGAATGTTTTCACATGGGGACCAATGTGGAAGTAACCTCAATAATGGGTATGTCCACCTATGGCAGCAATCACCATTATCGCAATGACGGTATGAGCACTCGAATCTGAGCCTGGGGAATGGCATTCCATACCCGAATCAGCACTTGTTCCAGCTCAGCGAAGATCTCTGGCTATCTTGCCTAGGTTCAAACGCGAGGATCGATGATATCCCAGAGCTGTTCAATTTGATTTAAATGTGGTGAGATGGCAGGCCGAGATGACATGGCAAAAACATTCCTTGTTTGAAATGGCCCTGTAAGCAGGAGCATTGTTGCGCGTAAAGAAGATTCTGGACCATGTTGTTGAAGGGTCAGCAACAGATGTTGTTGCAAGATCTCATTTTATCAATCCGACATCAGAGTGCCATGAATACGGATCAAGTTGGTGTGAAATGTTTCTGCAATACCATCCCACATGACACTTCCGCATCCAAAATTCGTGGCTTCCTGGACACAGACAGAGGCATATCATTCATTGCATCTTTTGTAGACACGTTCATCGCCATCATGCTTTTCAAGGACAAACCTGTATTATATTATTCACTGAACATTACACTTGCTTGTTGCCTGTATCCATCAGGCATGCTGATTTTTATCACTGCAACTGTGCTTGGATGTGTCAAGCTGCAAGTCTTGGATGCTGAACAGGATGAGTACGGATCTCTGTATCACGGAGACACCTGAAGACGGTGTTGACACATATCTTACAAAGGTCCAGGGAGTGTGTTTGCAATACACTAGGCAGTTTGAAACAAGTTGCGTAGATGGTTCGTGTGAATGCATCCATCCTGAGTGGGAATCCTCATTCTGAGACATCCACTTCTTGGCATATCTCACTGATTCCATGGCTTGGTAACATCTTCTGAGGTGACAAACAGTTCCTCTCCTCACATTAAAGAGGCTTGCAACAAAGCCAACTGAAGCCTCTACTTGGTGTCCAATGATTTGATTACTCTCATTTTTTGACAGACATGGCAATGTAATGGATTGTTGAAGAATGTAATCCATGTGTTTTTTGGAGGAAGGACATGGTGGGATTACAACATGAGTATCCACGATACATGGATGAGTTTTACAAACAAAAACACATGCATCATAACCATGTGACTGTAGACAAAAAACAACCTTGAAGACTGAGTCAAGGCTCGTGGAGGAGTGAGAACACTTAACGGAACAGGACGCAACAGAACAAAAGGAATAGTTGAGAGAGACGGACAACACCAACAGCAGGGTTAAAGGACAGAATAGAGGGAGACTTGGACAAATAAGGGGTGTGCAGAGGAATGAGGGGTATGGGAAGATGCATCAGGGGTGGACAAGATGGATACAGAAGCCAGCTCTCAAGAAGGAAAAACTGGAAATTTGGAAAGAGATTGGCTTGGTGGCAGGATTTTAATGGGAGGTAGAAAAGATCATGGTTTTGGATGGGGGATGATCTGAGATGGTGGTAAACAGCTGTCTTGAAGACCTGGAGGGAAGAATGAGATTGAAGAGAATGTGGAAGTTGGTTCCACAGGGAGGAAAAAGAGGAACAAATGAGTGTAGGTGAGCAATGCTTCTGGATTTTGTGAGTTTCACCAGAAGGGGGTTGATGGTGAACTGTGTGCACCCTACAGATACCCAGGGGAGGGGGTGGGGGGGCAATGCATGGAAAGAGCAGAGGGTGCATGATCAGAAAGGAGGCAATAGAAGACAGAGAAACCACAGAACTGTCTGCGATGGGAAAGTGATTGGCCCATAGACTCAGCTTCATCATGGGAGATTCCAATAACCTTGAAGGTCTTGGTTTCCACTATGTCAAGCCAAGAAGGATGTGAGGCAGGGGAGCCAGCCCAGAGGGGAGACCAGTACTCCAAACTGTGGATGAAGGTCTTGTAGGTGGATAGAGCTCAGCTGAACAACATGTTATTATGTAACCAAGTGGCAGTTTCAGGCTTCCAAGGCATTGAGCATAATAAAACAGGGAATGCAGGAATGTAACGGCAGGAAAAATGGATTTATGTTTTTATTTTTCTCTTTTGGTAAGTATACAAGTACTTGACACTCATCTTGAGGGTTTAAGAAATGAGGGTGTGTCATGAGGTGGTGAAAATGCACATGGCACATGTTGCTTATCAAAAGAACAAGCCAACAATAATTATTAAAGGGTTTGATTTGAAAATTATTTAAGACGTGGAGGGAAAAAGGGGGAAGAGAGGGGTTGAACAATAAAAAACACACAAAAGAGAGTTATACCACAAATTGGGAAACAAAAGGTGGGTAAACGAGCAAAGAGAAATCCGCAGTTTGAGCTTGGTTACGGACGAGAAGTATTCCTGCCAAAAAAATAACCATACAGTATATTGTCATGTTATGGAGTAATATGTAAATTAAGGAGGAAGTGGTGTGAAACAAGGAGAGAGAGCCAGTAAAAGACCAACAAGCCATGAAGACACTTGTGCTCATCATGTTACTCGGTCATGCCTGGTGTTGGCTTAATGGTTAGGCTGATGGGCTTGGGATCTTAGGGTCCCGAGTTCAAATCCCGCTTTTCAGTTGAATTAATACCAGGTGGGGTTGACTCAGCCTGTCATCCTTCCAAGGTCGGCAAAATAAGTACCAGGTTGCTGGGATGATTGAACCATTCGAGTATCCTGTGTCAGAGTGGCGACCTGTGCAGGATTGTGCCGAACAGCCAAGGAGACTGCTTTGGCAGCACCGATGCTCTGCACACAGTATGGTCCCAATGGATTTGGATTTGGTTACTTGGTCATTTGTGGGAAAATGTGGTCAGTGTGGTTATAGCTTAGAACCACCTACAAATAATGATTCACAAATATCAAAACAGCTTGACCCGCAATGTTTCCATCTTAATACGACCAAGGCAACAATAGCCCACCTTGTACCATCTCGTGATTATGTGTTGGTGACTGGTGGATTTGTGGCCTCTCCAGTAATTCAAGTCTGCTGCTCACCTGCAATACCTCAACACCTCTGCCTCTGAGCTTTGTGACACCAACCGATATCTTGTTCCCCATTTGAGCTGTAACTGGCCCCACTCGTGCTGTGTGTGGTACATCAGTGCTCTCTGTAAACGTTTTTCCCTTTTGACCAACTATATTTGTTGACTCTTTGCCCCATGTTGTTTCACCATTTTGCAGGTCTGTACAAAAACAAAAAGCTTAGAAAAAGTTCTCATGATATCCACCTCGTACTATCAGATCTCATGAGAAATAAGAAGAGATTTTTGGATGGGAAATGCAGAATTGCAGAAACATTTATAGGAAAAAATTGGGGGAGAGGCGGGGAAAGGGGAGGCGAACATGAACAATTTAATTATATATATATATATATATATATATATATATATATATATATATATATATATATATATATGTATGTATATATATATATATATAGCCCCATAAATACACAGTCGTTGCACCCTTAAAGAAGCCACTTAGGCATGGCTTTAATAACGATCACAACCTCTGAAAAGTGAGTCTTTGCAGTCAGGATCAACATGAAGAAAAATAAATAAATAACTAGAATGTTACTCTTTAATGTCATGATGCCCATCGATATGCGTTCACCCACATTATTACATCATTATACGTATTTGTACCAAGTTGAATATAAATCTCTTCAGCGGTTCTCAAGCATAGCATTTTTACCTGACATGACCTTTGACCTCTTGATGCCAAAACCTAATCAGTTCATCTTTGCATCATAATAAATAATTATACAAAATTTGGTCAAAATCCCATCACTCGTTCACAAGTTAGCTCGGTAACAGAATTTATACCAGACAGGACCTCTGACCTATTGACCCCCATCATCGAATCAGTTCGTCTTTGCATCATTATACATACTTGCAACAAGTTTTACTTGGATCCCTTCAGCCATTCTTGAGTTATCACGGGAACGAAAACCTATCACGGACAGATGCACAACCTAAAAACATAATGCCTCTGGCGATTTCATCAGCAGAGCATAAAAAATAGTCCTGAGTGTAATGCCCGATGACCTGCACCTGATGTGGAGTGAGGTCTTGGATAACGTGCTGTGAAACTTGCCTATTTCATGCATTTGTTGTGGTAATTGTCGACTGTGATTTACAACCCAAATTTATTACATTACCCTACACCTACACCAGCCCCCCTAACAAACGGACGCTAACGTTGTCAGACGGAATGAAAACCCGTCATTCTTGTTACAAAAACAGCAAAAATTGATGAAAAAGCGGCCGAAATTGAAACCAACACAGTAATTACGGTCGCAATAGCAGATATAATGGAAACCAACACGTTTATTCTACACACAAGAACGGTCGTCACGGAAACAAGAACGGACAATCCCGAAATAGATTGGTGGGGAAGGGAAGCAAGATTGGTTATTTCCGTCACGAAACGTCCTAGAGCGAAACAAAAGCGGTTCATTCCGGTTACTGTAGTGCGAACAAGATGGCGGATGCAGTAGAACGACCTGTTACGGTATGTTAATTTTTAGTGCTTGTGCCTCGAACATAAATGTAATATAGATAATATATAGTGGGTCGTACCTGATGTAGTTTTAACAATTTACTAAACCGAATTTTGTTGTGATTATAATGTTTGGTTTGCCTGTATTTCGAGCCCCCGAGTGAAGGATGGCTAGTTGTGTATGCCCAGTTCAACAAAGGGGATCGTGTATGGGATCTTTTTACAGTTTTTACTTCATATTAACTTTGTTATTTTATTGGAATTTGCAATTTATTATTACTATCAAATTTTACCTCGTGCAAATATAAACGATCAATCGTCACTGATCGCTGTAGCACGGGGGCACGAATTGTCAGCCACACATTAAGTCAAGAGGGCGCATTTATCGCTGCTTGTACAATATCCCGTACCACAAATGGGTTTTCATTAACAGACATGGTATATTAAAGGCAGACTACGTTAAAGTTAACTTAACATAACTTCAAGAACTTTTCAAGCCGCCATGTTTTCCACATTATGGTAACCGGAATGAATCGCTTTCGCTTCGTTCCTCCGCCGTTTCGCGACGGAAATAACCGATGTTGCTTCCATTCCCCACCGTTCTATTTCGGGGTTGACCGTTCTTGTGTCCGTCACGACCGTTCTTGCATGTATAATAAACATGTTGGTTTCGGTTATATTTGCTATTGTGACCGTAATTACTGCGTTGGTTTAAATTTCGGCCGCTTTTTCATCAATTTTAGCTGTTTTTGTAACAAGAATGACGGGTTTTCATTCCGTCTGACAACGTTGGCGTCCGTTTGTTCGGGGGGCCTGTACACTAAGGGAGCGATAGAAGGAATGGGTCATGTGTAAATGATACTGTTGGGGGAGGGGAGCAGGGGAGTCAGATAAAAAAAATTCCACTCTTTTCGTGTAGGTAATAAATATATGGCCTCAAATTAGTATCAACGACACTTTCAAAAGGAAGCAGAAGATAAATGAAGCATCTTCAAATTTCTCCCAAACTATCAATCTACATGCACCGTAATTCCTTTACCAAGAACAACGTTCATAAAGCCCTCCTTGTTTTGCAAGCTCATCGTGTTCCATGACATTCCAACCAAAGTCCTTAAACGATGTGCTCCTGAGCGCTGTCTGTCTGTCTGTCTGTCTCTCTCTCACCTCCTTAGCACTTTTCAGGGGGGTTTTTTTTGCTTATTCATGTGGAATTTTCCCACCCTTGTTGAAGCAATCCCACCCCCCCTCCCAATTATAAAGAAAGGAGATCAGTGGAATCCTTCTAATTATCACCCCACTTTTTTTTTCATTACAAGATGAAAGTCAAAGCAAGAGCAAGGTGATGGAGGGTATGAACTGACAGTAAGGCAGCAAGGGAAATGTTTGAACACAGTTAGCAAGTGAAATAACAAAACGGAAAAGGAGAGAGAGAGAGCGAGAGCGAGAGCGAGAGCGAGAGCGAGAGGGAGAGCGAGAGGGAGAGAGGAAGGAACCACTGACAACCTGCAAGTGTGTTGAGTTAGAAAATGCTAATGGGGTAATGAAGATTGTGGATAAGGATGGGGGATGATATGAGGTGATGGTGCACTGCAAAAATGGTGGTGTACCATGAATAAAACTTCTTACCTGTCAAAAGTGATGGAGTACATTATATCACACAAACTGCTCTTTATTAGAAAGTCAGAATCTCCTCTCTGATGACCAGCATGGATGTTATGAAAAGACCTCAACAAGTGACCTGCTTCACTACGTAACATATGTCTGGTCCTCTGCCTTTGCCTCCTTTGGTGAGAGCCAAGTAATAAAAGTTCTTCATATAGCTAAAGCTTTTTAACATGTTTGGCAAATTTCCTATATAGAGACTTAATTTTAGTCTTCTTTCTTGGCTGTGCAGTTTCCTTTAGAAACCGATCAATAGCTGTTCGAGTTAACGGATATCTTTCTGATTCACTCTCAATCAATGCCAGTATTCCTCAAGGTTCTGTCATTTTCCAAATGCTTTTTCTGCTCTTTATTAACGGCTTATTTGTCCGTTTCTAACAATATCCACTCACTTGTTTATGACATAATATTTCATTCACATCTCAAGAAGAATCCAATCACTGTCGATTCCCAACATCTTACTATGACTTCCTATGTTAACAACGACCGAGACACCATCTCTATGTGGCCTTCTGATGACCTTGTATTCTTCAATAAAATCCAAGAGACAGTCCGTGCGCATATTACAAAAAAATATCACTCAACCTGTTCTGAACATTTCAATGAATCGCTTTGTTTTAGAGTCGATTCTGAGATTTCTTCTTGGTGTAGAGCTCCCTTCTAACAATTTCTGGAAGCCTCACTTTAATCGTATTGCTGAGAAACCTTCTCAAAAAAATTGCTTTTGATTCAGGGACAAACAATATTTTGCCTCAATGCAACTTTTTAATATTTAGAAAGCTCAGGTACAGCCATCACTGGAGGAATGCTCTCATTGGTGAGGGTGGGGAGGACTCTTCCATCAATTCTTTGTCCGAGATAGAGTTAAAGCTAATGATGTACATCTTGTTGACAATTCCTCCTGAACCAAAAATCTTTAATCTGTGGTTCAACATCATGCAGTTTCCTCTTTTCCCTTTATTATGGTCAGTACTCTGCTAAATTTGCTGCTCTCATCCCTCACCCAATGGGTAACTAGTCACATTTATTTTCATTTATTTCACGTTTCTTAAATTCCACATTTATTTGCCTTTGCAATGGGTTCAGAGAGTTAGACAATAGGTTTTTTCACCAATCCCCTGCTTATCTGATCCGACGTACCATACTCTGTGATGCAGAGAATTGGTTCTGCCGAAGCAGTTTCTAGGCCTGGTGTTATCCTGGGCGGTTCGCCATCCTTCTTCCAGCAGTAGTTAGGGCAGGAATTTGTAATTTGGCCAGGGTGCCGGCGTTGGCTCGTCTCCGCTTCGCGAAGGATATTGTGGGATCTTCAATGTCCACCAACTAATACCAACATATGGGATGCCAGTTTAATGTCCATCCGAGGGATGGCACCACATATTGATGAGTCACCATGCCAACTCTGCTTATACTCTCGTAATAAATGATTAATTAAATTAACCAGTTTAAATTTTGTCCCACCAATTCAGTGTGATTTAATTAAAAAATAAAAATTAAAAAAAATAAAAAAAACCCGTAAAATTGTGATGTTAGCTTTAGCAATGGAGTAAAGGTCACGGTAACCTTCCCAGGATAGTTGTCCCTTTGCAACAACCCCATGAGCACTTTTGGCTCATCGTTATTATCGACCACTTTTCAGTTTGTCGGGGGGGAAAGAGAAAAGTCCACCCCCCCCCCCGCCCCAAGCAGGCACGTGACCCTGTGTGCTGACTTGATTGGTAGTTCTGGAGGACAAATCAGAATGCTGACATTTTACAAATGCAAAGTATCAAATAAAAATAAATAATTTGATGCAGGAAAAGCCTACAAAGGCCAAAATACATTACAAATACAGGACTACTGTCGGACCATGCTATTACCAGGAGGTATGTTCCTGAAAAATGCTGCAAATGTCAGAGTCGGCGAATGTCTGGGCATTGTTTTTTTGTTTGTTTGTTTGTTTTTCTTCATGACCTAGGCTCGTGGAAGAGCGATTACACAGAACAAATGAGGACACGACATAACAAAAAGGGAACAGCAGAGCGGAGGAAGAAAATAGATGGAGACGGACAAATAAGGGATGCAGGTAACAATGAGGGGTAAGAAATTACGCAAAGGGTGAACAATATGGACACATAAGCAAAATTGTGTTTGACCAGTTTGTGATATTGCTAGGGTCTGAGGAGAGGGAAGACGCTGTTGTCTATCTGTCAGAAGAATGACAGATGTCACAGCAGAGAGTGGAGTCATCAGCAAAGAGATAAAGAGTATTGTTACGGCTGTGGAAATTTGCACAACACCAGAAAGGTCCTTAGATCAGTTATGCCGGTAAGTTTATGTGCAGATAGTTCCCCACCGTCGTTTAGAGGGATTTTATTCGTGTTCACCGAGCTGCGACGCTTTGAGATAGCCGATTTTCTTTTCTCCAACATTATTTTGGACCGATCATCTCCCAACAACCAAATCGCCAACACCAACATCATTCCCAAACAACTACAACTCAAACATCACCACCTTCGCCTCTTTACCTCCACAACTCCACCCCGCAAACATCGCTTCACCGCCATTCTCAAACGACGCCCACAACAACCAAATCGCCACCACCAACATCGTTCCCAAACAACCACAACCAAACCACCACCACCTTCGCCCTTTTCCCTTCACTACCATCAACAATGCCATCCCTCAAACATCGCTTCACCTCCATCCCGGAGACAACGCCATCTTCACGCTGTCAGGACGAGCCCTCCGATGATTTCTACCACGTCCGCTTTGCCGGGGTCGGAGTTCACGCTGTCAGGACGAGTGCTCCGATGATTTCTACCACATCCGCTTTGCCAGGGTCGGAGTTCATGCTGTCAGGACGAGCGCTCCGATGATTCCCGCGACGTCCGCTATGCCGGAGGCGAAGCCTTGGTGAATTACACACATCGGCTCTGCCGGGGGTCAGGGGTCACGCTGTCGAGCGAGTGTTTTCGTGATTTCTACCACGTCGGCTTTGCCGGGGTTGGAGGTCAAGAGGCAGGGGTCGATTCTCGCTTCCCCGCCCCTATAAAAGGGCGAGCAGAATGGAGCTCAGGGAGAGTCGGTTTTACGGAGCTCGAGGCAGTGTCGAGAGAAGTGTCGGTGAGTCGGTGGCCAGTCGGTTTTACTGAGCTCGAGGCAGTGTCAAGAGAAGTGTCGGTGGGTCGGTTGTGAGTGTTGGTTAACGGAGCTCGCAGTCAGTGGTGGGGGAGACGAGCTCGCGATCAGTTACAAGTCAGTCTGGGTTCAGGTTTCGAGAGACGGAGCTCAAGTCAGCCAGTTGTGGGGAGATGGTCGTGGTGTCAGAGCGAGAGTTGGTGAATGGAACAGGGATGCGGAGAGGGGCTCGGAGGCAAACCAGAGGGCTATGTGGAGACCACCGCCGGGAAAAGGGGCGAAGTGGAGACCACAGCCAGGGAGAGTTTGCTGGAGCCAAGGCGGTCCAGGGTGCTCGTTCGAGCGTCAACTCGCTAAGAGAGCATCGACTGGCTAAGAGGGCATCGACGTGCTGAGAGAGCATCAGCAATTCCCCCATACCGAGCATCCGCGCAGAGAGAGCGCCGGTAACCCCGTCTGCTGAGAGGGCATCGACGTGCTGAGAGAGCATCAGCAATTCCCCCATACCGAGCATCCGCAAAGAGAGAGCGCTGCTAACCCCGTCTCGCTGAGAGAGCATTGACCTGCTGAGAGAGCATCGACGTGCTGAGAGAGCACCAGCAATTCCCCCCATACAGAGCATCCGCGCTGAGAGAGCGCCGGTAACCCCATCCGTTCCGCGGTGCCTGCTGTGTGGCGCGAGCCTGCGCATCCGGGTGGAGAATGCCGGAAAGAGCTCACCGACCAAGCCGGGTGTCCGAGGACAGGCGCGGCCACGCCAGGCCGTGGGGGAGTAGACGTCGCGACCTGCCCACCGTGGCGCCACGAGGGCGTGGGTAAGACCCTTCGGTCTCGTGGGCCTGACCGTTCATCCAAGCTCCACGTCACATTCGGTCCACGGACCTGTCTGCCACCCTTGTCTTTGGGGGTGGCTTTTCTTTGCTTTTTGTATAAATGCATGTGGTGGCGCCGTCTAGTAAGTAGACTTGTTTAAGTGATTGTGTGCGAATAAAACGCTTTATTCGGTGGTAATTCTTTTATCTTCTTGCTTTGACTGTACATACGTGCATGATTCATTGCTGTGACTGTAAATACGTGCAATGTCTAATAAATGTGCTTATTGAACTGTTCCACGTTCGTTGCGTCCTATTCCCTGTTTTGAAAGTGCCATCTTGCATCATGGAAGAAATTGGTGGAGGGTGTAAGCACCCGGTAAACAGAATCACATCCGTCGAGGTCGGCGATAACACCGCTCGGTTATCACTGCAGCACGGAACGGACCGCTTAAATGGTTCGTGTCCTAGGCCGACCTGCGGCGAGGTACGATCGGCCGGTCGACGACTCGCGCAGGTACTTAGATCGATCGAATTTGGCGAACAACCCTATCCTGCGCGGGTGGGCGATGGGCACGATCGTGGTGAGGTTAAACCCCCACCCGTGACTAGCTCCTGGCGGTAGTTCCAAGGAGGGTCACGACTGAATTGTCTGACCGGTGGGCGACGCGGTCACGATTCGAGTTACGCGGCCGATCGCACGCCGGCGGGCAAGAATTCGCAACAGTATTTTCCAGAGAGTCTGAGAGATCATTAATTAAGATTTGGAAAAATATGGGGCCTGCTTTGGGGGCCTCCAGTCTTGACAGGGAGAGGACATGTAAGGGTTCCATTGAGAGCCACACATTGTCTACAAGAGGAGAGGAAGTCAGAAATCCAAGAGTGGAATTAGCCTTGGATTCCACATGTTGACAGTTTGGAGAGCAAGGCGGGATGCCAGACTGTATCAAAAGCTCGAGATATGTCCAGAGACACGGCCCTGATCTCATGTCTGATATTGAGAGTCTCCACCATTGTTGGGTGAGTAGAAGCAGCAAGTCCAAGGTCGAGTGACCTGGTCTAAAACCAAATTGGTGATGTGAGGTGAGGTTGTTGGAGAAAAGGAATGATTTTATGTCAACTGTGATGATTTATTCCATGACCTTGCTGATGTTTGGAAGTAACCTAATTGGGCTGTCATTACGGGGATCCGTTTTTGCACCTTTTTGCGTAATGCTGTGATGTTGGCCGATTTCTATTTTCCCAGGCGGATATAGAAGACCGGTCCTAAAGTGTATTCCACGAATAGCAGGAATCCGCAAATAGCGGGGTCCGACAGGACCTATACCATGGTCAAATTCAGTCCAATTTGAAAATTCTTACCACCCTGATAGAAAAATACCAGTTTTACACCAGAAGTGAACCAACAGTGAATAATGGTTGGTATAATGTGATTATGTTTAGCGTTCAACAAGTTACGAGGTGTGCCGTTAAGAAAAATATATAAAGGTCCTGAGTCAATATTTTGTGGGAACGATATACAGTAGCTTTCTTTATTTTTTAACAATGAAAGACCATTATCGACTTGAACATCAGCAGTTACCTTCACACTGACAGTGAGATTAAGCCAAAGCATAACAAACTGCTCTAATCCTCCCTCCGCAAGCAATTCACGATTCATCTTCACCAGATCACTCTCACACTGCTGGCATCTCCTTCATAGGTTTAGCATGGAACACTTGATTGTTCGTTCATGTTTAAAACTGAAGAATAGCTCATATTTAAAACTATATAAAAGAATGGTTCATATTTAAAACTACTATCATCTCATAAAACACCAACTTTTACGAGATTCTTGCAAATGTTATTTGACGAGAGCCAGCTTCATAAATCAATAGCCATACCACATCACAGATACCCCCCACTTCCACCCTCCCCCTGATACCACAATTAACACAAGTACACATGTACATTTTTTTTCTTCAATAGGTTTATCGTTTTTTTTTTTGGTCACTGTTCTGAAGAGGTGTGTGGGGTGGGGGTGAGAGGAAGGTGGAGGATTTGTACATATGGTGTATGCAAATTGGTAGCATTTCCAACACATCCCCCAATTCTCATTCCAATGTTTCTCTTCCTTTTTTCCTCCTATTTATCTGCTTTCATACTTTCGACATTATTTTCTCCACTTTGTCAAATTTTCATTTTCCCCATTACATTTCCCTCCTTCTGTACTGCTTGAGAAAGCTTTGATCCCACTCCAAGGGTTTACTCCGAACATGCAACCCCATATATTTATTACATTGGCATGGCAGTGAAGAATGTGGAGGGTGTTGAAACACACTGCCCAATACAATAATTAGATGGTCCTTAGTCTTAAGGTAATTAATTTCACATGCTTAAGTCCAAGAAGAAGCAATACTGTGAAACTGAGAAACCATGCTGGATGGAGAAACATAAAGCTGTTGCCCCACAACTTTATGACATGCAGACAACTTTTAATCTGGTCTCCATGGAAGCAATAGCTCATGATTGTACTGTACCACTTCACTGTCTCCAGTTGTGGCCAAAAATATTGGCACCCTTTCACTTTTTTTCAAATAATGCACCATTTCTTCCAGAAAATTGTTGAAATTAAAAATCTTTTGTTATCCACAAATGTATTTCTTTGGTTTGCAGTGGAACATAACAAAAAAAGCTGAAAAAAAATACTAAATCTTAGCTTATTCCACACAGAGATCAAAAATGGCCCAGACAATATTATTGGCATCTTTTAGAAGTTGTTTGAAATAATGAGATTTCAAGCAGGTGATTTCCATTACTTTGGAATGGAACTCACCTATAGTGAGTTGCAGGTGCCTGCAATATAGAAATCACTCATTCAACCAGTTTTAATAGAAAAAAGGAGTCATTCTGCTGTTTTGTGTCACTGTGTGTTCCGCAATGAGCATGGAGAAAAGAAAGAAAACCAGAGAATTGTCTGAGGAGGTCAGACACAAGATTGTAGCCAAGCATGGGAAATCTCAAGGCTACAAGTCCAATTCCAGAGACCTTGATGTTCCTGTGTCCGCCGTACGCAATGCTATCAGGAAGTTTAAGGCCCATGGTACTATAGCCAACCCCCCTGGACGTGGCCACAAGAGAAAACTTGATCGAACATTGCAGCGAAGGATTGTACAAATGGTGGAGAAAGCACCTCAATGAACTGCCAAACAGATTCAAGCTGACCTTCAGACACAAGGTACGACAGTTTCAACTTGCACCATCCGTCACCAACTCAATGAAAGGGGGTTCTATGGTAGGAGACCCAGGAGGACCCCACTACTGAGAGAGAGACATAATAAGAAAGCCCGACTGGAGTTTGCCAAAACACACCTGAACAAGCAAAAATCTTTCTGGGAGAATGTCCTGTGGACAGATGAGACCAAATTAGAGCTTTTTAGTAAATCATACCATCTCTATGTTTATAGAAAACAAAATGAAACCATCAAAGAAAATAACACCATCCCTACAATCAAACATGGAAGAGATTCAGTGATGTTTTGGGGTTGCTGTGCTGCCTCTGGCACTGGGTGCCTTGAACGTGTGCATGGCATCATTAAATCAGATTACCAAGGTATTATGGAGAGCAATGTTCAACCCAGTGTCAGAAAGCTGGGTCTCCGTCGAAGGTCATGGGTCTTGCAGCAGGCCAATGACCCCAAACGCACTTGAAAAATCACCCAGGAATGGTTCAACACAAAACGCTGGACTGTTCTGAAGTGGTCAGCAATGAATCCAGATCTAAATCCCATTGAACACCTGTGGGGAGTCCTGAAAACAGCAGTTGGGAGAGGCACCCTTCAAATCTGGGAGAACTGGAGCAGTTTACACAAGAAGAGTGGGCCAAACTGCCAGGAGAGAGGAGTAGGAAGCTCATTCATGGCTGCAGGAAGTGCTTGACTGGAATTATTTTGTCCAAAGGCTGTGCTACCAAATATTAAGCCGAGAGTGTCAATTATTTTTTCATTGCCATTTCTTTTTATTTTCTGATTTAAAAGGATATATTAAGTTCTGAATCAAAAACAAAGGTTCTGTAATATTAACAGTGAAATAAAGAATTGTGGAGACCAAATACTTTCGTCAATTTCGACTTATTTCTTGAGAGAATTGTGAGTTATTTGAAAAAAGTGCAAGGGTGCAAATATGTTTTGGCCACGACTGTATAAAGCTACATCAAACATATACAATCAATGCAAAAGGAGAGTGCAGCCATTTGCTAACTGAAGTGGTTGAACTGCAATCACAAAGCATGTAATGTTTTATAGAAAAGGCTAATAAATCAGATGACACTTCGCCTTTGTGATAGAGCTGTATCCAAACACTGGTAATTGCAACTTCTACCATTGGTGACAAATGGTGACACTGCTAGTCCCAGATGAAGACCGCTTGGTAGGTGAATGTTCAGAGTTGGCGGTGCCTTAATTTTTAGACATTGACATCACTGAGTGAATGTCAATGTTTCAGCAGCCAGCTGTCAGGCCATGAAAAAAAATAAAAAAAAGTATGCTCCATTTCCACAATGGGGAAAACATTTGACTGACCAAACCATTTTCAGACTTACTAGTCCGAAATGCATTAATTCCACAATCATCAGCAGACAGGAGAAAATGCTTTTTTCATTTGTTTTTTTTTTCTCCAATGTTTTGTCACATTTAGGAAAGCAAGGATGATGATGTTTAGCTACATTTCAAGTTGACCTGCGCGACATTATCAGCATCAGTCACAGATATGCCATCGAGCTGAATACACGGTGGCTTTTATGCCGCAAAAGCATACACAGCCAGAGTGATCGATTTTGAATTAACAAAATGCCAACAAAGCAATGTTTGTTCTCCGTTTGGAGCAACGAGCTGATGAAACCGCAAGGTCCCCTCTCCCAGTACCTGGTGTGTGCTGGAGGGAAGGAAAAAGGAGAAAGTCAAGAGGGGTGAAAGATAAAGATCAAGCTCAATTATGGCGGGAGGGAGGGGAGGGGGAGGGGGGACTCAAGATGGCAAGTTGGCTACCTTTCCATGAATTCAATCGCACTTCCAATAGCCAGCTTACATCAAAATTGGGGAAGCAGCTATCTATTTATTAACGAGAAGGGCACTCAGTAGAGCGCATACCTCCGCCCTGTAATGCCTGATCCACGAGAACATATCGGGCCCAATACATTTTTGAAATATAATGCCATGCAGTACAACATCGTTTTTGGCCCTATCTCTCAATGGTGAGGAATCAATTTACAAATTAAATAATTCTTGAATCCAGGTCTTCACCAAAATCAAATCAATTCTTCCTTGTCACACACCCAACCTGTACATCAAGTTTCGTCCGAATCCGTCCACAACTTTGAGATATCGTGCTATATATCGGTTTTGCACTAACTCTCAATGGTGAAGAATCATTTCAAAAATTATCAGATCCAGATCCGGATTCGAATCTTCACCAAAATCGAAACAATTCTTCCTTGTCACACATCCAACATGTCCACGAAGTTTAATCCGAATCCGTCCACAACTGAGATATCGTGCTAGATATCATTTTTGGCCCCATCTCTCAATGGTGAAGAATCACTTAAAAAATTATAGTAGTTGGATCCGGTTCCGGATCTTCACCAAAAATTCATCAGTTCGTCCATGTCACACACCCAATCTGTTCACAGAATTTCATCCGGATCCGTCCACAACGTTTTGAGATATTCTGCACACAAACAAGCAGATAGACAGATAGAAAGGGGGTGAAAACAACCTATTTCACCTTTGGTGGCAGAGATAATTATGCATGCTGGAATTATATAAGGATGCTAGTGCATCATGGAGGAGGAAGATCAAAAATTCCACCAAAATTGCCTCGTAAATAAGTAAATGAATAAACAGTCACTGTCCCATATCAGGAGGAGGCAGAAAGGACTGAAAAGAAAAACATCAGGGAGGAAATTAGGAGGAGGAGATAGATTGGGCATGAACTGCGCATACATGGAAAACAACATCACAAAAAAAGTGATACATTGGAAGGCCAAAGGTCGAAAGAGGGTTGGATAATCGAGACTAGAGATAAACCTGATGGCGTAAGATGCAAAAGGAGCTGAGGGAACTAAAAACCCCTTGGACAGCAGATCAGCCAGTGGGCCAAAGACAAACCAAAGTGACAAGAGTTCCTCAAAGGCTCCATATGCCATCAGGCATGACAAACATAAGTGAGCAAGTAATTCCCATTCTTAATAAGAAGAATAAAGAAAAAAAGAAAAAAAGAAAAATTACAATGGCACTGACGTCACGTCGTTGACTGACATACTTCCACCCACATTATTACATCATTATATATATAGGCTGAAGCCTTGTGTTGGCTTCGTGTTTCAGGTGGCTGATTTGGGACCTTAGGGTCCTGAGTTGGAGCCCTGTCAACTGTTGAATCTTTCATAGAGCCACTGTCCATTGATTGTTGAATGAACACCAGGTGGGGTTGACTCCACCTGTCATCCTTCTGAGATTGGTGAAATGAGTACCAGTCTAGTCTTGGGGTAATAACCATTCAGGGAAACCTGTGTCGGAGTGGCGACCCATCCAGGACTGTACTCCTTGCCAATGAAACTGCCATGACAGCCCTGTGCACCTTGCACCAAGAAAGGAATGGCATTATACATTGACCTACTTGTACCAAGTTTAAGTTAAATCCCTTCAGCTATTCTCAAGTATCACATTTTTATGTGACATGACCCCTGACCTTTGATGCTGAAATCTAATCAGTTCATATAACAATAATCTGGGCTTTGGCTTCTTGGTCTGGACATCTTCTCTTGCCTCCGTTGGGATAAGTACATTTTTAGTATTGCGAAGAGTGCTTCCAAGCGAGTTCGTTGTCTTTATCAAGCACAGAGGTATTTACCTCCTGATGCTGTCCTTGTACCTGAAGAAGACAACTATACGTCCCCTCATGGAGAACTGTTGCCACATTTTGGATGGAGCACCAGCCTGCCACTTATCTTTACTTGATAGGCTCCAGAAACGCATAGTGAACCTGGTTGATGCGGAGATGCGTTCAACTCTTCAACTGCTCTCTCGCCATAGGTCAGGTGCCACTCTGAGTTTGTTCTCCAGATATATTCATGGCAAATTTTCAGCTAGAGACTTTATAACTCAGTTCCTCGTGGATGGAGTGTTTGGACGCAAGACTCGGTTTGCCATCTCTGCACACCCAAGCACTATAGCTGCTCCAAAGTGCAGAACAAAAGGCTATGCAGATAGCACCAGGGATAGAACTGTCTCACTTTAGAATTCACGACCTGTAACGTGTTTCCCATTACGCTATGATCTACCCAGCTTTAAGAGGAATGTCAATCTCGATCTTTGAGGTTACATCACATTTCACCTGACTTTTGCTACTTCCTGTGTCGTGGATGTTTTTTGTTATTTTTCTGTTTTTTATTTTGTTTTGCTTTATCCTCATCTTTATCCAACCATCCCTGAGCTCCTTACCCAGAGTGGCTTTATGCCTTGTTTTGGGCAATTTCCATAAATTTTGATGAAAATCCCATCACTGGTTCACAAGTTAGCGCAGTAACAGAATTTTCACCTATTGGGAACTCTGATCTTCGACCTATTCACCCCATAACCTAATTAGTTCATCTTTGCATTATTATACATACTTGTATCAAGTTTGACGAAGATCCCTTCAGCCGTTAAGTTATTACGGTAACGAAAACCTATCAGACGGACGGAAACCCAAAAACATAATGCCTCTGGCGACTTCATTGGCAGTCACTGAGAAGAAAAAAAGAAAAGAAGAAAAATAAAAAGTCTGGCATTTCACTCAAGCCGACTGGCAGGGTCTCCGAGCAGCCATCAAACTTACAGACTGGTCTCCCATCACTACTTTCTCAAACATCAACTCATCCTGGGAATTCTTTCAAAGAAACTTGCTCTCCCTCATGCACAGATTTATCCCCTCTCGTGTTCAGTTGTCCTACCCTTCCTCCCACCCTTGGTTTACTGAAGCTTGTGGCGAGGCAGTTGTCCTGAAACAACTTGCCTTTGCCTCATGGAAAGCAAACCCAACTGAGGGCAATCTCAGTTCCTTCCACAAAGCTCGGAACAAGTGTGTATCTACCCTCAGGAGAGCCAGAAAACAACATCTTTCTCATCTCAAGTCTGAACTCTCAAACCTCTCTCCCTCCTCAAAATCCTGGTGGCGTTCAATCAAATCTGTTTCTCGTGTATGTTCCCCCTCCATCCCCTCCCTTACCTCAAATGGCCGCACTGCTGATACTACACGTGATAAAGCTGAATGTCTAATCTCGGTGTTTGCAGCTAAATCTTGTGTCCCAAACCCATCACTTTCTCTACCCACTTTACCCAGTCGCACCCAACTGTCCCTGGACTCTGTATCCTTTTCTCCTGACAAGGTGGAGAGCTTGCTTTCAAACCTCGAGTCAGATTCTGCAACCGGTCCAGACGGCATCAGCCCACGTGTCCTCAAAGCCTGCTCTTCTGCTCTTGCTCACCCTCTCTCTGTTCTATTCACCCTCTCATTTGCCCAAGGTCATCTGCCATCTGCTTGGAAATCTGCTAACATTACTGCCCTGCATAAAAAAGGTGCAAAAACAGATCCCTGTAACTACAGACCAATCAGCCTTCTCCCAATCATCAGCAAGGTTATGGAATCCATCATCGCTTCAGACATGAAATCCTTCCTCTTCTCCAATGGCTTGATTTCCAATCATCAATTTGGTTTCAGACCAGGTAACTCTACCCTGGATATGCTGCTTCTGCTCTCCCATCAATGGATGGAGGTCCTCAATGCCAGACAGGAAATCCGAGCCGTATCCCTGGACATATCACGTGCTTTTGACACAGTCTGACACCCTGCACTACTCACCAAACTCTCTTCCCATGGTATTCAAGGCCATCTCCACTCATGGCTCGCAGACTTCCTCTCCTGTCGCAGTCAACGTGTGGCCCTAAATGGAGTTCTTTCATCCCCTCTTCGTGTGCAGGTAGCGGTAGCGTCCTGGGTAGCGTCCTGGGCCCTGTTCTTTTTCTGGTTTTCATCAATGATCTCTCCGACTCTCTGGAAAATCCTCTATTTCTCTTTGCCGATGACTCCACCCTCTGCCGTACCATCTGTCATCCCTCAGACCGGCAAGCAGCAGCTTCTTCGCTCACTGCAGATCTGGATAAAATCACCAACTGGTCCAACACGTGGAACATGTCTTTCAATCCACACAAATCTCACACTCTCACTATGTCTCTTCGAAAGGACCGTTTACAAAACCCCCCCATCCACTTTCTCAACAATCCTCTGGAAGAAGTCTTTTCTTTCAAGCTTCTAGGTCTCACTATCTGCCATGACCTTTCCTGGGAAAGTCACATTTCCAACCTCGCCTCAAAAGCCAGTCGCCGACTGGGAATCCTCCGTCGTGCAAAGTCCTTCCTTGGCCCTCTTGAGCTCCTGACCACTTACAAAGCTTTTGGCCGTAGCTTGATGGAGTACTGCTCTCCCCTCTGGGCTGGTGCTCCTGCCTCCCACCTTTCTCGGCTTCACGCTGTCGAAACCAGGGCATTTAAGATCATCGGCATCTCCCGCAATGAAGCTGAGTCTTTGGGCCTCTCACTCAATCACCGCAGGTTGGTCGGTGGTCTTTCTGTCTTCTACCGACTCCTCTCCAGCCTTGCCCCCCCTGCTCTCTCTGCGATTTGTCCCCACCACATTTCCACAGGGCGCTCAAGGTCCACCAACAACCCCCTTCTGGTAAAACTACCAAAATCACGAATCACTGCTCATCTTCACTCTTTCATTCCTCTTTTTTCCCGCCTTTGGAATAAACTTCCTCACTCTATTCTTTCCCATTCTTCCCTCCAGGCTTTCAAAACAGCTGTTCACCACCACCTCTTATCTTCCCCCATCCAAATCCTCGATCTTTTCTACCCCCGATAATCCACCCAAGCCCACTTCCTTCAATTCCCCTGCTTTCCTTCCTGAAAGTCCCTGTAATGTCCATCTTCTCTTCGCCATGTTCCCCGTCCCATCCCCATCCCTCTCCCTTCCACAGTTCACCTAATGTGTCTGTTCCCCACTGTTTTGTCCCTTCCACTCCCGCCCCCTTGCTGTGAGTTGTGTGTTAGCTCTCGTACGAGCCTCGACAAGGTATACAAAAAAAAAAAAAAGAGGAAGAAGATGAAAAAAAGATTATAGGTAGGAGATAGAAAGGAGGGTGGCAATAGAATAAAATGGAATTAAAATATAATTTTATTGATTCTTTGACCCCTTTTAGGGCATAAGTAAAATTTAAAAAAGTGGGGAGAAAAGGGAAAGGATTTGAGAGAAAATAATTTTTTAAGGAAGGAAGGCGCCTTTGTGAGGCATACGCGTATGTGGAGGGAGGGTGAGGGCAAGAGCCGGGGGAGTTAAAAATTGCACCATTTTTGTGTTTAACATATCGAAAGCTCCAGTTTGAGCCAAACATTAACATGGCATTCCATGTTGTGCACAACACACAACACACTCACCTTCAATTATATTTGTGCAGGAGCTTTCAAAAATACAATCAAAACACCAATGAGAAAAGCAATGTTGAGTTTTGAACACCACTAACCTTACGAACTGGATAGAGGAATGTGGAGGTAAACTTTAAAATGAAGGATTGTGGGGAGTAGAGGGAGGCATTTACAATAACTCTTGGACAGTTACTCATTTGTGAAGCACACATATTTACTTGCCAATACCAAATAAAAACATACAACAGTTATAAAGGTTACATTTTCCTCCCTAAGTCTTCAGAGGTCCATCAACAGATCAATACTGTATTCCCAAAATATAAAATATAGGCTTTGCACTACTATAGCTGTTAGTACTTATTGCTATTCAACTGAATTGGAATTGCCACAACAAACCAGCTTCTGTCTCCCAACATGTTCCTCACCCAAACCCACTCGTTTCACCCACATGCCTTGTGCAATCATCATACTACCCCTCCTGCCCCCCCCCCAACCTTCCATTCTCAGCCAAATCAGAACTTAAAATTCTTCACAAAACAATCTCAACTGCTGTAAACAAAGAATACATTCACAGACATTATTTGCAACCCCAGCTAAGTAAATTCACGAGACAAAAACAAACAAACAATGAAATACTCTAAAACAATTGGCCTTTGGCATCAGACAAACATGTAGAAAGCAATGAACAGCTCTGTACGCCGACAAGCAGACAGTATTGACACGGGGTAAAAGAAACACTCAATAACAGTTTGCTGAACTTCAAAAGCCTGAGTGCATGTGAGATAGCACAGGCATGTGATGTCACTCATACAAGAATGTTTTAAATGGAGGTGAGAAGAGAGCGGCTGGGGGCAACCTATTTATATTATTATGTATGCAAAAAGTATACAATTTCAACATCCTCTTTTGTGTGATTCAAACATATTCCCTTATATTACCTTACTCCCCACCATCACTTTCCCAATTCCCCCCCCCCCACCACTTTCCCATGTAGATTTTACAGAGATGGTCCCTTGGATATAATGAGTGGGTAACTCTGCTCTTGCAGCTCATAGTAACACTACAAAGTGGCATTTAAAACACCTGTCACACAGCATGAGGTAAAACCCAATAAAACACGACTACACAATCAAGATCTTGTACGAGTTTATAGTTTGCAAAAAAAATGTAATTTAACAAGTAATTCTGCAGCTCCTGATGAAACGGTTGCCCCGATGCCAAACAATCTATAATAATAAATGTCAATGTGTGGTCAGTGTGTCAGTCAGTCAGTGTGTGCATCTTCTCCATAACTCCAAAACCATGAAACCTATCTGCCTGAAACTTTGCATATAGACGAAGGGAACTCCGAGGAAGTGCATGAATGAAAATTGGGTGTTTGGGTTCATTTAAACACCCCTTTTGAAGACAATTAACAGCCTTATTTATATATCCTTCATCAATGCTCAGCCTTGGTCACCTCGCTGGAGCCTTAATTCGCCTTTTTTTTGGCCTGCTCAACAATGACAAGACTTGGAACAGGCCACAGCAGTTTCTGAACGAGAGTTTGTCCCCCCCCCCCACCCCCACTTTCCTCACTCTCATCATCAAAAGCCCGATCATCATACCGACGAATCGCTGGATTCATCACAATGTGTATAAACGCCCGGAGACGCCAGCGTTCATGGATTTATTTAATTTCTGCACATGCCATAACCTCCAGAGTCCCTTAGTTTCGGCCAAATTTCAAAATTAAAACTTAATTGACTTCAGCAGGAGTTCCACCTGCAACAACAACAAAAAGTCTTCATTTGTCCAATTCGGATATTGCTTGACATTCAGGGCGTCTCCGGGTGCATGGTGTTTATCTGACCAAGTGGTGATGGCTAATCGCTTGCCAAGCCAGTCATTCCTGACCAACCGTTTCATTGGAGTACTTGCTTGAGTGCTTAAACCACTTGGTGAGCGCGATACAAACTGCTTGGTTGTTCACTTCCCAGCCATGGCTGTACACAGAAAAAGTATTTGCACAGTCACTGAAAATATCGATCGACTAGAACAAAGTTCAGACCCGACTCGCCTGCGCTTGGCCCAGTGTCGTCGTGCGATTACTCAGGCAGTGGCTCGTTCGACTAAAAATGTGCAATTTTGTTTGACGCTACCCCTTTTTGTATGATCTTTCATTATACGACCCGCCAATTTGACATATATACATATATTAAAAAAATTTCAACGCTTCGCTTTTAAAATTTTCTTCAACCATTTCATTGGAGTGCTTGCTTGGAGCATCTCAAGCATCGATATCTACAAGCTTCCATGGCAATACCGCAGCATAGTTCTCTGTGGGGACATCTTCAGAGTTAGAAAGACAAAAAATTTTTTAGGTGATTACAACGATAATCTTTTTTTCAGTAGTTAGAAAGCAATGAATTGCCCCATCATGGCACGATAGATGGGAGGTACACACGCTTGCTCTTAGCTGTCTTGTCTAGGTTTGAATCCTGATCCCGCTATAAACTGTCATCCTGGTGTTTCACAGGCAGGGTGATTCATCAATGTGTGCCCACCCTCGGATCGATGTTAAATCTGCGAGAATCTCTATCTCTATCTCTCTAGGACTGTTAAAGACTGACAGTTTAGTTTTGAAAACGGCTTCCCCAGAGTGTAGCATACGTAAATTGGATTCAGAGTGAGCCGAATGGAGAGATGCAAAAGTCGTTGCATATCCGTGCATGCATGCTTGCAGGCAGGCCTTTGCCAGATAGATAGCATGGGTTTTAAATCCTTCCACCCGGTTTTATATAGAACCCCTCGGTTAAAAGGAAAATGTTGCTGTTTGGGCACGTTTTAATCGCCCTTCCCTTCCCCTCACACTGCCTTCTCTCCCCTCTCCACCCCGCCCCCTGCGTTTTGTATTGAACCATTCCTGGGTACTGTTTTAACATACCCCATTTTGTTCAATCCTGCACTACCCCCACCCCTTCTTCACAAGTACCACTACCAAATGCAATCCTTCAATCCCTTAACCCAGATTCAAAATATTAAATAATTCTGGCTGTCAGACAATGCATCCGATAAGGTTGAAATTTAAAACATATATTTCCCATGACAACTAGATCACAACTGTGATGTTTCACATCGATTGATGAAGCGGTTCAAGAGAATATATTTTTTTAAGATTTTTGTTCAATCCAATATGGCTGCCAAACCGTGGGACCTACAAATTATTTGTGAACACCCTGGTATTTCCAAGGCTAAAGGAACACGTGGGTCAAGTTTCCCCTCAATCTGTCAAGCCGTTCTGGAGAACATTTTATAGGTTTATCAGGGGTGCAAATTAACGGCCACCCGGTCGCCAATGGCGCCTAACTTTTGTGCTGGGCGGGTACACAATACTGCCTTACCTGCCTGGCTGGCGAATCACTGGTGATTCCTGTTATTTTGTACAATTTGTACGAGCTTCTCTACTAGTTTTCTCAACTAGAACTACTGTTTTTATCCGCAGAAATCACCGGTAATTCTGCGGCGGCCATTTTGTCTCTTTTCATCTCGTTCCAAATCACACGTGATTGCGCGAGATTTGATGGTTTGGCGCGGTTTGGACGCATTTTCTCATGCCCAGGTTGGTTAAATGAGTGAATTTGGGTGAATTGAGTTTCATGGGTGAGGTTAGGTGAATGAGTGAGTTTGATGAGGCTTTTGGGTTAATGAGTGAGTTTGATGGGTGAGGTTGGGTGAATGAGTGAGTTTGATGGGTGAGGTTGGGTGAATGAGTGAGTTTGATGGGTGAGGTTAGGTGGATGAGTGAGTTTATGTGTGATGTTGGGTGGACGAGTAGTACCCCCACCATTGTCCATCACACACAACCCCCCCCACCCCCCATCGTCCATCAGCCACAACTACCCCATCACCCACAAAAATGCCCCCCCAGCACTACCCACAAACCCTCTGCCCCCCCCATCACCTACACAAAAAAGCTCCCCCTCCATCACCCACAACCTCCTCCTCCCTGCATCATCCCCCACCCCCACCCCACTCATCCATCCATCCAACTCACTCATCAACCCAACCTCTTCCATCAAACTCACTCATTCTGCAAACCCCCTCCATTAAACTCACTCATCCAACCAACCTCACTCATCAAACGCATTCATGTGAGTATATTAAAAAAGTTTGATATCAAATTTGTGACTTTTGTCTTTATTTTATCGGGCCGGTAGAAATTCTGCTGAGCCGGTAACTTTTTCTAGTCACCGGCCCTGCTGGCCGGTGGATAAAAATGTTAATTTGCACCCCTGTTTATTCTTCAAAAAAAATCATACTTGCGATACCGTGTGACCTTTGACATCATTGGTGGACAACTTTTTGTTCCTCATGGATGGGCAATCATACCTATAACGTTTCACCTTGATCTGTTCAGTCATTTCAGAGAAGAAAGATTTTTGAAGGTTTTTATGTTAAAAACAGCATGGCTGCCAAACCACATGTCATCAATTTTTTTCCCGCCACACAATTTAGCCTTAGATGACTCTCAAAATTTTGCACACTGATTGGATAAAGCGTTTGACATATGCAATATCAAAATGAAGGCACCAACGAGATCATCAAAAACAAAAATCACGCTCGTTTCCCATCGGGAGCATTTCAGATGTGCCAAATTTCAATTGTTTTTCCATGGAGCGGTTTTGGAGAAACAGAGGTCCAAAATTTTTCCTTTTTTCAAACATGGCTGACACACCCTGTTAACCGATGACGTCATAATTATCCTTAAAACATTCCACATGAGTTGTCGCACCTATGTGAAAATTTCTTGTCAATCGGATAAGCGGAGTATATCTTATAGAGTTGCGGAGAAAATAGAGAAAATTAGCATGGTCGGACGTACAGTGGGGAGAACAAGTATTTGATACACTGCCGATTTTGCAGGTTTTCCCACTTACAAAGCACGTAGAGGTCTGTAATTTTTATCATAGGTACACTTCAACTGTGAAAGATGGAATCTAAAACAAAAATCCTGAAAATCACATTGTATGATTTTAAAATAATTGATTTGCATTTTATTGCATGAAATAAGTATTTGATCACCTACAAACCAGTTAGAATTCTGGCTCTCACAGACCTTTTAGTTTTGTCTTTAAGAAGCCCTCCCATTCTCCACTCATTACCTGTATTAACTGCACCTGTTTGAACTCGTTATCTGCATAAAAGACAGCTGTCCACATTCAATCAATCAGACTCCAAACTCTCCACAATGGGCAAGATCAGAGAGCTGTCGAAGGACATCAGGGACAAAATTGTAGACTTGCACAAGGCTGGGATGGGCGACAGGTCAATAGGAAAGCAGCTTGGTGAGAAGGCAACAACTGCTGGCGCAATTATTAGAAAATGAAAGAAGTTCAAGATAACAGTCAACCTCCCTCGGTCTGGGGCTCCAGGCAAGATCTCACCTCGTGGAGCCTCAATGATCATGAGAAAGGTGAGGGATCAGCCCAGAACTACACGGCAGGACCTGGTCAATGACCTGAAGAGAGCTGGGACCACAGTATCAAAATTAACCATCAGTAACACACTACGCCGTCATGGATTAAAATCCTGCAGCGCACGCAAGGTCCCTCTGCTCAAGCCAGCGCATGTCCAGGCCTGTCTGAGGTTTGCCAATGACCATCTGGATGATCCAGAGGAGGAATGGGAGAAGGTCATGTGGTCTGATGAGACCAAAATAGAGCTTTTTGGTTTAAACTCCACTCGCCGTGTTTGGAGGAAGAAGAAGGATGAGTACAACCCCAAGAACACTATCCCAACTGTGAAGCATGGAGGTGGAAACATCATTATTTTGGGATGCTTTTCGGCAAAGGGGACAGGACGACTGCACCGTATTGAGGGGAGGATGGATGGGGCCATGTATCGCGAGATCTTGGCCAACAACCTCCTTCCCTCAACAAGAGCATTGAAGATGGGGAGTGGCTGGGTCTTCCAGCATGACAACGACCCGAAACACACAGCCAGAGCAACTAAGGAGTGGCTCCGTTAGAAGCATCTCAAGGTCCTGGAGTGGCCTCGCCAGTCTACAGAGCTGAAGCCAATAGAAAATCTTTGGAGGGAGCTGAAAGTCTGTGTTTCCCAGCGACAGCCCCGAAACCTGAAGGATCTGGAGAAGATCTGCATGCAGGAGTGGGCCAAAATCCCTGCTGCAGTCTGTGCAAACCTGGTTAAGAACTACAGGAAAGGTATGATCTCTTTAATTGCAAACAAAGGTTTCTGTACCAAATTTTAAATTCTGTTTGTCTGATGTATTAAATACTTATTTCATGCAATAAAATGCAAATTAATTATTTGAAAATCATACAATGTGATTTTCAAGATTTTTATTTTAGATTCCGTCTTTCACAGTTGAAGTGTACCTATGATAAAAAAAATTACAGACCTCTACGTGCTTTGTAAGTGGGAAAACCTGCAAAATCGGCAGTGTATCAAATACTTGTTCTCCCCACTGTACGTATGGACAACTCAAAAGCATAATGCCACCGGCGACTTTGTCAGCAGAGGCATAAGAAATATTACTGTACACGAAAGGAGCACACATACAACTAGGACACTCGGTAGAGCGCATACCTCCGCCCCATAATGCCGATCCACGAGAACATATCTGGTATGCCTGGTGTTGGCGTAATGGTTAGAGTGGTGGGCTTGGGATTCTCGGACCCTGAGTTCAAATCCCCCTTTGCTGTTGAATTAATATCAGGTGGGGTTGAATTTGCCTGTCATCCTTCCGAAGTTGGCAAAATGAGTGCCAACTTGCTGGTATCATGTGTCGGAGTGGCAACCTGTCCAGGATTGTGCCCAATAGCCAAGGGGACTGCTTAAGCAGCACCAATGCTCTGCACAGAGTATAGTCCCAATGGATGGATATCTGGCCCAATACATTTTTGAAATATCATGCCCTGTCTCGTTTTTGAGCCCCATCTCTCAATGGTGAAGAATCACTTAATTTATAGTAGTCGGATCCGGATTCGGATCTTCCCCAAAATCAAATCAATTTGTTATGGTCACACACCAAACCTGTCCACAACTTTTTGAGATATCCAGTACACAAACAGACAGACAGAAAGGGGTGAAAACATAACCACCTTCACCTTCAGTGGCGGAGGTAATAACAACCAAAGTAACAGCCACGATGACAGCAGCAACATGTTATAAAAGATTATTTTTTCCTTTGACTGATATTAGTCAAAGGCTTGACATTGACAGTAGCTCATTCTAACCATTCAATGACCGATATTAATTTTCAGTACCTTAATGTGTATAGTTTCGGACAAGAAAGCAAATATATATTTTGGGGGCAACCCCCCCCCCCCCCGAGACCCCGATTTTTGTAATGTCATGAACAAACTTTGGTTCATCATGGGTGATGAAAGTGGTAGTCAAGTTTCATCGGAATTGTGTTGTTTCTGAGAAGAGAGCAAATACCTATTTTGGGGGGCAACCCCCATAGACACCCTTAGGGCCCAATTTATTTAATTCCATGAACACACTTTTGGACATACACTGTGATGAATGGTGTGGTAAAGTTTCATCGAAATTGTTTGTGTAGTTTCAGAGATGTTGTTGCAAGTATTTGTGAATGAAAGGACGGCGAGTCATCCCATAAGCTCCCCGGAACTACATTCCAGGTGAGCTAAAAATCACAGAACCGTGGGAAAGCGTCCGCAAATCAAAATAGAAAATAAACCATCTTGCCAAAAGGTGACCACGTGTGACTTATTTAAGGTCACACTGAGGTGAACAGAGCTGCTATCCACCAGGAGCGACTCCTTGAGGAATATCTGCCTATGAGAGATTCCGATGAGAATCGTTCTAGAGAGTAACCATGAAAAATATGCGTTTGCCTCATAACGTCACCAAATGACATCATAATGTCTCAAGCTTGACATATCTAGAAAGCACTCATCGAGGTGTTCAATTTGAGGTACTACACGATATGGTTCCTAAAACTTGAAAATTTGACCTTGGGGTCAAATATGTTTGACCTAAGGCGCTAACCATGAAGGTCAAGGCCAATCGCCACCAAAAACTAATAAGCTGAGCGCCAGACCATATACTACATTCCCATGAAGTTTGGAGACGATTCGATCAAAATTACTCAAAAAATAAGGGTTTCGTCGACTCCCCTGATTTGCGACAAAGTGACCTTGACCTTTGACCTTGACCTTCAAAATTTTATGCGCTGAAAGGGTCCTCTATAGGCCTCTGATATGCGAAGTTACAAAAATTTCCAATGATAACTGTGCTCTGCAGAATTTTTTATACGTGATTACAGACAAACAAACAAAAAAAACAAAACAATAAAAAACATACAAGCTGACTCACATATCTTGCAAAAAACTTCGTTTTGGCAAGATAAAAAAAAATTATAATAATAATGCAGGTGAGCGACTCGAGGTAATGGGGAAGCTCGGTTAGTTATTGCTTTCAATGTGTAAGCATACCCTGAGAGTATAAAATCAAAATGTTTTCAAGTAAAAATGCACTTTCAGGTGATTACATACTCACAGCAAGTTGTAAATCTGGTCTTCAAACACAGAAGGAAACAGTCTAACTGAAAACTGTTGTCCTGATACTTCACAGGCAGGGTGTTACATTCGACAATATAATGTCCTTTTCCAAAGGGAGTTAAACCAGCTGTCCCATCTCTCAAATTTACAAGATGATTGTCCCACATTTTACATTGTCCCCATATTTACAAGATCCCACATTCCCCCATATGATTGTCCCCATATTTACAAGATCCCACATTCTAGTTAAATAAGGTAGACAACTGTGTGGCAATACTTCAGCCAGATTCAAAATTACTACCTTAGCTATACCAGGAGAGGAAAGGGGCACCACCAGGTTGTGATGCTTGCCAAAATGTTATGGCAACTACGTACGGTCTCTGTGGCACATAAAGTACATTGCTCAACAAGTAGGAAACCAATCTGAAGAGCACTGTCAGCACAGTGGAAGGGTCGGGGTTGGGGGGGAGAGAGGGTCCTCGGTCCTATAATTACAGTTGTATACTTTGATTACATTCAAACAGAGGGCTGGGACTCATCTTAAGAAACAACACCACATAGGGTTCTACTATTAATTAACTGCTGTTGTGGAGTAGAGAAGACCTGCCCAAGCTCTGAAACCCAAAATACAAGTTATGTACAATTCTTAAATTTTCGAGATAACTTTGTTGCAAATGATGCATCGAACAGTCAATCGACTCTCACTATTTGGACAGTGCAGGCCAATCAGTGGGCTGCTGTTTCATAATCATCTCTGTTTAAACTCGTGATAGCTTTCAAATATGATCAACTTTGATAATGTTGCACATGCAGGATAAAAGGAAACCTCTGGACTCAAGTCATGGAACGGAATACTTTACTACTCCACTCAATGATGACTTAAGAATCAACTTAGCCACGAGCACACATACCCATTCAGAAGTGTCTTCAGCCATGCACAACTACTGCTCCCCCCCCCCTCACGCACCCATAAAAACAAACTTCAATCCAGTCTTCGAACCCAGACCAATTTGTGAAAAAAGTAGTATAATCCATAAATTGTCCACGGCAAACATCAGACACTTCAAGGACAAGTAGTATAGCTTTCAGTGCAGCTTAGAAATCACTCCCAATCGATCTTGAAGTGCCCGTTGTAAATGTAGGCTTGATCTGATCAAACTTGGATCATAAATTACAGGTAAAGGAAATATCCCAAATGATTTGGAGAATAGCTCAACCGTTTCTGCGTCCAATACACTGGAGTTAAAAAACTATTCAGGAGCCAATACCTGAAACTACAGACATCTGGAAAACTGCACGAATTCACTTTCAAACCATCAGATTACCTATCAAGGTAGCAAGAGGAAAACAGAAAGGTTGCGAGAGGGCAAGATACAAGATTTATCACAGCAAGACTGTCTCGCAATTGAAGAAATCTTGTTGACAAACATCAACTTCCTCCTATTCCGGTGTCATAGCAGGATGGCTGCCATTCAGTCCGAAACACCACACCACTTGGCAATGGGCCACTCAGCAGCCAGACTTCGCTTCTTTATAAACACCAAGGCAAGTGTTACGATAAACAAACAACTTCACCCCAATTTCATGGTTTGGGTCATGTCAGGCACAGTAGGTTTGTCGTGGTGTAATTTGAGACAGCATTAAACAGAAAAGAAAAGAAAAATAATGGAATCCTGTGCTGAAAGAGAACAGCATCACAGTGTAGTTTATGTATCATAATAGTGAGCCAGGCTGCCTGTTAGCGAAGAGATTGCGCAAACCCATGGAGATAGCATCAAAACATTGATGCAATGCCTTATGGCCAGCACCGGGGCGAGCAGGTCACGTGGTGTTGATGGATGAAGACGAGCACTCGTGTCACTGTACCTTTAATAAACTGGCGCCACGCACGTTACACGGCTTCGGAAAGCTTTGTGCACTCGCAAATAAATTTCGTTTTCAACGCAAAAACGAAAATCATAATTAGTTTTATGGCACGAAAGGATGGCATTTGGTCAAACACGAGATTTTGAGGAAACAAATCAGAGCTCTTTACTCATGTCCCACCGAGATTTTGCAAACGAACAAACGGGACTGGGAGCTCAAGCTTGAAAACCTGTACATTTGTCCCCAACGCCATTGCCCCTTAATGTGCTCTTGTTCTACTCTGGCACTGCTAACAGCTCTCGGAGGCAACAAGAGCCGCTTTGCAGCCACACTATAGTCTGTTGTCTTGAAAACACTGCCGTTAGTCAATCGTCGGGGAAGAGAAGAGGAGAGGGCGTGAGGGGACAACACATAGATCTCTTTATTTACTGCCTGTGGAAAACAAATGCAAACATACCACTCCCCAAGGTACAAGCACATTTTGTTGTACAACAATCATCAAACTGATAAATGGAAATCACGTGCAAGGCTAAAATCTTCCTGCTTCATATTAGGAGTAACAACTGCATTTGTCAGCAATCTTCAATTCCATATTGCACCAAAATAAATCCACCCCCACCTGACCTTGAATCCCACGAAAAAAAATCATTCCCATCCCCAAATACATCCCACCCAACCAAGATCCATCCCATCCCCGAATACATCCCACCCAACCAAGATCCATCCCATCCCCGAATACATCCCACCCAACCAAGATCCATCCCATCCCCAAATGCATCACACCCAACCAAGATCCATCCCATCCCCGAATACATCCCACCCAACCAAGATCCATCCCATCCCCGAATACATCCCACCCAACCAAGATCCATCCCATCCCCAAATGCATCACACCCAACCAAGATCCATCCCATCCCCAAATACATCCCACCCAACCAAGATCCATCCCATCCCCAAATACATCACACCCAACCAAGATCCATCCCATCCCCGAATACATCCCACCCAACCAAGATCCATCCCATCCCCAAATACCTCCCACCCAACCAAGATCCATCCCATCCCCAAATACATCCCACCCAACCAAGATCCATCCCATCCCCAAATACATCCCACCCAACCAAGATCCATCCCATCCCCAAATACATCCCACCCAACCAAGATCCATCCCATAATACATCCCACCCAACCAAGATCCATCCCATAATACCTGCCACCCAACCAAGATCCATCCCCTCCCCAAATACATCCCGCCCAACCAAGAGCCAGCCCATGCCCAAATGCATCGCACCCAACCAAGATCCATCCCATCCCCAAATACATCACACGCAACCAAGATCCATCCCATAATACATCCCACCCAACCAAGATCCATCCCATCCCCAAATACATCCCACCCAACCAAGATCCATCCCATAATACATCCCACCCAACCAAGATCCATCCCATCCCCGAATACATCCCACCCAACCAAGATCCATCCCATCCCCGAATACATCCCACCCAACCAAGATCCATCCCATCCCCGAATACATCCCACCCAACCAAGATCCATCCCATCCCCGAATACATCCCACCCAACCAAGATCCATCCCATCCCCGAATACATCGCACCCAACCAAGATCCATCCCATCCCCAAATACATCCCACCCAAGATCCATGCTGACCACAACCCCATTTATAATTCACCCAACCTCTAATCGATTCCAACCCCCAATCAGAATACATCCACACGTTTCGACTCCGAATACCCCCCCCCCCCAGTCACAAACAAATCCAATCGACATATCTTCACAAAATAAACCCCCACCACCACCAACCACCCGCACGTGCCACCTAAAACGCCTTTAAAAAAAAAATTCTCAAGTCAAAGCTCCGTCTCAGATCAATTTCGCAACAGTAAACACAAATCCCAACTCCTGAAAGTGTCCACCAACAGCATGGTGCGAGAGGGTAAAAAGCGATACCACGCCGTGGAGAGTCGCACGACGGACTGCTCAACTTTCACATAGGCCTCCATGAGGCCCCCACGCCACGTTCCACACAACACAACTCTCCATTCCTCCGAGATGTAATTTTACCATCCAAGCACTCGTGCGAGGACGACACTCACATGCGTGCCGGGTGTTGTGTCCCGCTGGAAGTGACTGTCGGTAAAGAAGCGAACGCTGTTGAAGGCGTGCGTACTGCTGCTGCTGCTGGTGGTGCAGGTGCTAACCGCTCATCTATCCTTTCGACCCCGACGCTTCCTTGTCGTGACATAACGCCACAGGCCCGCCCCGACATCCCCATGGCAACGGTTACGTCACTCAAATACAAGCCACACCCATCCCCATTGCCGCCCAATAGAAAAAGAGCATTTCAACGCGACTCGTGTTCTTTTGGAAACCCGTAAATATTTAAACACCGCGATAACTCCTTCATTAAAGCGCTGTCGAGTTTGTTCGTTCCGTCAATTATCATACATTTACCTGGTTCGTTTTTTTTAAGATCGTATTATTTGAAAATAATCGGTAATAAAAATAACATTTTCCTTTCACATGAACGTTTAATGTTTCCCCCCCCCCCCCACACCAACACAGCTTCGCTGGTTCTTCCTCGTTTTGAAGTTTATTTTAAAAAAAGTTAAAGTTTCCGGTGTAAAAATCACTAAGTATGAAATATAACGGCACTACCTTTCAATGTAAACAAGTTCCTTTTGCATTTCATTTGATTTCATAATAATAATAGTAATAATAATAATAAAATATATATATTTAGTGAGGAAAATTATTTAATTAATATTATTGATTAAAGATATATACAAGCCGGGAGGCGACGATGGTTGGTGGCCATTATTGAACAATGCCACGATAGGTACAATTGAGTTAGTGGAAGCTTTTGAGGAAGCCCTACCTTAAAAAAACATATCTCTTCCGTAAAAATTGACCAAATCAAATCGGATTTTTTATATGTTCTACTTAAGGACATTCCGCACAGCTTCTAGGAAATGAAATTGTGAGAAAAGACAGACACACAGACACAACGAAGATAGTGGTCACTGTTGGCACCCGCGAACCAATATATATATATATATATATATATATATATATATATATATATATATATATATATATATATATATATATATATATATATATATATATATATATAAAATAATGGAGGTATTTCGATAGAAATACAATAAATAAATATTTATAAAATACTTTATAAATAAGCATTAAAATAATTTATTGGTGGTTGCTAGGATATGCAGTGCAGCATGTTAAAATCGGTTGTTAATAACAGTTTGGGTCGATGGTTGGATGGGGGTACTGTGTCATGGACATGTCTGTAAAGGCCCTGTCACACCTTGACGATTGAGCCAGCGTATGGCAACGTATCAAAATTTATCTAAAACGCTGACGTACGCTTCACTATTGATGTGTTTTTTCAGTTTTGGGCGTATATTAACGAGTTGGACGTATGCATAACGTATTAGTAACGTACACAGAACGTTTCGATAACTTACAGAAAACTTATACCAACGAATGCTTAGCGTGTTGTCAGCGTTCACAACTTATGCCCAACGACAGTCTAACTTTTGCATAGCACGCGGCAGCGTATCGCCGACGATCACGTGGCGTAGCCTATTAAAAGGCTGCCGCTCGACGATTCAAATCATAATCGCCTCCCGGTCCATGGTCTCACCCAGTTCCTTCTCCTCCGTTCACCTCTTCTTCTCCTGGCTCTATTGGCACGCAACTGGTACAGTGTCAAATCGATGAGGTCATGTTGATGATGGAGGACAGCTAGTAGGTATTGTCATCTCAGCCTTGCCGGATCCTCCATCTCTCGGATGACATGGACATCTACTCACCATGGAGTCTGAAACACTGATGGGTTCCTCCTGTGAACCCCATTTTTATATACCAATTCTGCTAAACGCTGCCAATACGCCATTATACGGTAGCTGTAAGTTAGAAACACGTTCAGCAAGTTCTGTGGTCGTCCGGAGGACGTCAAATACGTCTACATACAGTGGGGAGAACAAGTATTTGATACACTGCCGATTTTGCACGTTTTCCCACTTACAAAGCACGTAGAGGTCTGTAATTTTTATCATAGGTACACTTCAACTGTGAAAGACGGAATCAAAAACAAAAATCCTGAAAATCACATTGTATGATTTTAAAATAATTAATTTGCATTTTATTGCATGAAATAAGTATTTGATACATCAGAAAAACAGAACTTAATATTTGGTACAGAAACCTTTGTTTACAATTACAGAGATCAGATGTTTCCTGTAGTTCTTAACCAGGTTTGCACAGACTGCAGCAGGGATTTTGGCCCACTCCTCCATCCAGATCTTCTCCAGATCCTTCAGGTTTCGGGGCTGTCGCTGGGCAACACAGACTTTCAGCTCCCTCCAAAGATTTTCTATTGGGTTCAGGTCTGGAGACTGGCTTGGCCACTCCAGTACCTTGTGATGCTTCTTGTGGAGCCACTCCTTAGTTGCCCTGGCTGTGTGTTTCGGGTCGTTGTCATGCTGGAAGACCCAGCCACGCCCCATCTTCAATGCTCTTGTTGAGGGAAGGAGGTTGTTGGCCAAGATCTCGCGATACATGGCCCCATCCATCCTCCCCTCAATATGGTGCAGTCGTCCTGTCCCCTTTGCAGAAAAGCTTCCCCAAAGAATGATGTTTCCACCTCCATGCTTCAAGGTTGGGATAGTGTTCTTGGGGTTTCACTCATCCTTCTTCTTCCTCCAAACATGGCGAGTGGAGTTTAAACCAAAAAGCTCTATTTTGGTCTCATCAGACCACATGACCTTCTCCCATTCCTCCTCTGGATAATCCAGATGGTCATTGGCAAACTTCAGATGGGCCTGGACATGCGCTGGCTTGAGCAGAGGGACCTTGCGTGTGCTGCAGGATTTTAATCCATGACGGCGTAGTGTGTTAGTTATGGTTTTCTTTGATACTGTGGTCCCAGCTCTCTTCAGGTCATTGACCAGGTCCTGCCGTGTAGTTCTGAGCTGATCCCTCACCTTTCTCATGATCATTGAGGCTCCACGAGGTGAGATCTTGCATGGAGCCCCAGACCGAGGGAGATTGACTGTTATCTTGAACTTCTTCCATTTTCTAATAATTGCACCAACAGTTGTTGCCTTCTCACCAAGCTGCTTGCCTATTGTCCTGTAGCCCATCTCAGCCTTGTGCAAGTCTACAATTTTGTCCCTGATGTCCTGAGACAGCTCTCTGGTCTTGCCCATTGTGGAGAGGTTGGAGTCTGATTGATTGAGTGTAGACAGCTGTCTTTTATACAGATATCGAGTTCAAATAGGTGCAGTTAATTCAGGTAATGAGTGGAGAATGGATGGGCTTCTTAAAGACAAAACTAACAGGTCTGTGAGAGCCGGAATTCTTACTGGTTGGTAGGTGATCAAATACTTATTTCATGCAATAAAATGCAAATTAATTATTTTAAAATCATAAAATGTGATTTTCAGGATTTTTGTTTTTGATTCCATCTTTCACTGTTGAAGTGTACCTATGATAAAAAATTACTGACCTCTACGTGCTTTGTCAGTGGGAAAACCTGCAAAATCGGCAGTGTATCAAATACTTGTTCTCCCCACTGTATGTCAATATGTGTTGGAGATACATTACACATAGGTTCAAAGCATGTTACTCATAGGTTAGAAATAAGTTTCGGGTACGCTAGACATTACCTCGACATGTTTCGACTTATCAGTAACTTCCAAGTAACGTGTGTCGACGTGTGTCAACGATCACATAACGTGCCTACAACTTATGGCCAGCATATGCAGAACGTGTGAGTCATACGCTGGCATACGTCGAAAAATTTGGAGCATGCACAAAATTTGTCGACGAGCTCGGCGAACTACGACATATGCCAGCGTGCTTCAGCGTGCTCTTAACGTATTGTTACGAATTCACGCCCGCCGGCGTGTGATCAGCCGCTTCCCACTAATAGCAACCGCGTCGCCCACCGGACGGACAATTCAGTCGTGACCCTCCTGGTACTACCGCCAGGAGCCAGTCACGGGTGCGGGTTTAACCTCACCACAACCCAGTCCACATTATACCCGCGCGAAATAGAGTGAATCGCCGAATGTCGATATACCTAAGTACCCGCGTGGGTAGTGTACCGAGGAGTTGTACCAGGCCGCAGGTCGGCTCCGGACACGAACCGCTTAAGCGGTCGTTCCGTGCTAAGGGGATAACCGAGCGGAGTTATCGCCGACCTCGACGGTTTACATTACTTACTGGGTGTCTAAACCCACTACCAATTTATTCCACGATTCAAGATGGCACTTTCAATGGGGAAAGAGACGACGAACGGAATACATTTCACACAAGGACATTTATTATACAACACGTAAGCAGGCAAATAGGAACAACAGGCAAGCACGTTTACAGGCAAATAGAAACAAAAGCAGGCAAACAAAAGCAAGGGCAAGCACTACGGCCGAAAATAATTCATAAATGTACAGTCACTTAAGCAGTTTTACATGACAGAACGGCACCACGACAATGTTCATTCAAAAACCCCAAAGAAACACAAGAAAAGACCCCCTCACAGACAAGGGGATCAGGCTGGACCACTTGGGTCTTTATGACACGGGACCTGGGAGACCGAACGGGTCCCACGAGACCGAACGGGTCCCGCGAGACCGTAGCAGGTTACCTGCACCCTCGAGGTGCGACGGTCGGCGAGCCCTCTCCGGCACTCTCCTCTCGTGCGCGCCTCGACCCTGGACCACCACTCGCAACCCTCACGACTTGGCACCCAGAGGGAGAAGACGATCTCGACGATCCAGAGAGAGAGCGGATGACGTCGACGAAGAAGAAGCAGAGAGCGTCGACGAAGAGGAAGCAGAGCAATCCAGCATGAAGAAGAAGAGAGCGCGAGCCCGCGTGCGGTCCGCCTTATATAGCGTGGGGCTCCGCCCCTTCGCTCCACCCCCTTTTCGGCTCCGCATCCCTTCGAGCTCTTTCGAGAAGCTCCTCGAAAAGGGGCGTTCCCCCTCCCGACCGCCTCACGCCCCATGTCCACCAATCGCGAGCGAGCTCTTCGCCACTTCTCGTGCCAGCGTTGGCGGCGCAAAACGGCGGAAAAACTCATGCGTTGCTGCAGGTCTTCCACGGAGCCTTCGTTCGACGTTTTCGGATGGTCCAAAATAACGATAGCAAAAGAAAAACAGCAAACTCAAAGGATCACAGCCCTGTAAGCACGGAAATTCCCTCTAAACAACGGTGGGGAAATCTAACTACACAATTACTTTTCGTCATAACTGATCTCAGGACCCTTTATGGTGTATTGCGAATTTCCACAGCCATAACACTACCCCCTCCCCTTTTTACAGACTCGTCCCGAGCCGCCGAATTTTCGTGTGCCATCATGTGTAAGTTCTCCCCTCGTACGATTTACCTTCGGATCCCTGATTGCGACATTCATGGTATTCGTGTCCCCAAAATAAATAACCTACGGGCTGAGTAACTCATTCAACAAACCCACTCATACAGACGACTTAACGACATTGCCGGCGCTATGACTGACATGCCGGGGGCGCACTCATGTACAATACAACTTAACCTTACAAATTTTACACTAACCATGGCCCAGGATCGATGGACTCTGCAAAGAGAAAAAGTTAGCAGGGAGCCAGGATGCTCGCACGCAGTCTCTGGCTCATGCAATGCAGGTGACAGGGAACGTGGCCGGCTGCTCACACGCGGTCCATGACCTTCCCCTTTTGAAATGAACGCAGTGAACTGGCAAACGTTGCATGGGCTGCTAGTGCAGTCCCGTGTTGCAGCTGCCATCAGGGCAGTCCTTGCAATTTGCGCGAGGATCCTGGCGCACATGGCAATGAACAAAAAAGGGGGGGGATGCAAAACAGAACGGGGCTGGTGGACATGGGCAGTAGGCATGGCATGGCTCAGGTGAACAGGCAAGGCATGGCATGACAAGGCCGCTGTAGCAAACGCAGCCGGCAGATGAAATGACCAGCACAGGCCTTGCAACAAAAACAGCCGTCAGACGATCCGACCGGCACAGGCCTTCCAGTAAACACCAGCAGACGATCCGGCCGGCACAGGCCTTGCAGCAACAGCCAGCCAATGAAGTTGGCCAGCCTCTTGCCTTGAAATGGAGGTTGGTGGAGGGAGTGCGGTGGTGCTGGCCACTCGGAAGGCGGACTCGGACCTACCTACTGTCTCCCTCCCAACCTATCGCCTTTGCCTGTCTCTGTCCATACCCACACCCTTAATTTGTCAACACCCAATTTAGCCCCAACTTATTTTTTTGTTTTTATTTTTATTTTTTACTTCCCCTCTATAAATCGTCCCCTAACCCCCTTTATCGTCGTTGTTCGGCTAACCTATCCTGCCCTAGCCTACTCCCAACCCTTACGTTCCCTTCCTGGAGGGGAATAAGGGATCGCTAGCGTCCTGTGTCGAGGCCCAATAAAGCCTCAGGATGGCCTCCTCAGACTTCAGCGATCTTTACCCAAAGTGGGTCCAGCGGCCCACAACGAGAGCGAAGGGATGGATGGTGCGGAGGGGTACACTTCCTAATCTACCCTAACCATTTAACTGTTAACTACCCCGGGGCTTTCAACAAGCGCCTCTCGATTAATCTATTGGTTCGAACAACCAGGATTCCCGTCGCCTGTGTTGGTGTCCTCACAAATTTGGGCCTTGCCTCCCAATTTTTTTTACATGCCCTTGCACGGTCTCATGGCTGGGACGCGTGGCTCCCTTGACAGGAACCATCCTCTGCCGATTCTCTTACTATGGCACCCCCGGGCACTACAATGCCTCCGAGCCAACCAGCTCCCTAAACACCGGGGAGTGCCCTCCCTGGCGACTCCCCTGAAAAGCTCACGTGGCAGGCTGGTGCCCCGGGCCCCTTTCCTAGGGGCACCCGTGCCCACGACACTGCCCACGCGGCCAATGGCGCCCCGGGCCCCCGCATCATGCGGGCGCACCCGTGCCCACTACGCTATCCCGGTCCCCCATGGGCCCTTGGCCAACCATGGCCGACTAGCCTGGTGCCCGGGGTACCCACTCAGCAATACTCACTGTTCGCAGCCACGCTCCCAGCCTGTCAACAGGGCTCCTGCACCCCTCCAAGTGGGTATCGAGCCTACTTTTCCACCAACAACAAAACCACCTCCATTTTTCAATTTGTCTAACCCAGCTAACTCACTCTACAGTCTACACTGACCCCGGGGTCCCTTGGGCGGGAATCACTCCTCCTCCCCAATCACTCATCGCACCATGCATTCCACAATCACTCCATACACTCAGACCCATTGGCCTCACTCACTCATCACGTACTTTTTCCTTTCCACACTTCTCAACTCACACATCGCCGATTCCTGCCATCCTGCTCACTACATCCCCAAACTAAGTCGTGCTCCCACGTCGTCCCTTAAACTAATAGCACATCCTTTTAACACTACGTAGCTAAGCTACATCCCCTCTACACATCCAAAGTCTGTCTGTCCTCAAAATCCTCAAAAATCATTTCCCCTCCTAAATCTCAACTAAAATCCCTCCAACTAATCCATTCCACGAGCCCCATGAGGAGTTACCTCTGCCCCATGAAGCCGGTCTAACTGAACGAACCCATCCCCCTAACTAGTTCCATCCTGTGCCCGGGCAAGGGGATCTTCCACCCCTTGCCCAGGGAATACTGTTCACCCGAAGCGAGGCTAGCTTTTTTTTTTCACATGCGCAGCACCAGCGCGGCAACTCGCAACCTGCACACCTTGCCAGTGACGTCATGGCAGCTGTTCGCGCACCTCCTCCCTCTTGGACAGTACCATCCTGCAGGGATACCCCTCCTGCCGGATTCCAACCACACGTGCAGCCATGACGTCACCCTGCGCATCAAAAAACAAGCCTCACGTTTCGAGGGGTTCCCCACACGAACACATGTGCTCTGCCCGTCGGAGCCTCACACACACGCTCGCGTGGAGAACCCATCCGGTCCGAATCCGTTATCCAGCCTAACCTTTGTCCATCCGCGGGATCGGCAGCATCCACCGCTGGCGTTCCCGGACCGGGCTTCACTCCCGTAGTCGATGCGCACGCGGCGGTCTTGTGCGTAGCACGGCACGAACCTCGCGCTCACCGCCGTGCAAACCCGGCGCGGTCCCCAAAACAGCTACAGCCGCTACCCGGCCTCTCTCCCTCACTTGTCGCAGTCTCCGTCGCTATTCGACCCACGCACACCTGCGTGTTACGACGCTCATACACCACTCCATGACATTCACTCTCGGAGACGCGGCTGCGTGCTCTTGCATGCCCACCATCATCTCCCTCACATACTGCTCTCTCACACACACGGTCTCCCTTGCACTCGGCCGTTCACTCACGCATGCCCTTTCACTCGCACACATGCTTCCACTCACACAGGGCCTTCCACTCACTTGCGCCGTTTCACTCGCACCCGTGGTTTGTTCCACACACGGTGCGCTGGGAAGCACGCATTTCAGCACATTCGCAACCTCGCACACCACTCCACTCACACACGCGGTCCCTTTCACACAATGCCTTTCATCCACGCTATGCGTGCGTTGCAGCACGCATTTTGCCACACTCCTGAACACACACACACAGGAACATTCACACTGGGGATTAGTGCCACTACAAGGGGTTCCGGGGCCTCCATACCCCTCAAGCTCCTCGTGCACCCGTCCGCAGCACTCGCCCCCTGCATCTCTTCCCGCAGTGTTTGCGTCATGCCATTTATTTCGCTGTTTATTCCGTTTATTTCGTTTCCCATCTGTTGTGCCATTCCATCCATTTTGTTGTTTAATCCTGCCAGCATGGCACATAGATGGGCCATGTCAGATGCACTCGGCTGAGCCGATTCGGCCAGGATCGGGGGGTTTTGGCAGAGAGGGGGAGGGGAGGTGTCATACACCGCGGCCGCTGCCGCACCCATTTCGGGCTCTGGGTTTGGTTGGGGGAGTTCGTCTTGCACCACAAGCATTTCCTGCTCGGGGATTTCATCCTGAGCCATGGATTCTACACATTCTAAATCCATATCTACCCCAGGCTCCCCCTCGCCTTGAAACTCCATCTTATTTCGTGGAAGAAATAAATTTGAATCGCTCGTGTTTGGTGGGAATCGGGGGTCGCTCCACTCACCCCTGAACCGATTCCCGTGAATTTAATTGGTGACCGAGGTGGATTCGAATCCCACTCCTGACACCAGTGTTACGAATTCGCGCCCGCCGGCGTGCGATCGGCCGCTTCCCACTAACAGCAACCGCGTCGCCCACCGGACGGACAATTCAGTCGTGACCCTCCTGGAACTACCGCCAGGAGCCAGTCACGGGTGGGGGTTTAACCTCACCACAACCCAGTCCGCATTCTACCCGCGTGAAATAGGCTGAATCGCCGAATGTCGATATACCCAAGTACCCGCGCGGGTAGCGTACTGAGGAGTTGTACCACGCCGCAGGTCGGCTCCGGACACGAACCACTTAAGTGGTCGTTCCGTGCTAAGGGGATAACCGAGTGGAGTTATCGCCGACCTCGACGGTTCGGATTACTTACTGGGTGTCGAAACCCACTACCAATTTATTCCGCGATTCAAGATGGCACTTTCAATGGGGAAAGAGGCGACGAACGGGATACATTTCACACAAGGACATTTATTATACAACACATAAGCAGGCAAATAAGAACAACAGGCAAGCACGTATACAGGCAAATAGAAACAAAAGCAGGCAAACAAAAGCAAGGGCAAGCACTACGACCGAATATAATTAATAAATGTACAGTCACTTAAGCAGTTTTACTTGACTGGACGGCGCCACGCCAACATTCATTCAAAAACCCCAAGGAAACACAAGAAAAGACCCCCTCACAGACAAGGGGTCAGGCTGGACCACTTGGGTCTTTATGACACGAGACCTGGGAGACCGAACGGGTCCCGCGAGACCGTAGCAGGTTACCTGCACCCACGAGGTGCGACGGTCGGTGAGCCCTCTCCGGCACTCTCCTCTCATACGCGCCTCGACCCTGGACCACCGCTCGCAACCCTCACGACCTGGCGCCCAGAGGGAGAAGACGACCTTGACGATCCAGAGAGAGCGGATGATGTCGACGAAGAAGAAGCAGAGAGCGTCGACGAAGAGGAAGCAGAGCAATCCAGCACGAAAAAGAAGAGTGCGCGAGCCCAGCGTGCGGTCCGCCTTATATAGCGCGGGGCTCCGCCCCTTCGCTCCACCCCCTTTTCGGCTCCGCCTCCCTTCGAGCTCTTTTGAGAAGCTCCTCGAAAAGGGGCGTTCCCCCTCCCGACCGCCTCACGCCCCGTGTCCACCAATCGCGAGCGAGCTCTTCGCCGCTTCTCGTGCCAGCGTTGGCAGTGCAAAACAGCGGGAAAACTCGCGCGTTGCTGCAGGTCTTCCACCGGGCCTTCGTTCGACGTTTTCGGATGGTCCAAAATAACGATAGCGAAAGAAAAACGGCTAACTCAAAGGATCACAGCCCTGTGAACATGGAAATTCCCTCTAAACAACGGTGGGGAAATCTAACTACACAATTACTTATCGTCATAACTGATCGAAGGACCCTTTATGGTGTATTGCGAATTTCCACAGCCATAACAGTTTGCAAAACTTACCCAAAACGTATTCGACGTGTGCCAGCGTATTCGCCAAATTTTTCATACGTCGGCATACGCTGGCTAAAACGTCAAGGTGTGACAGCGGCTTAAATTATCGAAACGTTCTGTGTACATTACTAATGCATTATGCATACGTCCAACTCGTTATACACTATTATAATTATACACTATTATCGTTATACAATGAATACACTATTATACGCCCAAAACTGAAAAAAAAATCAATAGTTCAGCGTACGCCAGCGTTTTAGATAAATTTTGAGACGTTGCCATACGCTGGCTAAATCGTCAAGGTGTGACAGGGGCTTTAATAAATTATCACATAAAGTTGTGTAAGATTAAAGTTATTCAAATGCAGTAATACTTTAAATCAAAGTAATAATTAGATAAGTTTGGATTTGGATATTGCATTGCTGTGTTGACTGACTGTCTGGACACAATGTTGAGGTTGTGGGTCAAATGATGTTGAGTAATCCACTGATGTGGACCTGCGACCTGGGTTGTGGATCCGCCGTTTGGAGAGGTTCCTGAGCTGAAAGGATCAAAATCTCGATGAAGGACGGTGCCCAGCTGTTGATGTGGGCAGTGGGGAAATCAGTAAATTGCTTATAAGTTAAGGTTATAACTTCAAATAAAATAGTTTTTGTAAGTACTTACCAGTACATAATATATCTGTGTTTGCGTGTGTGTGTGTGTGTGTGTGTGTGTGTGTGTGTGTGTGTGTGTGTGTGTGTGTGTGTGTGTGTGTGTGTGTGTGTGTGTGTGTGTGTGTGTGTAGCTTCCTTCTTGGGATTACGGTCCAATTAGACTACAGGACTAATTGGTCTTTATTTTGATTCAGATTGCTTGGAACGTAGTTCGGGTGAAAGATTAATTAGCATTGTGCAGTGTCAGTTCGTCAATCAAAAAATAAACAAACACTCAGATCTTCTCCAAAAATACACACACAATTTTGATGAAACTTCATTACAACCTTGATCATCCAAGAAACTTTGTTCACAGATTTTTTTTTAATTATGGGTTTGCTCCCCCCCCCCCCCAAAATCGGTATTTACTTTCTTTTGCATTGCTATTTTGTGAGTCGTCCATGCCTACTAGTGGTTTGCTGGTTTGACCAGGTGAGTGCAGGGGCTTTGCCCCTACTTTTCACTGAGTAAACCAACACATGTAACTCTGACAATTCCTCAACAAAAAAACCCTCAGCCTCCTCCTCTCAACCGCCTCCCAGGCTCATAAAAGCAAACGGGAAGTTCAACGTCAAAACAGCAGAATACTTAACACTTTCTGTTCCCCTGTCATGCAATCCCCGACTTCACAGAAATCCATCACAACCGCCACCTCAACTCACGATTTCAAGAGACAATAGTCTGAAATAACAGCTAACCTGCGTAATCTCCTCAGTTAAAGCATGGCTTGAGGGAAAGGCTTCCAAAGGGTTTTGCTAAAGAGTTCTGAAGGGTTTTTCTTAAGGGTTCTGAAGGGTTTTTCTAAAGGGTTCTGAAGGGTTTTTCTAAAGGGTTCTGAAGGGTTTTTCTAAAGGGTTCTGAAGGGTTTTTCTTAAGGGTTCTGAAGGGTTTTTCTAAAGGGTTCTGAAGGGCTCTGAAGAGTTTTTCTTAAGGGTTCTGAATGGTTTCTCAAAAGGGTTCTGAAGGGTTTTTCTTAAGGGTTCTGAAGGGTTTTTCTAAAGAGTTCTAAAGGGTTCTGAAGGGTTTTTCTAAAGGGTTCTGAAGGGTTTTTCTAAAGGGTTCTGAAGGGTTTTTCTAAAGGGTTCTGAAGCGTTATTCTCAGGGGTTCTGAAGGGTTATTCTAAAGGGTTCTGAAGGGTTTTTCTGAAGGGTTCTGAAGGGTTTTTCTGAAGTGTTTTTCTGAAGGGTTTTTCTAAAGGGTTCTGCAGGGTTTTTCTAAAGGGTTCTGAATGGTTTTTACCCCGTGGGGTCTTCCACCCCACGGGGTCTAAGCACCGCTCACGTTCTCTCTTTTCTTGTTTACATTTCATTTGAACGTCTATTTGAACGTCATTTGAACGTAAACGGATCCGAACCAAACGTGACAGGTATATTCTAGAGACCATTCACCAGGCATTAACTAAGCCCAAAGTGCAATTCAGGCTCTTTGGGCCAAGAAACGGCCCTTTCGGCCCATTTTCTTTAAATTGTTATTTTTAAAAAAATTAAATGCGCTGGGCGATGCCTAACGCAAAATTAAGTCGCAATTAATGATGTGAAACTTCACTCTTGTGAGGAGTTCTGGTATATTTTTCTGATGCGATGAAAATCTTACCAAATTTCAAAACTATCTGTCATCTGTGCTATCGCTCACCTGAGAGTTGTACGAATGAACTCTCGTGGGGTATGTTCGCAATTCGAACTTGTTCTAAAGGGTCCTGAACGGTTTTTCTAAAGAGTCCTGAACGATTTTTCTGAAGGGTTTTTCTGAAGGGTTTTTCTGAAGGGTTTTTCGGACGGGTTTTTCAGAAGGGGTTTTCCAAAGGGTTTTTTCAAAGGGTTTTTTAAAAAGGTTTTTCCAAAGGGTTTTTCTAAAGGGTTTTTCTAAAGGGTTTTTCTGAAGGGTTTTTCTAAAGGGTTTTTCTAGAGGGTTTTTCTGAAGGGTTCTGAACAGTTTTTCTCAAGGTTTATCAAAAGGGTTCTGAACGGTTTTTCTGAAGGGTTCTGAACGGTTTTTCTGAAGGGTCCTGAACAGTTTTTCTAAGGGGTTCTGAACGGTTTTTCTCAAGGGTTCCGAACGGTTTTTCTAAAGGGTTCTCAACAGTTTTTCTACAGGGTCCTAAAGGGTACTTCTGAAGGGTTCTAAAGTTTAATTCTAAAGTGCTCTAAAGGGAAATTCTAAACGGTAATTCTAAACGGTGATTCTAAACGGTGATTCTAAAGGGTAATTCTGAAGGGTAATTCCAAATCATAATTCTGATGGCTTCTTAAGAATAATTTGAATGTGTTTCAAAGGGTAATTCTAAAGGTTAATTCTTTATGGTAATTCTCAAGGGTGAATCTAAAGGTTTTCTCTGAGGGGTTTTTCTCAATAGTTCTGACAGATTCCAAAGGGTAATTCTCATTGATAATTCATAAGGGTTTTAAAGGGTAATGCTAGTGGGTTCTAAAGTGTAATTCTAAAAGTTAATTTCCAAAGTTCTAAAGGGTAAATTCTAAAGTTCTAAAGGGTAAATGTTCTTTGGGGTTTTAAGGTTTTATATGGTTTTGGGGTTCTAAAAAGTCCATCTCTGAAAGGTCTTGGGGATGGTCTTGGGGTTGTAAAGTGTCTTTGGGTTCTAAAAGGTCTAAAGGATTTTAGGAGTCTTAGTGTTCTAAAAGCTCTGGGCAATCTGAGGGAGTGTCTTAGAGGTCTTAGAGTTCTAAAGGATTTTGGGGTTATAAAAGGTCTAATTGGTTTTAGGGGTCATAAGGCTGTTAGGAGTTTTAGGTATCTTGGGGCTCCAAATGGTCTTGAGAGTCTGAAAGGGTCACTTCCGGTTCTGGGTTTGGAGCATCGGCAGGTTCTCTCACGGCTCTGCTGACTTTCCGAAAGTTAAGTTTCCAGTCGTTATTTGTCCCGTTTTAACTGTTTATTTTCTCACCTACATGTTTCTGTGTTCCTAGTTCGATTTTGTTTCAAAAATCGTGCTATTTTGTGAGTTTTCGTCGACCTTGTCTTACCGGGTTCCTTGAGGCCTACCCATCCTTCCCCTCTTGGTGTACGATCCTTTTTATTTGTATTCTCTCCCGATGACCTTCAATATTCCTATTTTCCCCACTTTCCCAATGCCCTCCCATCTAAACACCATGTTTCTTGTCTTAAATTCAAAACAAACAAACAAAAAAACCTACCTTTCTCCCTGCACACCCACGAGCCATGATCCTTCTCTCTCTTTTTTTTTCTTCTTCTTCTTCTTCTTCTTCTTCCTACTTCTTCCCTAACGGCACACCATCTTTATTCTACTTGAGCTGACCCACTTTCACCATTACCCTCACGATTTCTTCCTACAATCTTCCATTCCCGAATCTTACCTATTCTTCAAAAATATATCAAAAATTAATAATTTTCCTTGTGTCCTTTCGATCTATACACATCCTGGAACCACGTGTCTCTCTCCACCCTCTTCCTGATACTTTTCATCGACCCAGCAGCTCCACTCTGCGTTTACAGTTCCAAATTCACCATACACCTCCACGATTTTACTTCAACCTTCCCTTTTCCGAATGTTACGCATCCTCATTTAACATAAATAAATTCACTTTTTGACGATACACCTCCCATAGCCAGGTACCTCTCCTGTAACCACGTGATCTGTTTCCACCCTCTGCGATTACCGATCCAAATTCACTATTCATCGAACAATTTTTCTCCAACCTTTCCATGACCTAATTGATGAAAACTCTCTCAAACAATCAATCTATAATTCCAGCAATCTCTGTGTGTGTCTGTCTGTTTGTCTGTCTGTCTGTCTGTCTGCGACCGCCGTTTCTCGACGACCGCCGGTCCGATCTCATTGAAACTTGCAAGGAATATTGCCGGGGACCCGCGGATGTGCCTTTTCGAGGTTTAATATCGATCGGACGAGTGGTTCCCAAGTTACGGCCATTTATCTGTCGACCAATGACAAGACACGGTGCTATGACATCACGAATGATGTCACAATTAATGTTTATTTATTTATTCTTTTTTTTATTATTATTATTTTTTTTTTGCACGATCGACGGTCCGATCTGATTGAAACTTGCCAGGAATATTGCCGGGGCCCCGCGGATGTGCTTTTCAAGGTTTGATATTAATCGGACAAGCGGTTCCCAAGTTACAGCCATTTATCTGTCAACCAATGACAGGACACGGTGCTATGACATCACGAATGACATCACAATTAATGTTTATTTATTTATTTATTTTTATTTCTTTTGCATGATTGAAACTTGCCAGGAATATTGCTGGGGACCTGCGGATGTGCCTTTTCGAGGTTTGAGAGAGAGAGAGAGAGAGAGAGAGAGAGAGAGAGAGAGAGAGAGAGAGAGAGAGAGAGAGAGAGAGAGAGAGAGAGAGAGAGAGAGAGAGAGAGAGAGAGAGAGGCTGCACATACTGGCACTCACTGACGGGCACATACTGGCACTCACTGACGGGCACACACCGACAGGCACACACCTACGGGCCCGCCCCTACGGGCCCGTACTAGTAATAATAACAATAATAATAATAATAATAATAATAATAATGATAATAAAACAATCTCTTACAATGCTTCATCTTCCTCTTTCATACGTGTGGTACTCATCACTACATCATAATGCACTACTCTTCTTCTATTTCAACAGACTGCTCTCAACTCGACCTTTCCTTCATACCTTGCCTAAAAAATCCAACCGCTACTGCGTTTCTTCTCTCCATTCTCTTAATTTGCCTTCATTGCATCCCTCAAGAAATGTCTTTAATCGCATCTCTGATCTAAAAAAACCCAAAAAAAAACAGTTTGCAATGAATGTTCACTTTCCATCACCCATTCTTTTTTTCCAACTTCAGTGCTAACTCACCCCTCTCACCTCTCCCTCTCAAAGCATCCATCACACTCTTCTCCCTCCAAGTCTCCCTCTCACCTTTCTCAAAAACTCCCCCTCACCTTTCTCCCTCAACTCTCCCCACTCACCCTTCTCACACCATTCACCCCCTCACTCACCCTTCTCAAAGTTGACCCCCTCTCATCCACAAAGCTTCCTCCTTCCCCTGCCCTCTCACCTCCATCTCATCACTCCACCTCCACAAATAACTTCTGCCCCTCTCTTTCCCCTCTCTCCCCCAGCACCACAGAACCTTTTCTCCTCCTCATCCAGCCATTCTGCAATCCATCACACTCTTTCAACAACTCTCCTTACCTCCCCCCCTCCTCCCTTGTCCTATCCTCCCCCTCCCCTCCCATCCCCTGCACTCAAAGCCCCCTTCCCTCCCTCTTCATCAACAGTGTGGACCTCAAACATCCGGGGCCTTCACTCAAACGTTACAGATCTTTACATACAGGTTGCCACTGACAAACCAGATATAATCTGCCTCACAGAAACTTTCCTCCCTCAAGACATCTCTGACTCCCAAGTATCTCTCACTGGTTACTCCCTCCTCCGGTATGACAGACCTGAGCCTTGTCCTGGTGGAGGAGTTGCTTTCTTCATCAAAGACTCTATTCCTCACTCTCCATGCACTGCCCTCACTCCCCCACACCCCCAGAAATATGTCTGGCTACGGCTTCCCCTCCACTCCCACCTCATGTTTATACGTGTACTGTACCGTCCACCAAACAGTGCTGACTCCATTTACACCTCACTATCCGAAAACATGGACCAACTTCTATCTTCTCATCCAAACTCTCTCTTCCTCATATGTGATGACTTCAATTGTCATCATGCCAGTTGGCAAGGTGTGGGTACCTCTCTCACGGGTCCATGACACTTCAGCAAAAGCTTTCTGCGAGTCATTGGGAATGACTCAATTGGTCAATTTCCTTACCTGTATCTCAACCAATGGTACTCTATCTCTTCTGGATCTGATTTTGACAAATTTCTCTGAAAATATCGGCTGTTCTTCCTCCACTCCAATCGGTTCTTCTGACCACATGCTTGTCAAAGTGGACATCTCTCTCGCTGTTATCAGAGAACCACCTCAGTGCCGTCGAGTCTGACATTTCACTCAAGCCGACTGGCAGGGTCTCCAAACAGCCATCAAACTTCTCGACTGGTCTCCCATCGCTACTTTCTCCAACATCAACTAATCCTGGGAATTCTTTCAAAGAAACTTGCTCTCTCTCTCATGCACAGATTTATCCCCTCTCATCTTCAGTTGTCCTACCCTTCCTCCCGCCCATGGTTCACTGAAGCTTGTGGCGAGGCAGTTGTCCTGAAACAACTTGCCTTTGCCTCATGGAAAGCAAACCCAACTGAGGGTAATCTCAGTTCCCTTCATAAAGCTCGAAACAAGTGTGTTTCTACCCTAAGGAGAGCCATAAAACAACATTTTTCTAATCTCAAGTCTGAACTCTCAAACCTCTCTTCCTCCTCCAAATCCTGGTGGCATCAAATCAAATCAGTTTCTGGTGTATGTTCCCCCTGCATCCCTTCCCTTACCTCAAAAGGCCGCACTGCTGATACCGCACGTGAAAAGGCTGAATGCCTAAACTCGGTATTTGTATCGAAATCTTGTGTCAAAAGCCCATCGCTTTCTGTACCCACCTTACCCAGTCGCACCCAACTGTCCCTGGACTCTGTGTCCTTTTCTATGTTTCCCTCAGGAGAGCCAGAGAGTAAGCTCTCAAATGTAAGCTCTCCATATGGACAAGGTGGAGAGCTTTTTGTCAAACCTTGACTCAGATTCTGCAACTGGTCCAGATGGCATCAGCCCACGTGTCCGACAAACCTGCTCCTCTGCTCTTGCTCACCCTCTCTCTGTTCTATTCACCCTCTCATTTGCTCAAAGTCATCTGCCATCTGCTGGGAAATCAGCAAACATTACCGCCCTGCATGAAAATGGTGCAAAAACAGATCCCTGCATCTACAGTCCAATCAGCCTTCTCCCAATCATCAGCAAGGTTATGGAATCCATCATCACTTCAGACATTAAATCCTTCCTCTTCTTCAATGGCTTGATTTCTGAGGATCAATTTGGTTTCAGACCAGGTCATTCTACCCTGGATATGCTGCTTCTGCTCTCCCAACAATGGATGGAGCTCCTCAATGCTGGACATAAAATCAGAGCCATATCCCCAGACATATCACGTGCTTTTGACACAGTCTGGCACCCTGCACTACTCACCAAACTCTCTTCCCATGGTATTCAAGGCCATCTCCACTCATGGCTCGCAGACTTCCTCTCCTGTCGCAGTCACCGTGTGACCCGAAATGGAGTTCTTTCATCCCCTCTTCCTGTCCAGGCTGTAGTTCCTCAAGGCAGCGTTCTGGGCCCTGTTCTTTTTCTGGTTTTCATCAATGATCTCTCCGACTCTCTGGAAAATCCTCTTTATCTCTTTTGCTGATGATTCCACCCTCTGCCATAACATTTGTCAACCCACAGAGTGGAAAGCAGCAGCTTCTTCACTCACTGCAGATCTGGGTAAAATCACAAACTGGTCCAACACGTGGAACGTCTTTCAGTCCGGACAAATCTCACACTCTCACTATGTCTCTCCGAAAGGACCGTTTGGAACCCCCCCCCCATCCACTTTCTCAACAATCCTCTGGAAGAAGTCCTCTCTTTCAAGCTTCTGGGTCTCACTATCTGCCATGATCTTTCCTGGGAAAGCCATATTTCCAACCTGGCCTCCAAAGCCAGTCGCCAACTGGGAATCCTCCATCGTGCAAAGTCCTTCCTCAGCCCACCTGAGCTCCTGACCACATACAACACTTTCGTCCACAGCCTGATGGAGTACTACTCTCTCCTCTGGGCTGGTGCTCCTGCCTCTCACCTTTCTCGGCTTCAGGCTGTGGAAACCAAGTCATTAAGGATAATTGGCGTCTCGGATCATTGGTGGCGATGAGGCTGAGGCTTTGGGCCTCTCACTCTGTCACCGCAGGCAGGTCAGTGGTCTTTGTCTTCTACCGTCTCCTCTCCGGCCTCGCACCCCGTGCTGTGTCTGCGATTTGTCCCACCATATTTGCGCAGGACGCTCAAGGTACACCAACAACCCCCTTCTGGTAAAACTACCAAAATCTTTTTTCCTGCCTTTGGAATAAACTCCCTCACTTTGTTCAATCCCATTCTTCCCTCCAGGCCTTCAAAACAGCTGTTCACCACCACCTCTTATCATCCCCCATCCAATTCCTCGATCTTTTCTACCCCGTTAATCCACCCCAAACCCACCTCCTTCAAATTCCCTGCATTCTTTCCTGAAAGTACCCGTAATGTCCATGTTGTATACCACATGTTCCCCACCCCATCCCTCTCCCTTCCACAGATCTCAGGGTGTCTCTGTTCCACACTGTTTTGTCCTTCCCACTCCCACCCCTCTTGTCTCATGCCCCACCCCCCCCCCTTGATGTACGTTGTGTGTTAGCTCTCCACGAGCCCCGACAAGGTATACAAAAAACAAAGGTGTTCGGGTTCTAAACGGTCTTAATGGGTCTTAAGGAGTCTCAAGGTTTTCAAAGTGTCAAAATGGTAGAAAAAGGACTTTGAGTAAAAGGCCTAAAAGTGACTAAAAATGATGAAAAGGACTTTCCCCGATCCGCCTCCAAGCCCACCCCAACTCTATCCTTCCCTCCCCCTTGCTGTCCCATTCTTCAAAGCAAGAAGGCATTCATGACACGAAGAGATTTGCATCACTCAAATGTTTCCCTCGGGAGAGCCAGATTGTGTGGGTAGGGAAGATATGTGAGTCCGCAGGAATGGATCAAACTCTGGAGGAGCAGTGACTGCAGCTCCCCCTGAAGTAATTTGTCCATGGCAGCCAGTGGTGTGGAGAAATGGCGAATCGTCAGAGAGGAGGTTTGATTGGGCGACCAGCTGTAAAGAGACCCCTGGCGACCCGTATTAGGCCAAGAGAGCCTGGATGTGTGGAGACCCACTCCGGCGAGGCATACAGCAAAAGAGCTGTTTGGCTGTCAGGGACCGAATAGTTGAAGGGGGGGGCAAAGAAGTCGTGAGTCGGGCGACTTGTTTTTGGACTGCGGGCACCACAACTGGAAGTGCCCCCACCATTTTTGTTGTACAGTACCTCCCCGCTGCCTAGTTGAGGATCACACATGTGTAATAACATTTCAGCCATGGTCTTGCAGTGTTGGAATGAATGATTGATATTGGGTTTATGTATGAGTGTGTAAGGGAAGGTTCACTTAATCCATGTCACTAACCTGTACCAGAGAGAAAGCTCGCAAAAATTCGGATAGGTAATATAAATTGGGACGGCTCCGCAGGTTTCGATCCACCTCCGCAGGTTTTTGGCATTGCGGCATCCACCGGGGAACAGTCTTTAGAAGGGTGATGCACAAACGTTAAAAATACTTCTTTCAATAAGGTTTTGTCTCTTATCGTAGATTTGTGTGTTTTCTGACATTACCTACCCGCCCCAGGAGTTAGGAGCAAGGAACCAAGAGTTTTGCAAATATTTGAATTGTATTTAAGGGGTGTAGAACATGAACAAGAATAGATAAGTTAGCTACGGCTCGCTTCCCATAACCCTCCTAATTTATTTCATAGGCTAATTACGTGTGAGTCAGTAAGTGGTAAGGCTGGAATGGTAACGCCTGCATTGAACCTTGCATAAGATATGGTTCCGGTGGTGGGGGGGGGAGGGGTTGGGGAGACTGTGTTACAGTTGTGGGAGTGGATGGAGAAATTTCATCAGAAAGTTAGGATTGAATAGAGTTGTTTGGTTCGTGGACGTGGAGGAGACATCTCAATGAAAATTAAGTCAGGAGACTGCGAGCTGAAGTGTTACATGTCACCACACTGGTGGTGGTGTGGTGTTAATTAGATCTGGATCAAGGACAATTTCCCCCAGTGTGTGATTGCCCACTGTGATCTATTCCTACGTTTTTTAATTTACTTGCCAACCATGAAGGAGTTGCGTTTTATACCAACAACCATAACCACAAGCAAGCCAGGCATGCCGAGCAGGCAGAGGCCCCGCCTTCCCGGGTTTCGTGCGGGACGTCTTGGTACCCGGTCATCACTGCCAGCAGTAAAAAAAAGTGGTAGTTTGAACAAGTTCTGGTGAGGGTCTACAATCTCTGATTACTCTTTCTAGTTGATTTTGTTATATATTTTGTTATTAAAAGAGCATGCCGTGGTGGGACGTATTAAGCTGCTTTATATACCTTAACACAGCGTGCATTTAAAACATGGGAATTCTCACAGATTTTTTGTGGTATAGTCGAGTCTTGAAGGGTCAACAGGATCTAGTCTTTGGGTCCTTGGGGTCTTTTGGGTCCTTTGGGGCTTTGGGAACTTTTGGGTCTTTTTTTTGGATACATTATTGGGACGGGGAACATGGGGAATAGAAGATGGACATTACAGGGACTTTCAGGAAGGAAAGCAGGGAATTTGAAGGAGGTGGGCTTGGGTGGTTATCGGGGGTAGAAAAGATCGAGGCTTTGGGTGGGGGATGATAAGAGGTGGTTGTGAACAGCTGTTTTGAAGGCCTGGAGGGAAGAATGGGAATGAATAGAGTGAGGGAGTTTATTCCAAAGGCGGGAAAAAAGAGGAATGAAAGAGTGAAGGTGAGCAGTGATTCATGATTTTGGTAGTTTTACCAGAAGGGGGTTGTTGGCGGACCTTGAGCGCCCTGCGGAAATGTGGTGGGGACAAAGCGCAGAGAGAGCAGGGGTGGGCGAGGCTGGAGAGGAGACGGTGGAAGACAGAAAGACCACCGACCAACCTGCGGTGATTGAGAGAGAAGCCCAAAGACTCAGCCTCATTGCGGGAGATGCCAATGATCCGAAATGCCTTGGTTTCTACAGCGTGAAGCTGAGAAAGGTGGGAGGCAGGAGCACCAGCCCAGAAGGGAGAGTAGTACTCCATCGGTTGCGGACAAAATCTTTGAAAGTCGTCAGGAGCTCAGGTGGGCCGAGGAAGGACTTTTTTTTTTTTGGAGAAATTATTTTTCGGCAGTTTTCTGCCGTTGATAATGCGTCTTTTACACGGCCTTATTAAATGCATTACATTAGTTCTTGCTTCCTGTCGTTTGTGTCATCCTGTCGTTCTGAAGGATCGTGGTGATTGCCTTAGACAAGGATTGTGACGATTGCGTTCTACAGACGGTTCTGGTCGTGTCTGGAGCGGTCTGAGACAGTGGCGAGTGTGGCTTGGTCCCGTTCGTGGGCCGTGGACTTCGGGTTGTGGGTTCGAGTCAGTGGAACCGCACGAGGCGGGGAGGTACCCGGCTCTACCGAGAAAAGACCTACGGGTCCATTTCGTGTGTGTGTGTGTGTGTGTGTGTGTGTGTGTGTGTGTGTGTGTGTGTGTGTGTGTGTGTGTGTCCGTGGGCCCTGCCTGTTAAGTAGAGCTGTTTACGTGTTTTCTTTTCATTGTGCATTGCATTTTATTCGTGATAACTCTACTCTGTGTTCCCCTCCCGATTATTCTTTATAAGTAAACCCCCTTTTGTTAAATGTTCCAGCTCGTTTCTGTGTTTCTTTCATTGGCTCGGCACGCTGTGTATTGAGAGATAGCGAGGGTAAATTGTTCATTTGGTCCGGCGCAGCTCTGGTAACTCTGCTCGGTAACGCCAGATCTGAGTCGTTATCTGCGACTCGGATCGGACAGAGTCGGCTGAGGCTGTGGTTCCCCGGTAGTTAGACTGCGTGGGTATTTAGGTATATTAAAATTAGGCAATTAAGCCTACCCCACGCCATCGAAGTATTTGCGACCACGGTCCTTTAAGTGACCCGTCGGCTCCGGAGTTATCCGTGGTGACGACCTAAAATTCCGGGTGTTCGGTGGAGCCGACTCTACTGCTCCACCGAGCAGTCGTGCTCACCACCGATACACGGCACCACAACAATATCATATATATATATATATATATATATATATATATATATATATATATATATATATATATATATATATGTATATATATCTTCTTCTTGTTCTTTCGGCTGGTCCCGTTCGGGGTCGCCACAGCAGATCATCCGTATGATCTGCATAGTGATTTGGCACATGTTTTACGCCGGATGCCCTTCCTGACGCAACCCTGGTCGCCTATTACGACACAGGGATATGGTACACCTATTTTAACCGGGGTATACACCGGCCCAGTACACTGGTACTCATTTTGCCGACCTCGGAAGGATGACAGGCTGAGTCAACCCCCTGGTGTATTAATTCAGTGGCCCAACGAGGCTTGAACTCAGGACCTTTTGGATCCCAAGCCGCTGCCCTAACCACTGCGCCAACACCAGGAGATATATATATATATATATATATATATATATATGTATATATATATATATATATATATATATATATATATATATATATATATATATATTGTTGCGGATTCGCGCCCGCCGGCGTGCGAGCGGCCACGTAACTCGAATCGCGGCACGTCGCCCACCGGACGGGTCGCCCACCGGACGGACAATCCCGTCGTGACCCTCTCGGACTAACGCCGGGAACTAGTCACGGGTGGGCCTTTCGGCCTCACCACGATCGTGCCAATCGGCCCCCCGCGTGGGATAGGGTTGCTCGCCAAATTCGACCTACCTAAGTACCCACACGGAGGGTAGACAGGGCGATCGCACCTCGCTGCAGGTCGACTTCGGACACGGGCCACTTTAAGCGACCCGTTCCGTACTATCGGGATAACCGAGCAGTGTTATCGTCAACCTGGACGGTTCGATTAATTATCGGGCGTTTTAGCCCACGACCAACCCTTTACGTGAAGTAAGATGGAGATTCAATAAAGGAAAAGACGAAGCGAAACGGGAAAACAGTTCAACATAAAGCACATTTATTTCGCGATGAACGGAAAGCACACATATACAATTACACCAAAAGCAAATGTAAAAGAAGAAGAAACACACAATAATACACAAAAAGCAAATGTAAAAGCAAAACACAATGCAGATATACCACCGACTACCGAGCACACGGCAACACTTATACAGTTTTACTTCACAGACGGCGCTGACAACACATATACTCAAAGCAAAAGAAAAGGACCACCCTCAAGGATGATGGGGGCAGACGGGCCTGGGGCCGAGACCGCGTCGGGCCTACCCGTCTGATGATGAGCCACAAAATGGTGGTGGCGCCCCGACTCCGCGGGCCTCGCGGACAGTGTCTGGAATGGGGTGGGAACGGGGCCCCCTTCTCGCACTATCTCAGCGCGGGGGGAAACAGGAGGGGGTTGTTGATGCTCGGGGGAAGGAGGATATCTCCCTGGCTCGGGTCCCGCGACGAGCGTCTCCACCACGACCTTGGTCGCGTTCCCGGCCTCTCCTCTCCGCAGCTCCCCGACTCTGACACGAGCACCCCCTCGACTGCCTTCGCCGCCGCCACCTCTCCAACTCTCCACAGCTCCGTCCAACTGCCTTCTCCGACTCCTCTCTTGACTGGCTCTTCCCAACTCAACTCCGAACTGCTTTTTTGGCGAGCGAACGTGGCCCTTTATAGCCCCCGTGGCCTCGCTCCTTCACCTTCGACCCTTTACCTCTGGCTGGCTCCCCGTTGGACAGAGGAAAAGTGGGCGTGAATGCTTTTTGATCCATGAATCTGCATATAGCGATATTACTCCGACGCACCTGGAGGCGGGGCCAAATCGCCCCACGCTCACCGATAGGACGGAACAGAAGTGGGCGTGAGTCGTTTTTGATCCGATTGCTTCGGAAAGGCTGGTGTTTTCGCACCCCTACTCGGTGCGCGCCCTGCATGAGTCCAGTATCGGTGCCCACAAGCGGCGCGGAAATGGCGGTGATGCGATGGTTGCGAGGGCGAGTTGTGACGGTAAAGGTCGTGGCTGTTAGCGTTGTTGTTGTTGTGAAGCGGCGTTGCGGCTGGTGGTTGTTGTGTGATGGCTGTTGAGACGTGGTTGGTGGTGGTAGTAATGGTAGTAATGGTAGTAATGGCGGCTGGTCCAAAATAAAGATAGTAAAAGAAAAACGGCTATCTAAAAGGGTCGCAGCCCGCATGAATGACATTTATTCCCTCTAAACAACGGGTTTGGGCCTAACCACACATATATTTACAGAGATATCTCACCTAAGGGACCTGAATGGTGGTTTGCGAATTTCGTCAACCACAACAATATATATATATATATATATATATATATATATATATATATATATATATTTATATATCACTCCTCTCTGCACGTGCACGATCAGGAAAAATTCAGAGGCAAAGTACTACAAAACCCCAGGTTTGTTTTCCGATGAATGTTCCCATTAGTGTTCAAAATATAACATTCAATTGAAATTAAGTTGTTCGTTGATCATAAACTAACATTTGTGGACAGACAGACAAAGAAAGTGAACCAACTGCTTCACCCCGCTTTTCGCTTCACGTGTGTGAGTAACATCTGGCTGGCATGGATGTCTTGTTTTTCTCTCTCGATGGTACCGTCTTCGTACCTCCTCCTCCTACACCTCCTCCTACATATGCAGCACAAGGCTGTGGGTAGAATCGTTGGCTGAGGGCGCGGCTGTGCCACTGATGCAGTGCCCCTATTACCAGTACACTGGTCGTCATTTCACTGACCTTGGAAGGATGACAGGCTGGCTGAGTCAACCCCAGCTAGTGTTAATTCAATGGCCGACATGGGCTCGAACTCAGCACCCAAATATCCCAAGCCAGCCACCCTACCAACACCAGGCTTGTCTTCATGCCATCTTCATACAACAACTTGTGGACTGGAGTACATGCATAAATGTAATCACTATGTTCCTTCCCGTGGCTGTTCTACAATGAAAGAACCGGACAATGTGTACGTTATTGTAGTCTTCAGGTGGTGTTATAAATATTCTCTCCAAAACTCAAAGTTGACAATGACATTTATTTTTTTATTTTTGTGTCATAAAAATTTGATCATCCAAAGTAATGGACTCTAACCTTCCTTCCTCGGCAGTTTACCATCAGGTGTGGAAAACGTCGCATGGTTTAAATCGGTGACAATGGTGAAAATGGTTTTATTTGGGAGTCCTCCTGTCTCCATGCACGCACCACGTCACCCGTCAATGCATCAACGGTGTATCTTTCCCTTCTGTGGGTTCTCTCTTTGTTCGAGTTCATTCAGCTCCCTTTGTCGCTTCTTATCGTTGCACTTTCTAACTAGAGGGGGGAGCACTCGGTAGAGTGCAAAACCTCCACCGCCAATACTGCTAGGTCACTCAAGTGAACCTCGATATTCTATTCATTCAATTTGACGTCAACAGTGATCACAGAGTTATAGTTTGCAACTTTCCCTTGTACATACTGAATTCATTCGTCATAACTAGATTCCTTGAGACAGAAATTGATTTTACGTGGGTATATCCAGCTGAAGTTCCAAAATCAGCCGCAATTATAATTTTGGCATGTTTTTGTTGGAAATCACTTATAACATGTGGAAATGCAAAAAAATAAAATCGAAATTTGGTTGAAAAAAAAAATTGCAAATTTTTTTTTTCTCTAACAATTTTTTTTTTTGGGGGGGGGGGGTTGAAATCACTTAAAACATGTAGAAATGCAAAAACAAAAATTCAAATATTTTTTCAAAATGGCCGCCATAGCGCCAAGTCCAAAATGGCCGCCAAGTCCAAAATGTCATGGCATGATCCTTGGACCATACCTAACCCCACCAAGTTTCGTCGAAATCTATCGAGGAGTTTTTCCGTAATACTGTTCACAAACAAACAAACAAACAAACAAACAGACAGGGGTGAAAACAGTAACCTCCGTCCATCTTCGATGGCGGAGGTTAACTAGAGGGGGAGCACTCGGGAGAGTGCAAAACCTCCGCCGCCAATACTGCTGGATCACTCAAGTGAACCTTGTATCTTATTTATTAAATATGATGTCAACAGTGCTGAAAGTTATAGCTCTTTTCTCCAACATTTTTTTTGGGGGGGGGGGGGGGTGGAAATCACTTAAAACATGTAAGAATGCAAAAAAAAAATCGAAATTTTGTTGAAAAAAAGCTTGCAAAAAATTTTTTTTCTATAACAATTTTTTTTGGGGGGGGGTTGGAAATCACTTAAAACATGTAGGAATGCAAATTTTTTTTCCCTTTTTGGGGGAGGGGCTAACAATTTTTTGGGGGGGTGTTGGAAATCACTTAAAAACATGTAAAAATGCAAAAAAAAAATTTTTTCCCCTTTTTTTGGGGGGGGGTAACAATTTTTTTTGGGGGGGGTTGGAAATGACTTAAAACATGTAGAAATGCAAAAAAAAATTCTATTTTTGGGGGGGGTAAAAAAAATTGGGGGGGGGTTTGGAAATCACTTAAAACATGTAGAGATGCAAAAAAAAAAAATTTTTGGGGGGGGGGAACAAGTCTAAAATCTAATGGCATGATCCTTGGACCATACCTAACCCCCCCACCCCACCAAGTTTCGTCGAAATCCGTCGAGGAGTTTTTTCCGTAATCCTGTTCATAAACAGACAGAGGTGAAAACAGTAACCTCCGTCCATCTTCGATGGCGGAGATTAAAAATGGCATTGTCAACTTTGAGTCTGCTTTGTTCGTCTGGTACCTGAGGCAGAAGATGCTGAGCGAGAATCGGGGCCATTGGTTCTGGTAGAAACTCCATCGTTCAGTTTTTGTTTCTTGACATTTCTCTTGGAGAATTTCGTACTTGGAAATAACTCGTCAGCATTTCTCTGAAAGATCTCTGGCCCTCCTTGTTTGCCCTCCCGAAAATGGCAGCTACATACGCGGGAACTTGTGCTTGGTTGTCTGTCTGCACGTCTAGGTAGGAAGAGACATAAATAAACAATGTATATTTTTTTAATGCAGAACAGCCAGAGGAATGACTTTGGCAGTGAGCACGGAATGAGAGGGTGAGTTCACAAATTCTGCGACGTCAACATTTCGCAAACTGTTCTGAAAGGATTAAAAGCGATAAATCACCTTATTTGTTCAATCCATCGTTGCTTAACACTTGGTTCCTTCGGAAAACGATAAAAGCTGCAGGTATGGCTCTCCGATTGGTGATTACAATCGGGAGCGAAACACTGCACCATCTTCACAGAGCAATGGCGGCCGTATTCTACGGTAGTGTAGAACCAGGCCGTGCGTTGTCATGCCAACGTGACGTCACACTTCGGAGCTTCAGCGCTGTGTGTTCGGTTCCATTATCAACCGGTTCGTTGAAGTGCTTCAGCCACTTGGCGAGCGCTCGACAAGCCGATTGTTAATGGAACACACGCTGGTGTATCTTTGAAAAACCGATGTCTTCTTGTCATGAAATTATTGATTATATATCGCTGAGGAAATTGATGTTTTGTTCGGGAACGATGGAAGCGGCGGTCTACTATACACCGTCCAAAGAGAACTGTGTCCCTCCTGATCGGCCACGCGGTGAACGCACGTTTGCTTCGTGCACCGTGTATGTTAAATATAAAAGTAAATACCATCGTTTTGTTTTTATTACCTCCGCCACCAGAGCTGGACGTGGGTTACCTTTTCACCCATGTATGTTTGTTTGTGAGGAGGATATCTCAAAAAGGTTATGGAGGGATTTGGACCGAACTTGCTGCACAGGTTCGACGCGTGACACGAACGAATTGATGAGAATTTTCAAAGTGATTCTCCACACGATCGAGAGAGTTCTCATCTGCATTGTACCTTGCGGAAACTGTGAAGTGAATGTAAAATGTCGGGAATTGCGGTCATTATACATTACCCCGTGCTCACGAAGCGAAAATCGGGGTTAAGTAATCGGTCGTGTACGTACGTACGTGTCTGCATTGTGTTGAGAGTGTACCTTGAAAACCGTTCAACGGTGGAAATTCAAACTTCACCACATGTCACGTGACCGTTTTAATGGAGCGCATCGTGAGCGTACATCGAAAATTTGTGTGTTCTTTTACGTCATGACCGCGATTGTGATGACGTAAATTGGTTCCCACAAAGGTTTATTTTACCATGGAGGGGGTGTCACTGTCCGTGGTAATGGCATGCCGGGGAATCACCCTGAGTGGCTTGGAGGGAGACACAAAACAAAGCTGCCGTCGGTGTTTTATCATCACAAACAATCATTATATGAAAAAAAATTGAAGGAATAATTGCAGGCCGCTGTTAGGTCTTATCTCCCCGGGGTGTTTTTTTTTTTTTTTTTTTTTTTTTTTTTTTTTTTTGTATACCTTGGTCGAGGCTCGTATGAGAGCTAACACACAACTCACAGCAAGGAGGCATGAGACAAGAGGGGCGGGAGTGGAAGGGACAAAACATTGGGGAACAGACACAGGTGAACTGTGGAAGGGAGAGGGATGGGGATGGGACGGGGAACATGGCGAGGGGAAGATGGACATTAAAGGGACTTTCAGGAAGGAAAGCAGGAGAATTGAAGGAAGTGGGCTTGGGTGGATTATCGGGGGTAGAAAAGATCGAGGATTTGGATGGGGGAAGATAAGAGGTGGTGGTGAACAGCTGTTTTGAAAGCCTGGAGGGAATAATGGGAAAGAATAGAGTGAGGAAGTTTATTCCAAAGGCGGGAAAAAAGAGGAATGAAAGAGTGAAGATGAGCAGTGATTCGTGATTTTGGTAGTTTTACCAGAAGGGGGTTGTTGGCGGACCTTGAGCGCCCTGTGGAAATGTGGTTGGGACAAATCACAGAGAGAGCAGGGGGCAAGGCTGGAGAGGAGTCGGTAGAAGACAGAAAGACCACCGACCAACCTGCGGTGATTGAGTGAGAGGCCCAAAGACTCAGCTTCATTGCGGGAGATGCCAATGATCTTAAAAGCCCTGGTTTCGACAGCGTGAAGTCGAGAAAGGTGGGAGGCAGGAGCACCAGCCCAGAGGGGAGAGCAGTACTCCATCAGGCTACGGACAAAAGCTTTGTAAGTGGTCAGGAGCTCAAGAGGGCCGAGGAAGGACTTTGCACGACGGAGGATTCCCAGTCGGCGACTGGCTTTTGAGGCAAGGTTGGAAATGTGACTTTCCCAGGAAAGGTCATGGCAGATAGTGAGACCCAGAAGCTTGAAAGAAAAGACTTCTTCCAGAGGATTGTTGAGAAAGTGGATGGGGGGTTTTGTAAACGGTCCTTTCGAAGAGACATAGTGAGAGTGTGAGATTTGTCTGGATTGAAAGACATGTTCCACGTGTTGGACCAGTTTGTGATTTTATCCAGATCTGCAGTGAGCGAAGAAGCTGCTGCTTGCCGGTCTGAGGGATGACAGATGGTACGGCAGAGGGTGGAGTCATCGGCAAAGAGAAATAGAGGATTTTCCAGAGAGTCCGAGAGATCATTGATGAAAACCAGAAAAAGAACAGGGCCCAGAACGCTACCTTGAGGAACTCCAGCCTGCACAGGAAGAGGGGATGAAAGAACTCCATTTAGGGCCACACGTTGACTGCGACAGGAGAGGAAGTCTGCGAGCCATGAGTGGAGATGGCCTTGAATACCATGGGAAGAGAGTTTGGTGAGTAGGGCAGGGTGCCAGACTGTGTCAAAAGCACGTGATATGTCCAGGGATACGGCTCGGATTTCCTGTCTGGCATTGAGGACCTCCATCCATTGATGGGAGAGCAGTAGCAGCATATCTAGGGTAGAGTGACCTGGTCTGAAACCAAATTGATGATTGGAAATCAAGCCATTGGAGAAGAGGAAGGATTTCATGTCTGAAGCGATGATGGATTCCATAACCTTGCTGATGATTGGGAGAAGGCTGATTGGTCTATAGTTACAGGGATCTGTTTTTGCACCTTTTTATGCAGGGCAGTGATGTTAGCAGATTTCCAAGCAGATGGCAGATGACCTTGGGAAAATGAGAGGGTGAATAGAACAGAGAGAGGGTGAGCAAGAGCAGAAGAGCAGGCTTTGAGGACACGTGGGCTGATGCCGTCTGGACCGGTTGCAGAATCTGACTCGAGGTTTGAAAGCAAGCTCTCCACCTTGTCAGGAGAAAAGGATACAGAGTCCAGGGACAGTTGGGTGCGACTGGGTAAAGTGGGTAGAGATAGTGATGGGTTTGGGACACAAGATTTAGCTGCAAACACCGAGTTTAGACATTCAGCTTTATCACGTGTGGAATCAGCAGTGCGGCCATTTGAGGTAAGGGAGGGGATGGAGGGGGAACATACACCAGAAACAGATTTGATTAAACGCCACCAGGATTTTGAGGAGGGAGAGAGGTTTGAGAGTTCAGACTTGAGATGAGAAAGATGTTGTTTTCTGGCTCTCCTGAGGGTAGCTACACACTTGTTCCGAGCTTTGTGGAAAGAACTGAGATTGCCCTCAGTTGGGTTTGCTTTCCATGAGGCAAAGGAAAGTTGTTTCAGGACAACTGCCTCGCCACAAGCTTCAGTAAACCAAGGGCGGGAGGAAGGGTAAGACAACTGAACACGAGAGGGGATAAATCTGTGCATGAGGGAGAGCAAGTTTCTTTGAAAGAATTCCCAGGATGAGTTGATGTTTGAGAAAGTAGTGATAGGAGACCAGTCTGTAAGTTTGATGGCTGCTCGGAGACCCTGCCAGTCGGCTTGAGTGAAATGCCAGACTCGACGGCGGTGAGGTGGTTCTCTGATAACAGCCAGAGAGATGTCCACTTTAACAAGGACGTGGTCAGAAGAACCAATTGGAGCGAAGGAAGAGCAGCAGATATTGTCAGGGAAATTTGTCAAAATCAGATCCAGAAGAGATGGAGTACCATTGGTTGAGATCCGGGTCGGGAAGTTGACCGATTGAGTCAGTCCCAATGAGTCACAGAAAGCTTTTGCTGATGTCCCATGGCAGGTGAGAGAGGTACCCACACCTAGCCAACTGGCGTGATGACAATTGAAGTCGCCACATAAGAGGAAGAGAGAGTTTGGATGAGAAGATAGAAGATGGTCCATGTTTTCGGAGAGTGAGGTGTAGATGGAGTCATCACTGTTCGGTGGACGGTACAGTACACATATAAACATGAGGTGGGAGTGGAGGGGAAGCCGAAGCCAGAGGTATTCCTGGGGGTGTGGGGGAGTGAGAGCAGTGCAGGGAGAGTGAGGAATAGAGTCTTTGATGAAGAGAGCAACACCTCCACCAGGACGAGGCTCAGGTCTGTCATACCGTAAGAGGGAGTAACCAGGGAGAGATAGTTAACCAGGTGTTACCCCACCTGCCCTCCCTCGCCCCCCCCCCCAATCCCCTTGGCGTCCCTGCACGCACCAAGTCCTTCCCAAGACTGCTATGTAGTTGTTGGTGGCCATCTCGACGGTTCTTCACCAGGGTACCAGATGAAAACAATCTGAGAATCAGCACCACCAAGGGTAAATGCCTAATTCGTGGTGAGCACAAGAGTGAGATCGTGGGAGGGTTGAGTGGTGGTGTTACTTTGCATTCCTGATCAAATCCGTTGGTCATTCCAATGATAAAGGCAGTAATGCAGAGATGCCAACTTTTGGAAATCAGAATTAGGGAGGATTTGCAACCGACACCAAATAATGTGCGCGAAGCGCACATCTCGAGCGCGGAGCGCTCAACCCTTGCGGCGGGGTCCAGGGCCCGCCTTCGGGCCCTGGAAGCTCTGGGGTTCTAGACGCTCTCTAGTGCCCTCTGAGCCCTATTTTGGAGCATTTAACATGTTAAGAATTCCCACTTTTTGAACAAAAAAAAAGGGAAAATTGTGCACTTTTTAATGTTACATGTATGTTAATATTAGTAAGTTAGGGGACAATCAAAGATTAACAAAAAGCACAAAAGAAGCAATATTTTTCTTACCTTACTGGCTGGTACTACTGCTGCTTGCTTTTTCCATGGCAGCTTTGCTGAGTGCCAGCTGTGTGGCTCTTTTAGCCCTTCTGATTATGTCTTTGCTGTATTCTCTCTGGTAGCAAGGGGTGCTATGAGCTAGTTTTTCAATTAAGAGAGCTTCCAGGGTTTTGACACTCAAATTGGGACGAAATTCAGTATGATTCTTCCGTACAAGACTGAGTGCCTGCTCACATGATGCGTTCGAATGAGGAATGACCAAGATTCCCTTCATCACTTTGCTCAAATTAGGATACTTCTTGGCACCAGTGCAGGGATCTGTGAGCTGTGAAATCCGATGCCACTGCTCATCCACTCTCACTGTCTCAGTAGCAATTGTAGCTATGGAGGCGTCTGCCTGGTAGTGAGCGAATTCACTCTCAAGACTGTCTATGTCACTATCACCGCCACTGAACAGACAGGGGAATTTCTTGATGAAAAACTCCACACAGTCAAACCCCACTTCTTGGTGTAGCTTAACATCCAGCACCTGAGCATGCTTGGCTAATTCATCATCTAGCGGCCAGGTTTTGAAGATGTAATTGCAGGCTTTCACATAATATGAGCGAACTGCACTGAAGAAACCTTGGATGTCTGACTCACTCAGAGTGAAGGTGGATTTCTTGAGACTCCTTTGTTCCCTTATATACAGTTTGGCATCGTTCCCAATCATGAGGTCCTCATCATTCTTCTGATGATTTCTGTCAGAGAAGGGTACATTTACCAGAGCAACCGATGACACCGATGGTTTCAAAAACCGTACGAAGATATCTTTCAGAAGACCATTCAATTCTCCGTGCAGGAGATGAATACAGGGTTCGTCTCTTTGGAGCAGAAGATTCCCCTTCTCAAAAAGCTTGTTAGCATATCGAAGGAAGAAACAATGGAGTTTTGTTTGTGGAGACAAGAACATCCTGTTGACACGTTTTTCTCTAGATTCCTGCACAGTGTTTGAGGAAGATGCGCTTTTAGTTGTAGAACTCGTAGTACACTTAGCCGCAGGGCGATCACACTTGCGTTTACTGCCAGCAGAAGAGGTCAGACTCGTAGTACCAGATCCAATTTTACGTTTGAGGAGAGAGCTTGAGGTAGGTGCAGCCAAGGAAGAAGACCTCTGATTCGAAGGTTTTGCTGAGCTTCTATCAAGTGATTTGGCAAAAGCAGAACTTAACTTGGGTCCTTCTTTGCCTGTAGATGGGACTATCACAGTCTTTCTCGACTCTGAAGGGATCTGCTTTGTAGATGAACGTGATGAAGGGCCGGTGATGCTACCTGCTCTCAGCATTGGTTTTGGTGCTGTCCCTGCTGTCTTCTTCGCAGCAGATACTGCAGTGGTAGTGGTGAATGCTGCTCCACTAGTGCTTGATCCTGCAGTGTCAGTACTGGCAGTAGATACAGTGCCGTCCTTCTTGCTCGTTGTTAGAGTCTTGGCTACAGTTGGTTGCATTTTTCTTCGTACTTCTTCTTTGAAGAAGAGGCGAAGTGGCTCCCACTGTTCAATCAGCTTGTCTAGGCACTGACCAAGGGACAGCCACCTTGTTGCGACATGCTTCAGAATCTTGTATGTCGGGGCATCACAGAGTTCTTGCAGTGCTTTCACTCCTTTGACGCGTTTACTACTTTTGTCCAAGTAGTAGTAAATATCGATGAGAAAGTCATCTAATTCAATGGGTAAGGCCTGAGCCGCCTTCTTGGCCGTATTGTGCATCATATGGCAAGGGCATCCCATGATGTAGCACTCTGGATTTTGTTTGTGGATATAAGCAGCGACTCCTTTGTGCTTGCCCACCATGACAGAGGCATTATCAGCACAAAAGGAAACACAATTTCCCCACGGAATTTTCCTGTCACTGAACTCATGATCAAGCAGTTTGAAAATGTTTTCTCCAGTGGAATCTTGTTTGCACGCAGGCAAACTTAGCAAACCTTGCTTCACAATCCCAGCACTGTTGTCATAGTACGAAATCAGGACAGGATATAGCTGGGCCTCACCACTGTCATTGCTACCGTCTGTAGCTAGGCTAAATGGAGCTAGTCTAGCAATATCGGCAATAGATGAAGCAGTAACATTTGACAACTCACCAATTATTGCTGAAGTTTTTGTTCTTGCACATCCATACTTTGAAGCAACTTTTGAATCTGGAAACATCTTTTGAAATAGAGGTCCAGCATGATCTGAGACTGATATGGGCAAGTTATGTTCCACAATAAATCCACTAAAGAGAAGTTCCGCTCGGGTAACACCCTCTTCCTCGCTTGTCCCTTGTTTGGTGAAATAATTCAGAAGTGTACCGGTACTCGTGCTCGAAGATCTCTCCTTTGCAATGTCTGTGTGCCGTTTGCTTCCAACGTGCTTCCGAATATCATCGCGACCTCCGTGCTCAACTGAAATATCAACGCTGCATACTGTACAATACGCATGATGAATTCTCTTTCAGACTTTCGAATACACGGGTATTGGAGACTGTATTCGGTCTTGTACTTCTGAGACCATTTCTTGGTCTTCGTAAGCTTCTTTTCTGCCATTTCGTAATCAACATCGAGGGCTTGAAGTATCGGTAACTTCGAAGTCGATGTTCCACAGCTGCAGCGCGACTCGTAGAACTCTAGCGGCTGTTAAACACCGCACGGTGGTCGCGACCGCCGGGCTGGTACGGGGCCCAGCTGCATGCAGTGAGCGTATCGCATGCATATACACTGTGCATACATACCGCATGCACTGTATTGCACACATACCGCATGCACTAAATCTCAGTGCATGATCGCATAAGCGAGATCCAGACCCAATGTTTCGCTGCTCCTCATTTGAATTTGCAATTTTTTACGTACAATTTGGTAGCAGCGAACGTTATGGAGTTACCACATGCTATACGTAGCAGACGATGCTTTTCATTCAATTCTCATACTAGTACATTCTGATTAGTGAACAGTGCAAAAATATCAAAATTTCGGGAGGATAAGGATAGTGATCGTAAGGGCGGGAGTTTGGGTGAATTTTCGGAAGCCTCCCGATGAAATCGGGAGGGTTGGCATTGCTGGTAATGGCCTGAGACAAAATGGGAAAATATATTAAAGGAATTAACAACACCTAATTTACTTCAAGAGTACCACTCTACCACATCGTGGTGGTGCATGCTTACTTCCAGATGTTGGCAGGGTGGTTCTGGTAGTTGTGATTCGAGATTGAGAAGGTTTCTGGTCGCTGTGATTCTTGATCAATAAAGTTTATGGCAACTGTGATTCTAGATCTAGAAGGATTCTGGTAGCTGTGATTCTTGATCAATAAAGTTTCTGGAAGCTGTGATTTTAGATCGCGAAGGTTTCTGGTAGCTGTGATTCTTGATCAATAAAGTTTCTGGAAGCTGTGATTTTAGATCGCGAAGGTTTCTGGTAGCTGCGATTCCAGATCTAGAAGGTTGCTGGTAGCTGTGATTCTTGATCAATAAAGTTTCGGGTAGCTGTGATTCTAGATCGAGACGGTTTCTGGTAGCTGTGATTCCAGATCTAGAAGGTTGCTGGTAGCTGTGATTCTTGATCAATAAAGTTTCGGGTAGCTGTGATTCTAGATCGAGAAGGTTTCTGGTAGCTGTGATTCTAGATCGAGAAGGTTTCTTGTCGCTGTGATTCTAGATCGAGAAGGGTTCTTGTCGCTGTGATTCTAGATCGAGAAGGTTTCTTGTCGCTGTGATTCTAGATCAAGAAGGTTTCTTGTCGCTGTGATTCTAGATCTAGAAGGTTTCTCGAAGTTGTGATTCTAGATCTAGAAGGTTTCTCGAAGTTGTGATTCTAGATCTAGAAGGTTTCTGGTAGCTGTAATTCTTGATCTATGTTTCTGGTAGCTGTGATTCCAGATTGAGAAGGTTTCTGGTGGCTGTGATTCTAGATCTAGAAGGTTGCTGGTGGCTGTGATTCTAGATCGAGAAGATTGCTGGTCGCTGTGATTCTAGATCGAGAAGATTGCTGGTCGCTGTGATTATAGACCTTGAAGGTTTCTGGGAGCTGTGATTCTAGATCTTGAAGATTTCTGGTAGCTGTAATTCTAGATCTAGGTTTCTGGTAGTTGTGATTCGAGATCAAGAAGGTTTATGATGGCTGTGATTCTAGATCGAGAAGGTTTCTGGGAGCTGTGATTCTTGATCAATAAAGTTTCTGGAAGCTGTGATTTTAGATCGCGAAGGTTTCTGGTAGCTGTGATTCTTGATCAATAAAGTTTCTGGAAGCTGTGATTTTAGATCGCGAAGGTTTCTGGTAGCTGCGATTCCAGATCTAGAAGGTTGCTGGTAGCTGTGATTCTTGATCAATAAAGTTTCGGGTAGCTGTGATTCTAGATCGAGACGGTTTCTGGTAGCTGTGATTCCAGATCTAGAAGGTTGCTGGTAGCTGTGATTCTTGATCAATAAAGTTTCGGGTAGCTGTGATTCTAGATCGAGAAGGTTTCTGGTAGCTGTGATTCTAGATCGAGAAGGTTTCTTGTCGCTGTGATTCTAGATCGAGAAGGGTTCTTGTCGCTGTGATTCTAGATCGAGAAGGTTTCTTGTCGCTGTGATTCTAGATCAAGAAGGTTTCTTGTCGCTGTGATTCTAGATCTAGAAGGTTTCTCGAAGTTGTGATTCTAGATCTAGAAGGTTTCTCGAAGTTGTGATTCTAGATCTAGAAGGTTTCTCGAAGTTGTGATTCTAGATCTAGAAGGTTTCTGGTAGCTGTAATTCTTGATCTATGTTTCTGGTAGCTGTGATTCCAGATTGAGAAGGTTTCTGGTGGCTGTGATTCTAGATCTAGAAGGTTGCTGGTGGCTGTGATTCTAGATCGAGAAGATTGCTGGTCGCTGTGATTCTAGATCGAGAAGATTGCTGGTCGCTGTGATTATAGACCTTGAAGGTTTCTGGGAGCTGTGATTCTAGATCTTGAAGATTTCTGGTAGCTGTAATTCTAGATCTAGGTTTCTGGTAGTTGTGATTCGAGATCAAGAAGGTTTATGATGGCTGTGATTCTAGATCGAGAAGGTTTCTGGGAGCTGTGATTCTTGATCAATAAAGTTTCTGGAAGCTGTGATTTTAGATCGCGAAGGTTTCTGGTAGCTGTGATTCTTGGATCAATAAAGTTTCTGGAAGCTGTGATTTTAGATCGCGAAGGTTTCTGGTAGCTGCGATTCCAGATCTAGAAGGTTGCTGGTAGCTGTGATTCTTGATCAATAAAGTTTCGGGTAGCTGTGATTCTAGATCGAGACGGTTTCTGGTAGCTGTGATTCCAGATCTAGAAGGTTGCTGGTAGCTGTGATTCTTGATCAATAAAGTTTCGGGTAGCTGTGATTCTAGATCGAGAAGGTTTCTGGTAGCTGTGATTCTAGATCGAGAAGGTTTCTTGTCGCTGTGATTCTAGATCGAGAAGGGTTCTTGTCGCTGTGATTCTAGATCGAGAAGGTTTCTTGTCGCTGTGATTCTAGATCAAGAAGGTTTCTTGTCGCTGTGATTCTAGATCTAGAAGGTTTCTCGAAGTTGTGATTCTAGATCTAGAAGGTTTCTCGAAGTTGTGATTCTAGATCTAGAAGGTTTCTGGTAGCTGTAATTCTTGATCTATGTTTCTGGTAGCTGTGATTCCAGATTGAGAAGGTTTCTGGTGGCTGTGATTCTAGATCTAGAAGGTTGCTGGTGGCTGTGATTCTAGATCGAGAAGATTGCTGGTCGCTGTGATTATAGACCTTGAAGGTTTCTGGGAGCTGTGATTCTAGATCTTGAAGATTTCTGGTAGCTGTAATTCTAGATCTAGGTTTCTGGTAGTTGTGATTCGAGATCAAGAAGGTTTATGATGGCTGTGATTCTAGATCGAGAAGGTTTCTGGGAGCTGTGATTCTTAATTTTGATAAATGTGTCAGTTTTCCTTCCATATGTTCACAACTATGGTAAACAGGTGAACTTGGAGAAACTAAATCTCGACTCTCACCTGCAAGTGCCCATCGCCCTGCTTAAAATTATGATTGGATCACAATGCACTTGTTGGGTCCATAAGGCCTATAATAGACAGACAGAGGCATTTTATGAAAAAACAAAATTTGGTCAACCTTGAACAAATTGCAACAAAAAGTGTATCTCTGCTGTTTTATACTCCTGAATGTCCTCAATGTGTAAAGAAAATGTGTAAAAGGATCCTCGTAGGGGAAAACCTATGAAAAAAAATCACTGGAATATAACCGCACCCAAAATTGGAATTTTTCCACATTTCAGCCTTCTTGAAAACATCTCAAAACCTTTGTGGATGTGCCATCATGGCCAAACACGACAAGGGCTTCTCCATACTTCATTGTCACAAAGTCTGTGTTGTGGATTGCAGATGTCTTTTTGTGGATCCATGTGACCATGGGATGCGCTGAAGTGGTACCCCATCCTCCAAGACATACTGGGCATAGCCCATCATCACCGGAACATCAGTTGTCAGAAGACCCCAGATGGCATCAGCCAGGGCTGGCTGCAATGGTTCTCAAAGCAGCAGAGAAGAATTGAAGAGGGCTGATGGGTGATTGCACAGCTCATACTCGAAGGCCGATTCGAGATTATCTGATGTCTTTGCAGCAGTGATGAGTCTCCGGAACAGTTGTGGGTCGACCTGGACTTCATCACCGTCAATCTTGACCAACGATTTTGTGTCAAGCATGACAACCTGGTCTTTCCTCCTGAATGTATACTTCACAGCAGTTTTCCCCATCCATGGATTTCAGAATCGTGCTTCCAACTGCCCCTGCTGTGTCGACGCTGACGTTGTGGTGTGCGTGGACCAGTGACAACGTTCCACAGACTTGGGTCAAAACAGAAAAGATTTCACTCCTGGAGACAGTTGAGAACTGTTAGCGTGTCCTTCCAGTCATGGGCTTGTCTAGCTCTCGTCATGTCCTTGTTCTGTTCTCCTGTGTTGGAGCTCACCCCCATGAGCTCTTGCATTGCCATGTTAACTTCTGCACAGGCAGGCATGAATAGCAGCCACATCAAACGTTGTTGCTCTGTTATTCCTCGCCCTCTTGTGAAGCCCCCGCTAATATTCATGCTCCTCATCAACACCTGCTCGATTATGAGATCTGAGGAAAGACCAGCCCACAGATGTCACTTCTCACTACATGGAGACCCTCTTCAAATCATTTTTGGACGTCAGGTTGTTGAGATTGGAGATTGGACATCTGCCATAGATATACCCTCACAGATTTTGTGTGGAGGTTGTGGCCTGATCCTGCCAGTTAGGGTACCATTTCTGAAATAGCCTGCAGGTATAATGCACAATTACCAGTACCCTCTGCCATGACGAATTTGTGCAAGATGTCTACCATATCCATGTACTGAACCCAGAAAGCTGCAGTTCAAGACAGTCCCTGATTCTGTTCAACACATCAGACTGGCAAACTTCATCTGCAGACATTGATCCATCAATCAGCTTCTCAAAGAGGAGAGCAACTTCGTCCAAGTCTGTACTCCTGCTCGTATCTGCAGCAGTGTTGTCATCTGATGGGGTTGCGGCTGCTTCATCAGAATCCAGATTTTCAGACTCTGTCTTCTGAGTTGTCAGGTTGCCGTGACAGAGGGACATTAAATCTGTTGGACAGCAGTCGGGCATCGAGTGCTACGTCAACAATGAAGTGTGTTTGAACTGCGCGAGCAATGGGCTTGCAAGTCAGCATGTGGACAGCATTGGGTGCATTAAATGTCAAATGGAAATGGTAACCATCCATGCATGATTCAAGGAGTTGTAAAGGGTACAAAATGGCTAACTAGGACTGTCAGAAGTGCAGGTATATGAGTGCAATGAGAGCACAGTGAATATAGGTTAAGCAGGCATCTTGATATGCTTTCCCATAATCCAAGAAAATAAAAAAATAACGATTTCAAGACTTTTTCCCCTCGCAGAATTCCTTAAGACTTTTTATATGCTGTCGAAGACATCTTCCGAGGTATGACGCAAGAAAGAGAGGTTGTGTTGCAGTTTGTTCGAGGTCATAGTGCAAAATGACTGTACCACCAAAGTACAGCACATAAGTTACTGAGGATCATCCCATTGGAGCTCTGAAACTGTTTTGAGGCTCATGCTACTGACAAGATTCCATTCACGTATGTGTGTGCCATTCCAGTAGCTTTGGTAATGTACTGCAAACTCAAGCTAGAATGGCACTCCTCTACGTCATGACGTCGACCGATATGCCTCCGCCCACATTATTACATCGTTATACACACTTGTACCAAGTTTGATTGAAAGCCCTTCAGCTGTTCTCAAGTATCACATTTTTACCTGACATGACCTGTGACATTTGATGCCAAAATCTAAGCTGTACACCTTTGCATCATAATGTAGACTTGTACAAAGTTTGGTCAAAACCCCATCACTGGTTCACAAGTTAGCACAGCAACAGAATTTTTACCTAACGAGACCTCTGACCTTTTGAACCTATAATCTAATAAGTTCATCTTTACATCATTATGCATACTTATACCAAGTTTGACTTAGATCTCTTCAGCCATTCTTAAGTTATCGCAGCAACGAAAACCTATTATGGATGCAAGGACAACCTGCTAACACAATGCCTCCGGCGACAAACATCAAGACCTAATAGTGGGGCAACTTAGCTAAATATAGCATAACAATTGTGCATTTTGCGAGGAAAGCACCAAATTTGGCACACTGGTAGCCTATCATATTATGAACAGATTTGGATATTGGGCCATCTCAATATTTTTGATGGCAGTGGAAAATGGCTGCCACAGCCATCAGCGGCTGAATTTGACATGGCCCAATATCCAAATCTGTTCATAATGTTAGGCTACTAGTGTGCCAAATTTGGTGCGTCCCTCACAAAATGCACAATTGTTATGCTATATTTAGCTAAGTTGCCCCACTAGTGGTGAAACTTAGCATAACAATTGTGCATTTTGTGAAGAAAGCACCAAATTTGGCACACGAGTAGCCTAACATATTATGAACAGATTTGGATATTGGGCCATCTCAAATTTGTTAGGGTTAGGGTTAGTGTGTGTGTGCCGTTCCTCGGATGGACGTTAAATAGGTATCTCATCTGCCAGCATTAGTTGGTGAATGTTAAAGATCCCACGGTGTCCTTCGTGAAGAGTAGTCGAGCTATTGCTGGCACCATGAACAAATTCCAAATTCCAGGCTAGCCAACAGGGGGACATTGCACCAGCAGCATAGCAACACCCTAAGCCAATGATGCTACCCAGCAGCCTTGTGCTGCAAACAGAAGTAGTAGTAGTATACAGCATGGCAGAAACACCAAGGCCGACATGAATGTATGCACACTTGCAAGATTAGTATTGTCACAAGGTATGGCCATTGTGATGACTGACAATATGGGACTTTTGAAATGTCTCAAAAGCTACATGATACCTTTCACACATGTGCTGTGCATTCGCTTTCATTGACTCACTTCTGCCCATCAGGGCATTTTAAACCTGCCTGTGCTTGGGTGAAATGAGATCCTCTTTTTAACACAATTTGCAGTCTTCAAACGAAAGAGTCAAACTGGGGGAAATTCCAAAATGGTAAACTATAACAAGAAAAAGAGCAATCACAGATTGCAGACCCTCGCCAGAACTTGTTTTGTGCGGTGTTGGTGTACAGGTGTGTTATGTAATTAATGAGACATTTATAACTGCCACTTTATAAGTGCTGGCAGTGATGACCGGGTACCAAGACGTCCCGCTTTGATTGCACACTTGACCCTGACCCATGACATTTATTATTATTCAATTGAATTTAGAATGGGATTAAAATATATTAAATTCAAATCAAATAGGTACAGTCCTTAATTGGAGTAATCAGAAGGAACCCAAACAAGCAAAGATGAAGTCATCAGGAGGAACCTGGATAGGATTCGGGTTTCAGCTGCTGCTCCTCTTCCCTCAAACCCATCCAGGCACAGCCAAGTGAGCCGAATATCTTCTTCTTCTTCCTCTTTCGGTTGCTCCCGTTCGGGTCGCCACAGCGGATCATCCGTTATGATCCGCATCCTGATTTGGCATAGGTTTTACGCCGGATGCCCTTCCTGACGCAACCCTGGTCGCCTCTTATGACACAGGGATAAGGATTGGGTTTCGCCATGATTCCAGGCTGCCCTCCACCCAATCATAGCGCGGCCCAATGCAGAGCTCCCGTCCTCAAGCGATCCTCCAACCCAAGCCTCCGAGTAGCCGGATTACAGGTGCACGCCACTACGCCCGGTCCAAATGAGCCGAATATAAAAAGGAAAAATAAAAAAAACCCAGATCAAAAAATGAAATATTTATGGCTGCCAAACCATACATTCCATCAGGTTGGAATTTAAAACCTATATTCCCTACCAGCACTACTAGATCATAATTGTGAAATTTCACAGCAATCGATGAAGCGGTTGAAGAGAAATAATATTTCAAAATATTTTTGCTCAAGCCAATAGGGCTGCCAGACCGTGTGAACTATCAATTATTCGTGAACACCCTGGTATCCGAAGGCTTAGGAAACATTTGTGTGAAGTTTCCCATCGATCTGTCCAACCGTTCTGGAGAAGATTTTTTATAGGTTTTATGATAAATCCAATATGGCTGCCAAACCATGTGACTTACGACATCATAGTTGTGAACATTTTGTTCTTCATGGATAGTCAGTCATACCTGTAAAGTTTCACCTCGATCTGTTCAGCTATTTTAGAGATTTTTGAAGGTTTTATTTATTTATTTTAAGGCATGGCTGCCGAACCACATGACCGATTAAGTCATCATTTTATTTTTTCTGTGGACCAATTTATCTCAAGATGACCCTCAAAAGTGTTCATACTGATCAGATGTAGCATTCTACATATGCAATTATGATGTCATAAAAAGAAAATCATACTTATTCCCCATGAGGAATCCTTGCCATGTGCCATTTTTTTCCTTGGTGAGGTTTTGGAGATACAGAGGTCCAAAGTTTTTCCATTTTTCCAACATGGCTGCCAAACCATGTAACCAATGACATCATAATTAGCAATAAAACATTCTACATGAATAGTCGCTCCCATGGGGAAAATTGTGTGGCAATCCGACAAGCGGTTGCAGAGAAAAACACTCACGTTCTGTGTGGACAGACAAACAAACGGACGCAAATACAATACCCTCTCCTCTGGCAAGGGTAATCAGTGTGCTCCTGGATTGAAATCGGACTCACACGAACATGGGAAATATCTGTGGATGAGAGGTGTCACATTGTTCCCATTTCCTGTTAATATCAACGAGCGGCTGAAGTGGAATAGGAGAGTATGACTGCCTGGTGACTGGCAAACCTACACACAACTTGATGATGTGCACCCATCACTTCATTGTGCTCAACATGGATGGGAAGTGGGAAGAAAACTCGGTCTTGGAAGCACCAAAATCCTGAACTATTCCCGTGGAATGATTGGCGTCTCGTGTACATATAAAACCACCACAAATTAAATGGACTCTCAATAAACTTCAAGCCAGTAAAGAAAGTTTAAATATACAGTCAACTTACTGAAGAACTAATGAACTTTCACAATGCTTTCCATCCATCCATTGGGACCATCCCCTCTTGTCTATGCAGAGCGTTGGTGCTGCCTCAGCAGTCTCCTTGGCTATTGGGCACAATACTGGACAGGGTCGCCACTCCAACACAGGATACCAGCAAGCTGGTACTCATTGTGCCGACCTCGGAAGGATGACAAGCAGAGTCAACCCCACCTGGTATTAATTCAGCAGAAAGCAGAATTTGAACTCGGATTCCCAAGCCCACCACCCTAACCATTAAGCCAACACCAGGCATAGAATTCTTCGCTTCCGGCTGAGTGAATCAATGCCAATGGCAGATCATTCTCATGCTACGGTGACGGGGAGGGATTGTTATATCTCCACGACTCACCAGGGGCTGAAGAAGTCGATTTGGAACAGCCCACAAATCCCCAGAGAGTTAGAGGTTTGAAAATTAGCCTATAGTATTCTTTTTATCATTGTAACTTTGCTTTCAATAATTAATATAGACCTACTTACTTCTGACATCACTCAATCCATGGGTCCTGCACTGTAATTCCTGCACAATACATTCTGTGTATATGAGCTCGGTGAGTTCCAGTATCAAACAAAATCGAGGATAAATCACGGCTTTGAAGAACTCTTAAAACCAATTCACACAATACATCCATGATGCATAGGCCTACATATCAGTCGTTACCTCAAACACACGATTATATTGTGCGCTGATCGCCATTTTTGCGAAGGAATTCTGCACATGTGCACTGATGCATAGTGGGGCGATCACGTTATTTTGAACATCCCATATTGCATCATAACTGTGCTGTATATTGAATTAAAGTGTGGGCTGGCAAGGTAGCCGAGAGGTATGCACACTCACCTGAGCTGTGGAGCCTGGGTTTAAATCCCAATCCAGCTATACACTGTCATTCTGGTGTTTCACAGGCAGGGTGGATGCATCAAAGTGTGCGGTTTCCCTTGGATGGATATTAAAATGGGTGTCCTGTCCGTGAGCATTAGATAGTGGATGTTGAAGATCCCACAGTGTCCTTCATGCAGAGTAGGCAATTTAGTGCTGCCATCCTGAACAAATTACATTCCTGTCTGGACATGAGGGAATAAGTGGTCTGGTCATCTTGAAGCCCTCTTCACATCAACTCTCCGGGTGATACTCCAGTGGAGCAACATAGTGGAACTCCGTCGTAAACCCGTTCACTTTGCCTTGAAAACATCGTGTCAAACTCATGAAATTTCTGCATCAAATTAACTGGGCCCCACTCACAGCAACCGGACCTTCTCCGTATTTGTCGCTAGGTTACCAGTCAGGCACAGTTTGCCGAATACCACCATGCGAGTGGCACGCAAGTGGTTAGGTGTAAAATGAACTCTCACCTTTATCATTCCGCATCAAATGTCTGCGTTAAATAGAGGAGCCATTCGCATTGCCATTACTCTAATGTTGCTATGTTGTTGAAGCAGAGCAGGTAGCAGCTTAAAGTACTCCTTCGTAAGTCTCTTCACATCAAAAGCCACTATGGTGCTGTTGCGGACATTTTCGTTGATGTGGAGGGGGTTTAGAATGTAGTTACTTTCAGGGTAGCAGTTTCTGCACTACAAACAATTTGATGTGAATGGCCTTCAGACACAAAGGGCAACCTACACACACAAAAAGAAATCCAAAAGAGTGCAAAAAAAAGACACTACACTTGTTAAGATGGGAATTGGTCAGCTTGCTTTATCCTCCAATGGTGTGTGGTTGATAACACAAAAGTGAAGCAAATATAAAAGTCAAAAAAGGTTTTTGAAATTAATGCTTTCTGTTTTAGTCACAGAGTGGCCTTCATCGGGGACTACATGAGTTGCATGTGCAGCATTGTACTGTTCTTCCCAAAGATAATATCAGATACCTTTCCAGAGAGGAGGAAAGGTGCAATATTCTCTCAAGTCCAGCAAACCAACTACCAGATCCTCCTCAAGTGAGTTGATGATAATAAGTGGACTAGTTTTGAAGTGTGGGTAAGATGTGGTATTTCCAGTGCTGCTTAACAAGACTTCAATTGGACAGGAAATGTACAAAACAGTCAATTAATCAAAGTATCGCAAGCCGATTCACTTTTCGCAAGCGACATGGTTACGCAATATTGTTTCGCTCGTATTATATCTGGATTAAAACGAAAATAAAACTTTGCAAATCAAGAACGGTATTGATGACATCATAATCGATCGAGTCAACAGTGTAGGTTGGGGCCAACTGAATGCATCACCAACGCGTGCCACATTCCATTTGGGTTTGATCAATTCGATCCTCAAGAAGCATTCCAAAAGCGTCTTATGCACGCCAAGTGATCATGTGAGATCAATCGGACTACCTTTTGATCACGTGACCGGTGTCGTTTTGCCCTTTCATCTGAGAGGTCGCATCACTGTGGCATTGATGTGAAGTTCTGTGAACGTATTCCCACGCAGAACCAATTCTGCAATTGACAAACAAAGAACCATCGTGTCGTTTCACACTCTGAGAAACGTCATTGCTCTTCTTCGTTGTTCAATTGTGAAACCCATGCTCGTCAAGGAAGCTATAAAGCAGCTATTGGGAAAAATGCACACAAAACTTAACATCTATAAGGTGGAAGGACATTGCCGTACTACCAATGTGGTGAAAGGAAAAACAAAAAGTGCTGTGGCCAAGCAGGATTCTCGGTTCAGATTTTTTGGTAAGCACCTTGCACCCCCAGTTAAAAGCGACAACACCATCCTTTGCCTCCTCCAGAAAGAATAGGCACAAGCTTCTTGCATTGCAACCAATGAAGGCTGCCCCATGGCCAAAATGCCAGAAGTAATATTTTCTCATAATTGACAAATTCTGAAGATGTGCCAAAAACAAACAAAGACAAAAAAACACCTTTTTGCGCTTTTCAGAAATTCTGTACATTTAAACTAATGCTATAATCACTTTTCTGCTAATACAAAACACATTTCCTACGGATTACAATGCGAAGATTTGGACTTTTTCATGTCTGAGGAACAATGGTCATGGTTCTAAATACCCATATCGAAGGGTGAAAGAAAATTCCAACAATGCGAGGTTCCATGGATACCAAGAGAAGGCAAGCAAGTCAAACTACTTTGACTATGTACACCACATTGACAAAAGTTTCTAACGCGAAGTACTGCATGATTGCAGTAAAAGGTTCCTGACATCTTGACATGACTCGAAGTCCACGGCGAGCTATATGTAATATTGGTGAAAGGCCAGCCGATCCATGAATGGTCGCACCAGGTTGTCGGTGGCGAAGTAAAAGACAAGGCCAAAGGTGATCGAGATGGGAAGAGCTGGCAAGGCCTTTTTGAAGATTGCCAGCAGCAATAAAGTGAGGCAAAGACCCTGCACATAAAACCTTCCATTAGCCCCACGTTTCGCCAACAAACATCGAACGGGGTGAATCGTTGGGTTATCAAGTTAAAGGCATGAAAAAAAAAATTCAACACATGAAAAATCCCTTCCCATGCTGCATATCTACGTTGACACAGCTCAAGCGAACATCGATTCATAAGTTAAAGCATCAAGCTCAGGTTTTAGCAAAAATGAGGATTTGGAACACTTTTGTTCATTTTTTTTTTTCCCCAACATGGATCATGAAGGAGCTGTGCACACACGTGCAACTTGCACGTAGGATAAAAACATTAGGTACTTCGACGTTAACGACAAACATTCGTAGACAATTGACAAACAAACACGATATCCGAGATGGCAACTTAGACACTCATTCAGCACGGCGAGGCAGACACCAACAAGGCCAATTCAATTAAGATAGATTACACAAATCAAAATAGACATCGATCCATCCGACAACGATGCCTTTCTTGTCCAAAAAAAAAAATGCTTCATCTGCTCCATTAACCAGTCAGTGAGAAGTCAAGATACTGGGAAATTTGCAAACTTCCACTGCCTCTCCCAAAGCGGACTTACGATAATGATGGCCACAAAACAGGCAAGGGTCGTGTTCCAATCTCCACTTGCCGTTGCTGAAGCTTTACCAACGAGTACACTGTAGAAAATGAAATCTCCGAGGCCCAACTTCACCCCACCTGCACATGGCCACGTAAACCAGGATGGAAAATTAACGTTCGTGTGTCCGAGCAAGATCTTCTAAAATACCGTTGAGAGCACTACACAATGTACTAGATTAGAAACCTGTCAAGCGAACTGGATCTTTCGAAGTCACGATTCTAGAGACAATATTGTTCACTTACGCTCTTCGTCAGAATCAGGGAGTGGAGCACGCTCTTCTACAGAGTCCAAGACTTGCCCTGTGGCTGGTTCTTGCGTATCCGTACCAGCTGACGGGTTCTGTTGACGTCTTTCAGATTGGAGATCATGGTGTCCACTGTCCTGTGCATGACTTTCAGCATTCTGTGCCCCTTCCGTCAAGCTGTCTGTTCCTGACACGATACAACCAAAAGCTTACAAGCAGCACAAACAATTAATCCCCATTACATTACGGCTCTGTAAAATAGACTTATGAATCAAAAGAAGTTTGGCATGCAAGTGAACACACCAGCGGTGACTTGCTGCAGGTCCCTCAAGGGTTGTCGGGAATTTCCCTGAGCTTGTGAGTTTCGATCAGCCATGTTGACGAGCCAAACCATTGTGGCTACAAAAAAAAAAAAACACGTTTTTGAAAAATAAAAAGAATCTGGCCCACAGGTAGAGATAATGCAAATTAGCAAAATCCGCAAAATCCAAAGCAAGACCGATTACAACTTTGTCATCTCATTTATGACCGTTCACATATTACATACATGTGTAAGAGGGGAATCAAATTAGGACAGCAAATGAAATTCAAATAATGCCAAAGAATGGAAATGAGGCAACAAGAGTGCATAAAGATTTTACAATGCAAAATTAATAAATATATTAAATAATAAATATAAATCCACACAGTCGTCATTGAGCCTGGTGTTGGCGCAGTGGTAAGGGCAGTGGCTTGGGACCCAAGAGGTCCTGAGTTCAAGCCCCGTTGGGACACTGAATTAATATATGTATGTATATGTATATATATATATATATATATATATATATATATATATAATGTGTATATATATATAATGTGTATATATATATATATATATATATATATATATATGTATCTATATATATATATATATGTATCTATATATATATATATAAATATATATAAACCAAGTAGAAAACACCAGGGGGTTGACTCAGCCTGCCATCCTTCCGAGGTCGGCGAAATGAGCACCAGTTGTACTGGGCCCGGTGTATGCCCCGGTTAGAATAGGTGTACCATATCCCTGTGTGTCGTAAGAGGCGACCAGGGTTGCGTCAGGAAGGGCATCCGGCGTAAAAACCTATGCCAAATCATTATGCGGACAACAAAACGAATTTCCATACCGGATCGGTCGAGGCCCGGGTTACCAACGACCGCCACCGGTACCGGTGGTCAGCAGGGTACCAGTGGAAATTGTGCTACTGCTGGGCGAAGGAGGAGAAGGAGACGGGGAAGGCGAGTCCGGAGGCAGTGGGAGAGGGGGAAGGGCAGAAGTGTGGAGGTGAGAGTTGGAACTCTGAATGTTGGGACGATGACTGGCAAAGGGCGAGAGTTGGCTGATATGATGGAGAGAAGAAAGGTGGACATACTGTGTGTACAAGAGACCAAGTGGATGGGGAGTAAGGCGAGGAGCATTGGAGGTGGTTTCAAACTGTTCTACCATGGTGTGGATGGGAGGAGAAATGGTGTCGGGATAATCCTGAAGGAAGATCATGTCAAGAGGGTATTGGAGGTGAGGAGGGTGTCTGACCGAGTGATGAGTGTGAAGTTGGAAATTGAAGGGGTGATGATGAATGTCATCAGTGCATATGCCCCACATATGGGGTGTGAGATGGAATATAAAGAAGATTTCTGGAGTGAGTTAGATGAAGTGGTGGAGAGTGTATCCAAGGATGAAAGAGTGGTGATTGGAGCAGATTTCAATGGTCATGTTGGGGAAGGTAATAAAGAGGATGAGGAGGTGATGGGGAGGTACGGTCTCAACAAGAGAAATGTGGAAGGGCAAATGGTGGTAGAGTTTGCAAAAGAATGGAAATGGCAGTGGTAAACACGTATTTCAAGAAGAAGGAGGAACACAGGGTGACATACAAGAGTGGAGGAAAGTGCACACAGGTGGATTACATCTTAAGTAGGAGATGCAACCTGAAAGAGATTAGTGACTGTAAGGTTGTGGCAGGGGAGAGTGTAGCTCGACAGCATCGATTGGTGGTCTGTAGGATGACTTTAGAGGTGAGGTTGAGGAAGAGAGTGAGGGCTGAACCAAGGACCAGATGGTGGAAGCTGAAGGAGGAAGACTGTTGCGTGAAATTTAGGGAGGAGGTGAGACAGGCGTTGGATGGTGGTAAAGATGGGTGGGATGATTGGGCAACGACAGCAGAAGTTGTGAGGGAGATAGCTAGGAAGGTACTTGGTGTGACATCTGGACAGAGGAAGGAAGATAAGGAGACTTGGTGGTGGAATGAGGAAGTACAGGAAAGTATAAGGAAGAAGGGGTTGGCTAAAAAGAAGTGGGATAGTCAGAGAGATGAAGAAAGTCGGCAGGAGTACAAGGAGTGGCGTCGAAAAGCAAAAAGAGAGGTGGCAAAGGCCAAGGAAAAGGCATATGATGAGCTGTATGAGAAGTTGGATACAAAAGAAGGGGAAAAGGATTTATACCGATTGGCAAGACAGAGGGACCGAGCTGGGAAGGATGTGCTGCAGGTTCGGGTGATAAAGGACGCAAATGGGAATGTGCTGACGAGCGAGGAGAGTGTGTTGAGAAGGTGGATGGAGTACTTTGAGGAGCTGATGAATGAAGAAAATGAGAGAGAGAGAAGGTTGGAAGAGGTGGAGATAGTGAATCTGGAAGTGGGGTGGATCAGTAAGGATGAAGTGAGGACTGCTATGAAGAAGATGAAAAGTGGAAAGGCGGTTGGCCCAGATGGAATACCAGTGGAGGCATGGAAGTGCTTAGGAGAGATGGCAGTGGGGTTGTTAACCAGATTGTTTAATAAAGTCTTGGAAAGTGAGAGGATGCCGGAGGAGTGGAGATTAAGTGTACTGATTCCGATTTTCAAGAATAAGGGTGATGTGCAGAGCTGTGGAAATTACAGAGGGATAAAGTTGTTAAGCCACACCATGAAGTTGTGGGAAAGAGTAGTGGAAGCTCGGTTGAGAGGAGAGGTGACGATCTGTGAGCAGCAATATGGGTTTATGCCAGGAAAGAGCACCACTGATGCGATGTTTGCTTTGAGAATGTTGATGGAGAAGTATAGGGAAGGCCAGAAAGAGTTACATTGTGTGTTTGTGGATTTAGAGAAAGCTTATGATAGGGTGCCAAGAGAGGAGTTGTGGTATTGTATGAGGAAGTCGGGAGTGGTGGAGAAGTATGTGAGGATCGTGCAGGATATGTATGAGGACAGTGTGACAGCGGTGAGGTGTGCGGTAGGAATGACGGACCGGTTTAAGGTTAAAGTGGGATTGCACCAAGGATCGACTCTGAGCCCTTTCCTGTTTGCAATGGTGATGGACAGGTTGACGGACGAGATCAGACTGGAGTCTCCATGGACCATGATGTTCGCGGATGACATCATGATCTGTAGGGAGAGTAGGGAGCAGGCTGAATCGAGCCTTGAGAGGTGGAGGTACGCACTGGAGAGAAGGGGAATGTTGGTCAGTAGGAGAAAGACGGAGTACATGTGCGTAAATGAGAGGGAGGGTGGTGGTATGGTGCGGTTGCAAGGAGTTGAGGTGGGGAAGGTGGATTGGTTTAAATACTTGGGATCAACTGTGCAAAGTAACGGAGAGTGTGGGAGAGAAGTGAAAAAGAGAGTGCAGGCAGGATGGAGTGGGTGGAGAAGAGTTGCAGGAGTGATTTGTGACAGAAGGGTAGCTGCAAGAGTGAAGGGGAAAGTATACAAGACGGTAGTGAGACCAGCTATGTTGTATGGTTTGGAGGCGGTGGCGCTAACAAAAAGACAGGAAGCAGAGCTGGAGGTGGCAGAGTTAAAGATGCTGCGATTCTCGTTGGGAGTGACGAGGATGGATAGGATAAGAAATGAGTGTATTAGAGGGACAGCGCAGGTAGGACGGTTTGGAGACAAAGTGAGAGAGGCGAGATTGCGATGGTTTGGACATGTGCACAGGAGGGAAACGGAGTATATCGGGAGAAGGATGTTGAAGATGGAGCCGCCAGGCAGGAGGAGAAGAGGAAGGCCAAAGAAGAGGTTCATGGATGCGGTGAGGGCGGACATGCGGGTGGTTGGAGTGTCAATGGAAGATGTGGAGGATAGAGCAAAATGGAGACAGTTGGTCCGCTGTGGCGACCCCTAGCGGGAGCAAGCCGAAAGAGGAAGAAGAAGAAGACAGTCGTCATTGGGGGGGGGGGGCGAGGGTAAAGATAACAGAAAAAATTCCCAAAAAGGCAAAGATATCAAACTCGGTGATGAAGACGTTTACGACACAATTGCTTCATCAAAACATTCACGTCACATGCACAGGATGATTGTTTCTTACAAGTTACCAACTCCAAACTGATCAATCAACATTCCTCTCTCTTCCTTTAATGAACAAGAGTCCAGGCTCAAACGTGAAGCGGCCCTGTAACATCGTGACGTGTGTCACACAATGGGGCAGTACTCCCCCATTCGGTTTTGCTTACACGAGTAGATGAGGGCAGGGAAAATGGGCTCATTTCTCTCCTGTGCAGTCTCCACCAGCATTCGTAGAGGTCCTTTTGGAGACAGCACTGCCACAAGGTCTGAAGCAGGAAGGGGGGGGGGGGGGAAACGTTACGATGGTTTAATGCAAGGCCCTGTTCAAGAGTATCAAGGAGGACAAGCTGCAGTATGTTGGGAGTACCGATTGGAGGATTCGTTTTATGTCGAGTGTGAAAGTTACACTGGACATTTACACAGCTCAAAATACCCCAAGTTCATGCAGTAGTTTTTCAGTCAGAGGAATTTGTGACTTAAGTCCACAAAATTATCTTTTCATTTGTTAAACCACTAACTTTTGGTGGGAATGCAATTCATTTCAGGATTGCTTGCATATCCTTATTGGTTAAACTTGTGGTGCTTAAAAAAAAATTAAAAAAAAACACGCATGGACACATTCATAAACACTTCAACGAGAGAATAAGCTCAGCTTGACATTTGATCAACCAAAAACATGTTTATGCGGTTATGTTTCTTTTCTTGTGAAATCAAAGATCCGCAAATACAATATATTAGTTTCCTGAGTATGTTTGTTTGTCTGTCTGTCAGCTACAACTCGCAATTCAACACCGATCTTCACAGAACTTAACCAAAATGGCAGACAGAGTCAAAAAGTAAAAACCTCTTGTTTTTTGAGGTCAAAAGGTCACAGAAAGGTCATGTTTCCTGACATACTTTTTGAAATAACTTGGCACAGTCATTGTTCAGACTTCTGCTTTGCATCACCGCATCCGACTCGATCAGCACTTTAAAATCAGCGGATGGTTAATCACTTCCGGTCAGCCATTTCCTGAAGTGGTAAAGGTCAAAAATTTGGACCTCAAGAACTTCTTCTTCTTCTTTAGGCTCGCTCCCGTTAGGGGTCGCCACAGCGGATCAACAGTCTCCATTTCGCTCTATCCTCATCTTCCATTGACACTCCAACCACCCGCATGTCCGCCCTCACCGTATCCATGAACCTCTTCTTTGGCCTTCCTCTTCTCCTCCTGCCTGGCGGCTCCATCTTCAACATCCTTCTCCCGATATACTCCGCTTCCCTCCTGAGCACATGTCCAAACCATCTCAATCTCGCCTCTCTCACTTTGTCTCCAAACCATCCTACCCGCGCTTTCCCTCTAATGTACTCATTCCTTATCCTGTCCATCCTCGTCACTCCCAACGAGAATCGCAGCATCTTTAACTCTGCCACCTCCAGCTCCGCTTCCTGTCTTTTTGTTAGTGCCACCGCCTCCAAACCATACAACATAGCTGGTCTCACTACCGTCTTGTATACTTTCCCCTTCACTCTTGCAGCTACCCTTCTGTCACAAATCACTCCTGCAACTCTTCTCCAACCACTCCATCCTGCCTGCACTCTCTTTTTCACTTCTCTCCCACACTATCCGTTACTTTGGACAGTTGATCCCAAGTATTTAAACCCATCCACCTTCCCCACCTCAACTCCTTGCAACCGCACCATACCACCACCCTCCCTCTCATTTACGCACATGTACTCCACCTTACTCCGACTGACTATCATTCCCATTCTCTCCAGTGCGTACCTCCACCTCTCGAGGCTCGCCTCAGCCTGCTCCCTACTCTCCCTACAGAACATGATGTCATCCGCGAACATCATTGTCCATGGGGACTTCAGTCTGATCTCGTCCGTCAACCTGTCCATCACCATTGCAAACAGGAAAGGGCTCAGAGTCGATCCTTGGTGCAATCCCACTTTAACCTTAAACCGGTCCGTCATTCCTACCGCACACCTCACCCCTGTCACACGGTCCTCATACATATCCTGCACGATCCTCACATACTTCTCCAACACTCCCGACTTCCTCATACAATACCACAACTCCTCTCTTGGCACCCTATCATAAGCTTTCTCGAAATCCACAAACACACATTGTAACTCCTTCTGGCCTTCCCTATACTTCTCCATCAACATTCTCAAAGCAAACATTGCATCAGTGGTGCTCTTTCCTGGCATAAACCATATTGCTGCTCACAGATCATCACCTCTCCTCTCAACCTAGCTTCCACTACTCTTTCCCACAACTTCATGGTGTGGCTTAACAACTTTATCCCTCTGTAATTTCCACAGCTCTGCACATCACCCTTATTCTTGAAAATCGGAACCAGTACACTTAATCTCCACTCCTCCGGCATCCTCTCACTTTCCAAGACTTTATTAAACAATCTGGTTAACAACCCCACTGCCATCTCTCCTAAGCACTTCCATGCCTCCACTGGTATACCATCTGGGCCAACCGCCTTTCCACTTTTCATCTTCTTCATAGCAGTCCTCACTTCATCCTTACTGATCCACCCCACTTCCAGATTCACTATCTCCACCTCTTCCACCTCTTCCATATCTCTATCTCTATCTCTATCTCTATCTCTATCTCTATCTCTATCTCTATCTCTCTCTCTCTCTCTCTCTCTCTCTCTCTCTCTCTCTCTCTCTCTCTCTCTCTCTTTTTTTCTCCATTCATCAGCTCCTCAAAGTAGTCCATCCACCTTCTCAACACACTCTCCTCGCTCGTCAGCACATTCCCATTTACGGTTTTCATTACCTTAACCTGCAGCACATCCTTCCCAGCTCGGTCCCTCTGTCTTGCCGATCGGTATAAATCCTTTTCCACTTCTTTTGTATCCAACTTCTCATACAGCTCGTCATATGCCTTTTCCTTGGCCTTTGCCACCTCTCTCTTTGCCTTTCGCCGCCACTCCTTGTACTCCTGCCGACTTTCTCCATCTCTCTGACTATCCCACTTCTTTTTCGCCAACCCCTTCTTCCTTATACTTTCCTGTACTTCCTCATTCCACCACCAAGTCTCCTTATCTTCCTTCCTCTGTCCAGATGTCACACCAAGTACCTTCCTAGCTATCTCCCTCACAACTTCTGCTGTAGTTGCCCAATCATCCCACCAATCTTTACCACCATCCAACGCCTGTCTCACCTCTTCCCTAAATTTCACGCAACAGTCTTCCTCCATCAGGTCCTTGGTTCAGCCCTCACTCTCTTCCTCAACCTCACCTCTTAAGTCATCCTACAGACCACCAATCGATGCTGTCGAGCTACACTCTCCCTTGCCACCACCTTATAGTCACTAATCTCTTTCAGGTTGCATCTCCTGCTTAAGATGTAATCCACCTGTGTGCACTTTCCTCCACTCTTGTATGTCACCCTGTGTTCCTCCTTCTTCTTGAAATACGTATTTACCACTGCCATTTCCATTCTTTTTGCAAACTCTACCACCATTTGCCCTTCCACATTTCTCTTGTTGAGACCGTACCTACCCATCACCTCCTCATTCTCTTTATTCCCTTCCCCAACATGCCCATTGAAATCTGCTCCAATCACCACTCTTTCATCCTTGGATACACTCTCCACCACTTCATCTAACTCACTCCAGAAATCTTCTTTATACTCCATCTCACACCCCATATGCGGGGCATATGCACTGATGACATTCATCATCACCCCTTCAATTTCCAACTTCACACTCATCACTCGGTCAGACACTCTCCTCACCTCCAATACCCTCTTGACATAATCTTCCTTCAGGATTACCCCGACACCATTTCTCCTCCCATCCACACCATGGTAGAACAGTTTGAAACCACCTCCAATGCTCCTAGCCTTACTCCCCATCCACTTGGTCTCTTGTACACACAGTGTGTCCACCTTTCTTCTCTCCATCATATCAGCCAACTCTCGCCCTTTGCCAGTCATCGTCCCAACATTCAGAGTTCCAACTCTCACCTCAAGAACATATTGTTGTGGTTACCAGATTCGCAAACCACCATTCAGGTCTCTTAGGTGAGGTATCTCGGTAAGTGCATGTGTAGTTAGGCCCAAACCCGTTGTCTAGTGGGAATACATGTCATTTATACGTGCTGCGACTCTTCAGGATAGCCGTTTTTCTTTTACTATCTTTATTTTGGACCAACCGCCATGATCACAACCACAACATCAACCACCAACCACAACGCCGCTTCACCACAACCGCCACGACCTTCCCGTCACACCTCGCCACCGGAGCATCGCCACCGTTCTTGCCCCGCTGTGGGTACCGGTGTTGGACTCATGCAGAACGCGCGTCGAACAGCGTGTACAAAATCACGGATTTTGTGCTTCAAAAACGGATCAAAAACGACACGCCCACTTTTTGCCGTCCAATCGGTGAGCGAGGGGCGATTTGGCCCCGCCTCCAGAACGATCGGTATATGCAAATTTGTGGATCAAAAAGCCTTCACGCCCACTTTTTCTCGGGCCAATGGGGAGCGAGGTGAAAGGTCAAAGGGAGGGGGTCAAAGGCGAAGTTACGGGGGGATAAAAGGACGGTGTTCGTCAGTCAGAAGAGAGTCGCAAACGAGAACGAGAAGGAGTCGGAACGAACGAGAACGAGAACGAAAGAAGACTGGAGCCCGAAGCCTGCAGTGGCTGGAGAAGCTGAAGAGAGTCGGACGAGGGGGTGCTCGCGTCGGTGCCAGGAGCTGCACGCCCGAGGGAGGCCGGCAGCGCGACCTGGCCGAGGTGGAGACGCACACCAGGGATAATAAAGATCCTCTATACCCCGAGCATCAGCAACCCCCTCCTGTTTCCCCCCGCGCTGAGATAGTGCGACCAAGGGGGCCCCTTTTCCCACCCCCTGCCTGACACTGTCCGCGAGGCCCGCGGAGAGAAGCGCCATCGCCGCTCCGCGTCTCATCACCAGACGGGTAGGCCCGACCCGGTCTCGGCCTCAGGCCGCCTCATTCTTGAGGTATTTCTTTTCCTTGGTTTTGGGTATGTGTTGTCGGCGCCGTCTGTGAAGTAGAATTGTATAAGTGTTGCCGTGTGCTCGGTAGTCGGTATTAGCTCTGCACTGTGTTTTCACTTTTATGTTTGCTTTTTGTGTAAATGGAATTGTGTTTTCTTTTTTTTGTGTGCATTTGGTGGAATTGTATTTGTGTGCTTTCCGTTCGTCGCGAATAAATGTGCTTTATTGTTGAACTGTTCTCCCGCTTCGCTTCGTCTTTTCCTCCATTGAATCCCCATCTTGCTTCACGTAAAGGGTTGGTAGTGGGCTGAATACGCCCGATAATTAATCGAACCGTCGAGGTCGACGATAACACCGCTCGGTTATTCTGATAGTACGGAATGGGTCGCTTAAGTGGCCCGTGTCCGAAGTCGACCTGCGGCGAGGTGCGATCGCCCGGTCTACCCTCCGTGTGGGTACTTAGGTAGTTCGAATTTGGCGAGCAACCCTATCCCACGCGGGGGCTGATTGGCTCGATCGCGGTGAGACCGAAAGGTCCACCCGTGACTGGTTCCCGGCGTTAGTCCGAGAGGGTCACGACTGGATTGTCCGTCCGGTGGGCGACGTGCCGCGATTCGAGTTACGTGGCCGTTCGCACGCCGGCGGGCGCGAATACCGCAACACTGGTGTCAGGTCGTGCGATACAAATTCATCGCCCTCCTCGCGGCACTGGTATCGGAGAACAGGAAAACAGGCTCTCCTGTCTCCGGCTAAATTCACGGGAATCGGTCCAGGGGTGAGAGAAGCGACCCCCGATTCCCTCCAAATTACGAGCGAGCGAAATTAACCCTTCACGAGAAGCAAGATGGCGTCTCAAGGCGAGCGGGAGCCGGGGGTATTAGAAATGTATATGTGTAATAATGTAGAGTCCATGGTCCAGGATGGAATCCCCGAGCAGGAAATGTTGATTGTGCAGGAACACGGACTCGCCCAACTGAACCCAGAACCTGAAATGGGTGCGGCAGCGGCCGCAGTGTATGACACCTCCCCCCCCCCCTCTCCACCAAGACCCTTCTCCAACCCTTGCCGAAACGGCTCAGCTGAGTGCATCCAACATGGCCCAGCTATGCACCATGCTGGCGGCAATGAACAAAAAAATGAATGAAGTGAAAACGACGATGGATGCGAATACACAACAAATAAACGAAAAGATGGATACAAAAATGAACGGAATGGAAACAAACATGAAGGAGGAAATGAAAAAGCTGCGGGGTGAGACGCAGAACATGGGCCGAAGCCTGCAGGCGGGCATGAAGGCCGTGACCGGGGAGATAAAAATGGCGACTCCACGTGTGGGAGCAAACGAGCTGGGTGGGGGTGCAACGGCTGACAGGCCCGCGGTGGAGGCGGGTGAAAAAATAATTCGTGGAACGTGTTGGGCGAGGGTCGTGACGATGACCGAAAGGGAAAAATTAAATGGGGAGACCAAAACGTGTGAGACGAGACACGAGGTGACGACAACAGAAATAATAGTTGAGACAAGGGAGGTAAAGGGTGAAGAGTTGGCAGAGACACGGGAGACAGAAAAAATAGAGGGAAGACGACACGATGAAGATGGGGTAAGTGACGCGCACACACACACACGGAGGTAGTGGAGGATAGTGAGGGTGAGCTGGTGGACTGGGTGGGGACCCGGTGCGAGCACCTGGATGGCCTCCTCCAGGAACGAGGGGAGGGAGTATGCCCCCTTGAGGCGAGTCACGACCAGGTGAGTTCGGTCGTGCTTTGCGAGGTTGAGGGGAGGGGTGCTGTGGACAGGTGCACGGAGAGCTTGGGGGGTGTAGAGGCCCCGGAGACCCTTGTGGGGACACGAATCCCCAGTGTGGTTGTCCCTGTGTGTGTGGTGCAAGGTGTGAGTGCGGCACCGTGTGTGGAAGCGACCCCGTGTGTGGAAGCGACCCCGTGTGTGAGTGGTGTGGTGGCGATGGTGCCAGAGTGCTTGCTTCCCAGCACGCCGGGTGTGGATGGGGCACCGTGTGTGAGTGAGGCCGTGTGTGTGAGTGAGGCGGCCGGTATGAGTGAGGCACCACGTGTGAGTGGTGTGGTGGCGATGGTGCCGGAGTACGTGCTTCCCAGCACGCCGTGTGTGGATGAGGCACGGAGTGTGAGTGAGGCACCGCGGGTGAGTGCCCCCGCGTGTGTGGGTGAGGCACCGTGTGTGGAGGGGACCGCGTGTGTGAGTGTCGCCGTGTGTGTGAGTGAGGTACCGCGGGTGAGTGCCCCCGCGTGTGTGGATGAGGCACGGTGTGAGAGTAGTGAGGCACGCGTGAGTGAACGGCCGTGTGCAAGGTCGCTGTGTGCAAGGGAGACCGTGTGTGTGAGAGAGCGGTATGTGAGGGAGATGTCGGTTGGCATGCGGGAGCACGCAGCCGCATCTCCCGGTGTGAATGTGATGGTGTGGACTGTGTGCGTCGTAACACGCAGGTGTGCGTGGGTGGAATGGAGACGACGACGGCGACAGAGGAGAGAAAGCCGAGTAGCGGCTGCAGTTGTTTCGAGGACCGTGCCGGGTTCACCCAGCAGTGAGCACGCGGTTCGTGCTGTGCAACGCACGAGACCACCACGTGCTCGCTTGCGAGAGTGAAGTCCCGGTCCGGAAACGCACGCGGTGGATTTGCCGATCCCGCGGACGGACAAGGTTAGGCAGGTAAATGGATTTGGACCGGACGGGTTCTCCACGCGATCGTGTGTGTTAAGCTCCAACGGGCAAAGCACATGTGTTCGCGTGGGGAACCCCTCGAGACGTGTGGCTTGTGTTTTTTTTTTTATGCGCACGGTGACGTCATGGCTGCACGTGGGGTTGGAATCCGGCAGGAGGGGTATCTCTGCCGGATGGCACCGTCCAAGGAGGGACGAGGAACACGTGCAGCTGCATGACGTCACGGGCAGGTGCAAAGTGCGCGAGCTCTGAGTTGCCGCGCAGGTGCTGCGCATGAAAAAAAAAAAAAAGCAAGCCTCACTTTCGGGTGCACAGGATTCCTGGGCAAAGGGTGGAAGACCCCCCTTACCAGGGGCACAGGATGGAAACTAGTTAGGGGGAAGGGTTAGCTTAGCTAGACCGACTTCATGGGGCAGGGGTAAGTCCTCATGGAGTCCGTGGAATGGATTAGTTAGAGGGATTGTAGCCAGATTTAGGTTGGGAAATTGATTAATGGGATTATTTGGAGACAGTGACAGACTTGAGGATGTGTAGAGGGGACGTAGCTTAGCTACGTAGGTTAAAAGGAACGTGCTGTAGTTTAAGGGACGACGTGGGAGCACGAGTTAGTTAGGGGATGTAGTTAGGAGGATGGCAGAGTTCAGCGGTGTGTGTGTTGAAGAGTTGTTGGTGAGTAAATTGGAAGCATGTGCTTGGTGAGTGAGTGAGGCCAGCGGGTCTGTGTGAATGGAGCGAATGGGGAATGCATGGTGCGATGAGTGATTGGGGGGAGGAGTGACTCCCGCCCAAGGGACCCCGGGGTCAGAGTAAAGTGAGTTAGCTGGGTTAGTCAAATTGAAAAATGGAGGTCGTTTTGCTGTTGGTGGGAATGTAGGCTCGAAACCCATTTGGAGGGGTGCAGGAGCCCTGTTGACGGGCTTGGGAGCGTGGCTGCGAAAGGTGAGTATCGCTGAGTGGGTACCCCGGGCACCAGGCTAGTCGGCCGCGGTAGGCCAAGGGCCCATGGGGGGCCGGGATAGCGTAGTGGGCACGGGTGCGCCTGCTTGGTGCGGGGGCCCGGGCGCCATTAGCCGCGTGGGCAGTGTTGTGGGCACGGGTGACCCTCGGAAAGGGGCCCGGGAGGCCGGCCTGCCACGTGTGCGTTTCAGGGGAGGTGCCATGGGGGGCACTCCCCGGTGTTAGGGAGCTGGTAGGCTCGGAGGCAGTGTAGTGCCCGGGGGTGCCATAGCGGGAGAATCGGCAGAGGGTCGTGCCTGCCAAAGGGAGCCACGTGTCCCAGCCAGGAGACCGTGTGAGGGCACGGAGAGAAAATTGGGGGGCGAGGCCCGAAATTGTGAGGACACCAACACAGGCGACGGGAATCTGGGTTGTTAGAACCAATAGTTTAAGCGAGAGGCGCTTGTTGAAAGCCCCGGGGTAGTTTAACAGTTAAATGGTTAGGATAGATTAGGTGATGTACCCCTCCGCACCATCCATCCCCTCGCTCTCGTTGTGGGCCGCTGGACCCACTTTGGGTTAGATCGCCGAACTCTGGGGAGGCCATTCTGAGGCTTCGTTGGGCCTCGGCACAGGACGTTAGCTCTCCCTTATTCCCCTCCGGGAAGGGACCGTAGGGGTTGGGAGTAGGCTAGGTGACAGAATAGGTTAGCCGAACAAGGACGATAAAGGGGGTTAGGGGACGATTTATAGTGGGGAAGTAAAAATAAAAACAACAAAAAAATAAGTTGGGGCTAAATTGGGGTTTGACAAATTAAGGGAGTGGGTATGTACAGTGACAGGCAAAGGCGATAGGTTGGGAGGGAGACAGGTAGGTAGGTCCGAGCCCGCCCTCCAAGTGGCCAGCACCACCGCACTCCCTCCACCAACCTCCATTGAACGGCAAAGGCTGGCCAACTTCATCGGCTGGCCGTGTTTTGCTTCAAGGCCTGTGCCGGCCACTTCGTCTGCAGCTGCTGTACTTCAAGGCCTGTGCCGGCCAGTTCATCTGCGGGCTGTGTTTGCCTGCAGCGGCCTTCTTCTGCGGGCTGTGTTTGCCTGCTGCCTTTGCCATGCCATGCCCACTGCCCACGTTCACCAGCCCCGTTCAATTTTGCTTTGCCCCCCCCCTGTTCATTGCCATGTGCGCCAGGATCAAGGCAACAGTTTGCAAGCTGCGAGAACTGCCCTGTTGGCAGCTACAACACGGGCCTGCAGTGGCGGCCCGTGCACCGTGTTTGTGTTCATGCATCCATTCGTTGTGCTCATTGCGTGTGCCACTTGAGCTGGCACGGAGACTACGTTTGTGCGGCCCATGCACCGTTGTGGTTCACTGTGTTCAGTTCAAAAGGGAAGGCCTTGGACTGCGTGTGAGCAGCCAGCCACGTTCCCTGTCACCTGCATTGTTTTGAGCCAGAGACTGCATGCGGGCAGCCTGGCTCCCTGCTAACTGCTTTCTTTTTGCAGAGTTCAATGATCCTGGGCCATAGTTTAGTGTAAAATTTGTAAGTAAGGTAAGATGTACTGTAAATATGAGTGCGCCCCCGGCATGTATGTCTTAGCGCCGGCAATTTTATTTAAGTCGTCCGTATGAGTGAGTTTGTTTAGATAGTTACGCAGCCCTTAGGTTATTTATTTTGGGGACACGAATACCATGAATGTCGCACTCAGGGATCCGTAGGTAAAATGTACTAGGGGAAAACTACACATGATGGCACACGAAAATTTGACGACTCGGGACGAGTCTGTAAAAAGGGAAGGGGGTAGTGTTGTGGTTACCAGATTCGCAAACCACCATTCAGGTCCCTTAGGTGAGGTATCTCGGTAAGTGCATGTGTAGTTAGGCCCAAACCCGTTGTCTAGTGGGAATACATGTCATTTATACGTGCTGCGACTCTTCAGGATAGCCGTTTTTCTTTTACTATCTTTATTTTGGACCAACCGCCATGATCACAACCACAACATCAACCACCAACCACAACGCCGCTTCACCACAACCGCCACGACCTTCCCGTCACACCTCGCCACCGGAGCATCGCCACCGTTCTTGCCCCGCTGTGGGTACCGGTGTTGGACTCATGCAGAACGCGCGTCGAACAGCGTGTACAAAATCACGGATTTTGTGCTTCAAAAACGGATCAAAAACGACACACGCCCACTTTTTGCCGTCCAATCGGTGAGCGAGGGGCGATTTGGCCCCGCCTCCAGAACGATCGGTATATGCAAATTTGTGGATCAAAAAGCCTTCACGCCCACTTTTTCTCGGGCCAATGGGGAGCGAGGTGAAAGGTCAAAGGGAGGGGGTCAAAGGCGAAGTTACGGGGGGATAAAAGGACGGTGTTCGTCAGTCAGAAGAGAGTCGCAAACGAGAACGAGTCGGAACGAACGAGAACGAGAACGAAAGAAGACTGGAGCCCGAAGCCTGCAGTGGCTGGAGAAGCTGAAGAGAGTCGGACGAGGGGGTGCTCGCGTCGGTGCCAGGAGCTGCACGCCCGAGGGAGGCCGGCAGCGCGACCTGGCCGAGGTGGAGACGCACACCAGGGATAATAAAGATCCTCTATACCCCGAGCATCAGCAACCCCCTCCTGTTTCCCCCCGCGCTGAGATAGTGCGACCAAGGGGGCCCCTTTTCCCACCCCCCTGCCTGACACTGTCCGCGAGGCCCGCGGAGAGAAGCGCCATCGCCGCTCCGCGTCTCATCACCAGACGGGTAGGCCCGACCCGGTCTCGGCCTCAGGCCGCCTCATTCTTGAGGTATTTCTTTTCCTTGGTTTTGGGTATGTGTTGTCGGCGCCGTCTGTGAAGTAGAATTGTATAAGTGTTGCCGTGTGCTCGGTAGTCGGTATTAGCTCTGCACTGTGTTTTCACTTTTATGTTTGCTTTTTGTGTAAATGGAATTGTGTTTTCTTTTTTTTGTGTGCATTTGGTGGAATTGTATTTGTGTGCTTTCCGTTCGTCGCGAATAAATGTGCTTTATTGTTGAACTGTTCTCCCGCTTCGCTTCGTCTTTTCCTCCATTGAATCCCCATCTTGCTTCACGTAAAGGGTTGGTTGTGGGCTGAATACGCCCGATAATTAATCGAACCGTCGAGGTCGACGATAACACCGCTCGGTTATTCTGATAGTACGGAACGGGTCGCTTAAGTGGCCCGTGTCCGAAGTCGACCTGCGGCGAGGTGCGATCGCCCGGTCTACCCTCCGCGTGGGTACTTAGGTAGTTCGAATTTGGCGAGCAACCCTATCCCACGCGGGGGCTGATTGGCTTGATCGCGGTGAGACCGAAAGGTCCACCCGTGACTGGTTCCCGGCGTTAGTCCGAGAGGGTCACGACTGGATTGTCCGTCCGGTGGGCGACGTGCCGCGATTCGAGTTACGTGGCCGTTCGCACGCCGGCGGGCGCGAATACCGCAACAATATTTATAAAATAGTCAATGTTCATCTGTTTTGCTGACATTTGAAAAGAATTTGCATGTTGGTTCACCAAATTGTTCATCAGAAATCAGAACAAATGATTCAGCCATTTTAACATGTCAACAGTTTCCATGACAAGTTTCACCCCATTGTAATCAAATGGGACTTTGTGTAATTATATTATTGCCAAACCTCAATAAATTTTTCAAGTTATCAGATTGAAACTTACAAGGCTTATTTGTACGCATGTGCAGTATCCATCCATCCATTGGCACCACACTCTGTGCAGAGCGTTGATGCTGCCTAAGCAGTCTCCTTGGCTATTGGGCACAACCCTGGACGGGTTGCCACTCCGACACAGTATACCAGCAAGCTAGTACTCATTTTGCCGACCTCGGAAGGATGACAACCCCACCTGGTATTAGCCAACAACAAGCATATGTGTAGTATGTGTGTAGAATCTGGTCAAAATTAGTCAAAGGTCAAGGTCAATGCCATCCAAATCGTGGAAAACACCTATTAGGCCACATTGAGAGGAAATGTATCAACCAAATTTGATATGCATAACATTCCATCATCTAAAACACTTAATAGGACAAATTTTCGAAATTGCTGTTTCCATGGCAACTATTGTTTATTTGGATTTCTTAAGTATTGTGCTATACACAGCATCATTCTATGTTTTTGTATTTTTTGCTGACTGTGGGTAAAAGGTCCAGAATAGTGTGATCATTGGGGTTTAAGAATAGAGACCCTGTCGGAAAAAAAAAACAAAAAACCAATCGTCATCCTGTGGAAAAAATATTTTACCAACACAAACACAAATAAAAACTGTGAAAATCCAAGGATCTGAAGGAAAGAAACTACAAAAGGGATGGAAAGGCAGGATTTGAAAGGCATGCATGTATCAAAAGAACACAGATTCAATAATTTCAACATCTGATAGAGAAAGATTTTAAGAAGTACAGGTTATACGACTCACCGTAAATGGAAATGGCTCCTAATATTACCCAGGCCGACCATTCCGGCAAGTACTTGATGAATACGAGAGCCATAAGAGCAGAGATCATAATGAGATAGGCTTGCTGAAGGTGCAGCGGGCCTTTCCAGTGGATGCAGATCATGCCCACCACACCAAAGTTCCACATGACCAGGATCAATGTTGGGTAGTCCATTGCCACATTGTACGTTTTGAAGACCTCTCTACAGGATGGGGATAGGTATCAAGGTTTCAAATTTTAATACACTAGGATTTGGTGAAGTGTTTCTCACACTGTACCATTTGCATTGCTGCTGCTGCTTCGACTACTTTAACAGCTCCAATTATTCCCACCTTTTGTAGATTCGGTCGGGGAATGTTTTTGGCCCAAGTCTTTCATGAATCGGCTGGCCAAGCTTTACGTTAAACTGGAACTGCAGGAATATGTAATTTTCTTGAAGATGTCAGCGACAACTCGCCTACTCTTCACCAAAGACACCGTGAAATATTGAACGTCTACCAACAACCTGTAATGGCAGAAGTGTCCTCCGGCTTTACGTCCTTCTGATGGGCGGTGCACATGTTGATGCCTCATCTTGCATGTGAAACACCGAGGATGACAGTTTAGAGCTCAGTCAAGATTCAACCCCCCAAAAAAGGCATCAAAGGTGATTGCGCAACCCTCATAGCTATCCCACCAACCATTCAAAGAAGATCTATAAAACTTAGAAGATTTATTCTAAAATATGAAACCATTCCAAAGTTCCCATGGCTGATGGTGTTGTGGCATTAAAATAAAAAGTTATTCCACCATATAAACCAACCAACTACAAATGGAGAAAAAAAAAAAAACACGTGGAAACCCAATAATCGTAACGAGTGTGGCCTATTTGCGTTGTGCATAATGACTGATTATACTTATGGTAACGCAAATACTTCTGGTTACATGGGTTTGTTTGCCAGTGACCATACTAACAACAAAATTTTTAACTTGTGTAAGATTGATTTAAAAAAATTTTTTTGAAGAGGTGACAACTACATTAACTCGCTCAATAAGTCAATACAACTTTGTGAACCCATTTTGAATAAACTCATCAACTGCAACTGCTTCATTCTCAGTGACAACTCGCTTGTGAAAAATGCAACGTAAACTCACAGGTTATCACTAAAACGGGGATCAAATGGTTGCATTTCATAATCTCTAACAGTGAAGCATTTCCATTCTGTGCCCTGTGCTGATTCTGTGCCCTGGGCACAGAATATTCCCAGATTCTGTGCCCAGGAAACAAATGAGATCCTTAACAATGGAAAGATGTAGAATCTCTTACGATGAAACCGATTTGAATCCCCCATGATTAAGCCGAGTCTATGGGCCGATGACCTGAACTGTGTCTATGGGATAATGGAATCTCCCGCAATGTCGCTGAATATAGGCCTATCACTTTGCCATCACAGACAAGTCGGTGGTCTGACTTCTACCACCTCCTTTCTGGTCTTGCACCCTCTGCTCTTTCTGTGCTTTGTCCCCACCAGGTTTCTACATGGCTCACACGGTCCACCATCAACCCCCTTTTGGCGAAACTACCTAAATCCTGGATCACTGTTCACTTCCACTCATTTGTTCCACTTTTTTCCCCCACTTGTGGAACCAAATTCCACATTCTCTTCAATTTCATTCCTCCCTCCAGGTCTTCAAGACAGCTGTAATCACAATACAAAACCATGATCTTTTATACCCTCGTCCGCCCCCCCCCCCGCCCCACCACTCACTCCCCCTCCTTCCAAATTTCCAGTTTTCCCTCATGAGAGTTTCCTTCTCCATCTTGTCTACCCAATGCATCCTCTCTCCTGGCCCCCATTCCTCCCCACACCCAATGTGTGTCTGCCTCCGCGTCTTAGCCTTCGGTTATGCTGTTGGTGTTTCCCCCTCTCTCTGCTGTCCTTTTGTACTGTTGCATCCTCATCAATTCAGTGTACTAGCTCTTCCACAAGCCTCAAGTGTGTGTGTGTGTGTGTGTGTGTGTGTGTGTGTGTGTGTGTGTGTGTGTGTGTGTGTGTGTGTGTGTGTGTGTGTGTGTGTGTGTGTGTGTGTGTGTGTAGATATAGGGTGTCCCCAAAAAATTATACAACTTTAAAAATGCTTTGTTTGATCCTAAAAAAGCAGTAATTTTGTCACTAATGCTTCATTTCTTGTTGCAGAGACCCTGAAGTTTATTTTGATACCAACCAAGCACCAGAAAAATTAAATGGCAAGACTGACCGTACAACAACAGACAAAAATTGTTGAACTTTGGCACCAGACGAAAAGTGTCATACAGGTGCAACGTCTTTACTCGAGACATTTCGGTATCCACTTGCGCCATGCACCAAACTTCCGGACAATAAAGTGCACCAACGCAAAGCTTACCAATGTGGGAACCATCTGTGACCTTCACAAGGGTCACAGTGGTCGGAAGAGGACAGGTCATAGTGAAGAAAATGTGGAAATGGTGAGACAGATGGTCGTTCAGAGTCCAAAAAAAAAATCGATTCGACGACTTTCTGCCGAGACAAACATTCATAAGAGCACCGTTCAGAGGATCCTTCGCCAAGACATTCATGCCTTTCCATACAAAATTCAAACGGAAACGGTGCTTACTGATCAACAGAAACGCAAATGACTAGACTTTGCAAATTGGTTCTCAGGAAAGTTGGAGGAAGATGCAGACTTCCTTAAAAAAACTTCACATGATGGACGAATGCCATGCTCACTTATCCGGGGAGGTAAACAAGCAAAACTTTCGGTACTGGGGAACTGAAAATTCTGGTAATGCATCAACTGAACTGGTGCCTCGATCTGTTCTCAAAGTCACCATGTGGGTGGCGGTTGGTTGGTCGGGGATAATTGTTCCATACTTCTTTGAAGATGACCAGGGACGCACTTGCACGGTAAACCAGAGGAACTATCGTGAAATGATTCAGGAATTCTATCTGCCCGAGCTACGTACTCAGGCCCGTAGGAGAAACAAACTGATCCAGATAAGAACCCAGTGGTTCCAGCAGGATGGGGAACCGTCCCATACAGCCAGGGAAACAAAGCGTTTTCTCAACCAACATTTTGAGGGCCACTTTATCTCCCTCTACGAAGACGTTGAGTGGCCACCGTATTCCCCTGACCTTACTCCTCCAGACTTCTTCTTGTGGGGGTATCTCAAGGACAGGATCTATGGAAACACTAGGCCTCAGACTCTTGATCAGCTGAAGGAAAACATCCACCGAGAAATCCAGAACATTCCTCAGGAAACGTTTCCCAAAGTGATGGAGAACATGACAACGCGTTTGCAGGCAGTGATCGGACAACGTGGAGCCTACGTCGAAAATGTGATCTAAAAGAAAACGACGATTCGATACCAAAATTTAAATTTTGGTGGCAATTTTGACATTGGTACAATAAACTTCAACCTTTCAGCTTTCTACCCAGCCATATATCTTTTTTAAAAATATATGTTATGACCATCCTCTTTGCAAATGAAAAGTTGTATATTTTTTTGGGACACCCTGTGTATATATATATATATATATATATATATATATATATATATATATATATATATATATATATATATTGTTGTGGTTGACGAAATTCGCAAACCACCATTCAGGTCCCTTTGGTGAGATATCTCTGTAAGTATATGTGTAGTTAGGCCCAAACCCGTTGTTTAGAGGGAATAAATGTCATTCATTCGGGCTGCGACCCTTCTAGATAGCCGTTTTTCTTTTACTATCTTTATTTTGGACCAGCCGCCATTACTACCACCACCAACCACGTCTCAACAGCCATCACACAACAACCACCAGCCGCAACGCCGCTTCACAACAACAACAACGCCAACAGCCACGACCTTTACCGTCACATCTCGCTCTCGCAACCATCGCATCACCGCCATTTCCGCGCCGCTTGTGGGCACCGATACTGGACTCGTGCAGGGCGCGCACCGAGCAGCGTGCAGAAACATCACAGCCTTTCCGAAGAAAACGGATCAAAAACGACTCACGCCCACTTCTGTTCCGTCCTATCGGCGAGCGTGGGGCGATTTGGCCCCGCCTCCAGGTGCGTTGGAGTAATATCGCTATATGCAAATTCATGGATCAAAAAGCATTCACGCCCACTTTTCCTCGGTCCAATGGGGAGCCAGCCAGAGGTGAAGGGTCGAAGGTAAAGGGTCGAAGGCGAAGGAGCGAGGCCCCGGGGGCTATAAAGGGCTGCGTTCGCTCGCCAAACGGGCAGTTCGCAGTTCGCAGTCGGTGGAGTTGGGAAGAGCCAGCCAGGAGAGGAGTCGGAGAAGGCGGTTGGACGGAGCTGTGGAGAGTTGGAGAGGTGGCGGCGGCAAAGGCGGTCGAGGGGGTGCTCGTGTCAGAGTCGGGGAGCTGCGGAGGGGAGAGGCCGGTAACGCGACCGAGGTCGTGGTGGAGACGCTCGTCGCGGGACCCGAGCCAGGGAGATATCCTGCTTCCCCCGAGCATCAACAACCCCCTCCTGTTTCTCCCCGCGCTGAGATAGTGCGAGAAGGGGGCCCCGTTCCCACCCCATACCAGGCAGTCCCAGCGAGGCCCGCGGAGTCGGGGCGCCAGCGCCATTTTGCAGCTCATCACCAGACGGGTAGGCTCGACGTGGTCTCGGCCCCAGGCCGTCTGCCCCCTCATAGTGGAGGGTGGTCCCTTTTTCTTTTGCTTTGGGTATATGTGTTGTCGGCGCCGTCTGTGAAGTAAAACTGTATCAGTGTTGCCGTGTGCTCGGTAGTCGGTTAGCTCTGCATTGTCTTTTGCTTTTACATTTGCTTTTTGTGCATTATTGTGTGTTTCTTCTTCTTCTTCTTTTACATTTGCTTTTGGTGTAATTGTATATCTGTGCTTTCCGTTCATCGCGAAATAAATGTGCTTTATGTTGAACTGTTTTCCCGTTTCGCTTCGTCTTTTCCTTTATTGAATCTCCATCTTACTTCACGTAAAGGGTTGGTCGTTGGCTAAAACGCCCGATAATTAATCGAACCGTCGAGGCCGACGATAACACCGCTCGGTTATCCCGATAGTACGGAACGGGTCGCTTAAAGTGGCCCGTGTCCGAAGTCGACCTGCGGCGAGGTGCGATCGCCCGGTCTACCCTCCGTGTGGGTACTTAGGTAGGTCGAATTTGGCGAGCAACCCTATCCCACGCGGGGACCGATTGGCACGATCGTGGTGAGGCCGAAAGGTCCACCCGTGACTAGTTCCCGGCGTTAGTCCGAGAGGGTCACGACGGAATTGTCCGTCCGGTGGGCGACGTGCCGCGATTCGAGTTACGTGGCCGTTCGCACGCCGGCGTGCGCGAATCAGCAACAATATATATATATATATATATATATATATATATATATATATATATATATATATATATATATATATATATATATATATATATATATATATATATATATATATATATACATATATATATACACACACATATATATATATATATACACACATATATATACACACAGTAGACTAGGGGTAAGTCGGCAGCGTGTAACTCGTCACTTCGCCTAAGTCGGCAGCGTCAAAAAGTCCCGAATTTACCTCATGTTAAGTCCCTATGAAGAAAGGGTCATCCCTCTGTAAGTCGTCATCTCTAAGTCGTCACTTCGTCTAAGTCGTCAGATGTTGTCCATTCCCACGTAATGGAAACTCAAGGAAATTACCACTCCTAACTCGTCACATGGAACTGCTGCCTCGTGAGAATCCCGATTTCATGGAATCGTGATGCTCGCTCATTGGTGTACACCGCCAGTGATAGGCTATTTATAACTGCGTACACACGTTGATCGCACTGCAGGCAGGACAATGGCGACTAAGCGTAAGCTTACAACTAAAACCTAACAAGAAAAATACAACATTATCCAGTTTTGCGAGGCAAACCCACTGATGAAGAAAACAGCCATAGCTGAGAAGTTGGACATCAAACGGCAGACATTGAACAATATCTTGAAGAATAAGGGCACGATGTTTGGACAAGTGGAGAAGATCGCGAAGCCAGTGGTAAGTGTGAAACGCGTGAAATGTGTGTCCTTTGAAGATGTCGATGACGTGCTCATCATCTGGTTTCAGCAAATGTCAGCTCAGCCAAATATTCGGTTGGACGGTGAAATGTTGCTGCTGAAGGCACGTCAATTCGCTGCGGACCTCGGGCATGATGATGCCGAGACCTTGCCGATGCACTGGCTAGACAGATTCAAAGTGAGGTGGAGAATCGGCAAGGTCAAGAAGTGCGGCGAATCAGGCAGCGTGGATTCGGCAGTGGTGCACGACTGGAAGGATGGAAAATTGAAAGACATCTTGGAAAGGTATCAGCCTCGGGATGTGTACAATGCCGATTAGACTGGGCTTTTCTGGCAGATGCTGCCAGAAAAGTCTCTGGGGTTCGTTGGTCAATCCCATCATGGTGATAAGCAGGCGAAGTTGTTGTCTTACAGCTGTTCATTGTCTTTACTTTTGATAAACTGATTCATGAATTCCATCTTTGCTTGATCACTTTCCAACTCACCAATGAACCCCCACCCATGCCCTGAGGATTGTGTTTTCCTTTTGGTACAATAGCCGGCTCTCACACATACGTGTCCAGGCCATGCGCGACTTCATCCTTCACCCCACAGTCATCATGAATGTTCGCATACGCGCAAGTCGTCACATTTCTTAGTCGTCACTTTTTTCTCGGTCCCGATGGTGACGACTTACGCCTAGTCTACTGTGTGTGTGTGTGTGTGTGTGTGTGTGTGTGTGTGTGTGTGTGTGTGTGTGTGTGTGTGTGTGTGTGTGTGTGTGTGTGTGTGTGTGTGTGTGTGTGTGTGTGTGTGTGTGTGTGTGTGTGTGTGTGTGTGTGTGTGTGTGTGTATATATATATATATATATAATACGGATTGCAACCATAAAACCCAACATTAATTTTTCTATTTTCATTGGGTGATAAAAAATACAATTAATTCACCTTTGAGGCAGAATGACATGAGCAAACAGAGAAACCTGGTCGACCAAACAACCATTTCCGTTGAATACGTATTTCTCAGCGTACAAGTCGATTACTTTTCCCCCCGGAAGTCCGGGCCTCGATTTTACTCAGAATCGACTTGTCTATGGTTCATGACATATTTCTTTAGCTTGTTTTAAATGCTGTACCTCTGTTAATGGTTCTCAAACTGGGGTACATGAGAGAACCTTAGGGGGTACGTGGAAGGGTCACCAAAATAAGTTTTTGTTTGTTTGTTTTTCAAATTGCATCCGTTTTTTTATTGATATTATGAACAAAGTAAGATTAAAATTTATATAGGTCAGGTAAAAATATGTCAGATTTTCAAAGAATTTACTGGTGGAGTGGAGCGTGTGTTGCTCCTTTTAATGGGTGAGGGGTAAATCCAAGCACAAAAAGTGAATCCTTGCGGAATAGGCTAATCGTGACCGAACAGAAACAAGCGGGCCGCGGTCATCTGTTCAGTAGATTACAGTACGTATTTTCATTGCATATTACAGTGAATAATGTACAGTGTATTAATGTTTATTAGGGCAAAGTGAACTTTGTGCTTCAATTTTAATCCGATCTGACGTCGTATAAGGAAAATTTAATTTCAGTATTTTTCTGTCGAGGGTGACGTCAGCACCAAGAAGGCCAATTCACACCCTATTTCGGTGGACGCAATATGACATAATAACGAGTCGTTATTGCCTCCATGACCATCAAATGAATACATTTTCTACATTATAATTTTTAAATCATTGAATTCACCAAAAATATTCTTTCCGAAATATATGTTATAATTGTATCGAAACAACATTAAAAAATAAATAAATAAATAACTTAGACGGTGTTTTGAAGAGAAGTTAGTTTCACATTAACGTGTCGTCAAATAAATATGTAATGGTCCCGCCATAACGATGGCATATTCCAGAAAGAAAAGGGCAGAAAGTGAGTTCTACATCAGCTTCGGCTTCACAGTACTGAACAAGCAAGGCAAGGATTTGCCACAATGTGTCATATGTCACAAAGTGCTGTCTGAAGGATCCATGAAGCCGAGCCTTCCCGGACAATATTTCTGCAGCTTCCATCCCGAAACTGCCGACAAAGAACCGTCCGACTTCAAGAGAGAGGAACTTGTTCTGAAACGTACTTGGTTTGACCATGGTGGTCAGGTCAATCAGCAAAACGAAGCTCGTCTCTATACCTGTATATGTTTGCTTGGAGAGTAAGACAATAACAAGCAAGATGCAGACAATTGTTGAAACTCTGGTAGTGCCATGCTGCAAGGATATTGTTCGTTACATCATGGGAGAGAACGTGGCAAAAAAGCTGAACACAATGTCGCTGTCCAGTGATACTGTGCGTCGAAGAATCTGTGATTTATCAGCAGACATCCAACAGCAAGTGTTCGCGGAAATCAAAGAAGCCCCCTGGGCATTTCTGCAATTCAAATGGACGAGTCAACAGACATATCTAGCTGTGCTCAGCTACTGGTCCATGCACGGTATATAAAGGACTCGGACTTCAAGGAATAGTTCTTATTTTGTCACCCTTTGGAATCCACGACGAAGGAAGAAGACATCTTTGAGGCAATATCAAACTTCTTTGAACAAGAGGGACTCTCGTGAGGAAATGGGGGATGTACAACAGATGGAGCCTCTGCAATGCTGGGATGTTGTTCTGGATTCCAATATCTGGTGAAGGTGGCCAACTGCACCACAAGCAAGCTACAGTGCATTATTCACCGCCATGCATTAGTCGCAAAGACACTGCCTCCAATGCTCAAAACAGTACTTGAGGATGTCGTGGCCATGATGAACTTCATCAAATTCAGTGCTTTGGACACGAGGTTGTTCCGCCTCCTTTGTTGAGACTTCAATGCCGAGGAAGAGTCGCTCATTTTCCACATGGAGGTAAGATGGCTTTCAAGAGGCAATGTGGTTGCTCGAGTCATGGCCCTGAATGTAGAGTTGAAATAATTATTCGACAGGAGTGAGAAGAGAAAATCCAAGCAGTTCGTAGACAAACTCAAAGCGGGCGGGCTGCTTTGACGCCTTTGAGAACGTGACCGACGGTTTGTCAGCCCTCCGTAAAGAGCAAGTGGATGAGTATCGGTGTCCTCATCCAGGAACACATACTTTCCCTCAGTCAGGAGTTGCATGGCTATTTTCAGACCTCAATAACTTGGATTGCCAACTCAATGAAAATCCACTCAAGATGGATCCTAGATCCCTTCCAGATGAACTGCACGACAAATTTGTCAGCTTGGTCAACGACTCCACCATCAGAGATGCTTTCGAGAATTTGGTGTTGACAAGATTTTGTCAACAATAGCTATATATTACCCATCTCTGGCAAAGGAATGCATGAAAAGCCTTCTGGTGTTCCCTTCCACCTACCTCTGTGAGCAGGCATATTCCACATTGTGCAACATTAAAAACAGGTCCCGTGCCAGTCTCAGTGCAACATGACATGAGTGTCCCATTTAAAGACTGTGCCAACAATTGATTTGTTGGTGGCGAAAAAGCAGACCCATCCTCGCCCGTAAGATTTTAGTATACGCATTGTTAGTGTTGGATGATATTTTTTCTCCAATAAAATTGCTTGGCTCCGAGTTACATACTTGTCTGTTCAGTGTTTACTTTCCTCGACTTTAAATTTTGGGGGAGGAGGTGGCGGTGAGGGGGTGCGTGACCAATGCTGAAAGACCTCAAGGGGTACGAAGGAAGAAAACGTCAAAGAACCCCTGCTCTATATGATAGCAAAGATGATGCGAAACTATTTACATTCCTAATTTATCTGGAAGTTCGTCCCACAAAGTAGTTCAAAAAGTATTCACAAAACAGCGCATCAATATAGCTAGCGATGCATTGTGCGTGTCAGGGAGGAATTAACACCTCTACTGTCCTGTTTGTTAACTACCGTGGTTGTTCTACCTTCTCTTAAACTCCGTATCGACTTATCTATGAATGAAGGAAAGAAAAATTGGAAAGAGCCACTCAGACTTGTACTCCACATGGACTTGTTCGCTGAATAACACGATCAAAAATTCTACCAGTAAGCAAAATGCCATTTTATTTATTGCTCAGTTAAAATAAAAGGATCATCACTTCACGTGTAATATGGAGTGAGGTGATCACGATGACCATCTCAACAGGATGTGAGCGAGCAACACGTACCCCAAATATAGATAGGTGAAGAGGAAGAGGAGCATCAGTGAAGACATTATCAACCACCCGTGGATAAACTGCAAAGTTAAAAGCAACTGATTAAAAAACATAATTTTGTACTTGGCCCTTCCAGTTTCACAGCAGACAAAAATAAGGACAGCAAGATGAATACTACTGAATTGTAATTCATGTGACAGCTCAAGAGTGGCCTGTGGGAAGGCCTTGAGTGTAATAAATTCCTGTAAGTGCCAAGCCAAGGAAACAATGGCAGAATTGACTCCCTATCCCTTTCACATATCATATATTCTTTCCCTAATATCTCCAACTTCATTGCCCCTTTTACCCCCCATCATCTCCTTTTTCCCTCAATGTAAACTGTTCACCTGGAATGGCGGATGGTCGCACGCATGCACGGAATGGAGTTGCCGGTTGAGTCTGGTAACTTGACACTTTTGCTGATGATTATTGAAGACCGCTTTGGCAGGTGGAATGATGAATTATCAAACATTCATGGTAGTTTTGAGCAGTCGGTTTGGTTACCTCACCTTGTAGCAGCGATACTTGTACAATAGAACCAAGAAGATAGTGAGGACCACGATGACACTGATTAGCACCAAAGTGTTGAGGATCGAGTTGAGAAACCGTTTTCCGACATTCTCCGTTTCCTCTGAGAATGGAGTATAAATCCTGGAAAAACAGTAGTGCAGAAAAAGAGCTCATTACAATCCACGTACAAGCTGGAGTCTCCTGATATTCCACACTAGTGGACATCCCGGGGGCCAAACTGGGTGGGACTCCTGGCCTCCATTAGGTATATGCCACAGGCATTGAGCGTTCTCACGTTTCGCGTTCCTTTCGCGTTCTCTCGTCAAACATCACCACATACGTCTTTGCACGTGTGCGTGTGTGCGTGCGTGCGTGCGTGCGAGTGGGGGTGGGGTGGGGTGGGGTGGGGTGGTCTCTACAAACATGGATATTGCAAACCAAAATGGACTTGCAGAGCGAGAAGGGTTAAAGAATTGCTGAGAACACGCAAGCTCAACTGGAGTCAGTCACAAGAAAGCAACAACATTTATGATAAAACTGCAGAGGAGCAAGCAGGAAAGGGTTCAGGCAAACAGTTAGGCAGTGTACAAACAAGTATGTGAGAGGAGAGGAAAAAGAAAAAGAAAAAAAAGATACAAGTGGAACAGATCCTGAAAGGAAGAAACATGAGGAATTTTGACTGGCATCTGAAGGAAACTGAAAACAGCAACCTTGCCGCATTTGCAATTATGTCAGCTGAATCTGTCATCGTCCACATGTGCAACTACTTCAGTGCATATGCTCTGGGCACATACCATTTGGATAGGGGAGGAGACCCTTGGCTCAGCACTGATTTTCGGTGTGAACGAAGGACAAGTGTCAATCATTTTTCTCTACAGAAGTCCAGACTGACAAAAAGGTATAAAGAGAAGTAAAAAAAAACAAAAAAAAACATCATTACTTCCACCACCAAAGGTGGGACAGAGGTTATGTTTTCACCCCTGTAAGTTTGTCTGCCTGTTTGTCTGTGAGCAGGATATCTCAAAATAGCTATGGCCGGATTCGGACGAAACTTGGTGGATAAGTTGAATGTGTGCGACAAGGACGAATTGATTCGCTTTTGGTGAAGATCCTGAATCAGATATGAGAATTAAAAAAACAAACATTAAAGTAATTCTGTGCTATTGAGATGGGGCCAAAAACGATATTTAGCATGATATCTCAAAAGGTTGTGGACGGGTTATAACAAAACTAGGTTGACGAGTTGGGTAGGTGATAAGAACAAACCGATTAGATTTTGGTTAAGGTCCAGATGCAGATCCGGCCTTATCAGTGGGATACAAAACGTAAACTGTTTCTACCGAGTGCAATTCCACTTTACATACTGAGAAAGGATCACTGGGAATAAACAGAATAAAGATATCATGTTAAACGTGGAGAGAGCAAAAGGTTTAAATAAACATATTTTAAAGGATAGCTTACTATTTAATGGGTTAAGGAAGGATAAGGCCATGAATTTAGATCTTATTGGGAACATTTAGCTACTGGTTGACCGTTAGTACTGTTTATCTGGAATGAGGGACATCCCCAAAGGTCACTCACAGCTGACCGTGTTTCTCCGTGTAGAAGGTAACAGACTTGATTGTCGCCACAACAACAAGCATGCATAGGCTGACAGGGACGAAGAGCATGATGACATGTTTTGCGCCATATTTTAGCGACAGCTCCTCTTCCTCACTGTCTTCATCAGCATGTTGCACACTGTGCGAGTGCCCACGCTCATCGCTTCGTGGCCTGCGTCCATTTTCCTGGCTCTCCTGGGGATCTCGGCGCTGCCTCAATCCTTCCTGCAATGACAACAAAGTCCAAGATGACTGGTAATATAATAATAATAATAATAATAATAATAATAATAATAATAATGAAAATATTCATTTCCCAAAATCATTGGACAACGTCCTTACTCAATAGTACGTAGGTAATGGACACTGATCAAACAAGAAAAAGAGCAGAGATTGCAGAACCTCACTCGGACTTGTTTTGTGTGGTGTTTGTGTACTGGTGTGCTACGTAATTAATAAGAGACATAACTAGAGCTGCCACTTTATAACTGCTGGCAGTGATGACCGGGTACGAAGACGTCCAGCTTTGATTGGACACCTGACCCTGACCCATGACGATTTTAAAATAATTATTCAATTGAATTTAGAATGGGATGAAAATAAATTCAATTCAAATCAAATGGAAGACCAAATTGGTACAGTCCTGCATTGGAGTCATCAGAAGGAACCTGAACAAGTAAAAAGCAAAGATGATGTCATCAGGAGGAACTTGGATAGGATTCACAGTTCAGCTGCTACTCCTCTACCCTCAAACCCATCCAGGAACAGCCAATTGAGCCTTTTACAAAAAAAAAACAAACAAACAAAAAAAACACAGATCAAAAAAAAAAAACAATTCTGGCTGCCAGACCGTGTGTTCGATCAAGTTTAAATTTAAAACATGTATTCCACATCACTACTAGATCATAATTGTGAAGTTTTACGTCGATGGATTAAGCAGTTTCAGAGAAAACATTATTTAATATTTTTCTGAAATCCAATATGCCTGCCAAACCATGTGACCGATCAATTATTCCTGAACAAACTTGTACACCCATGTGCTGGGGAACATTTGTGTGAAGTTTCCCCTCGATCTATCCAGCTGTTCTGGAAAAGAAGATTTTTTGTATATTTTTGGGTAAATCCAATATGGCTGCCAAACAATGTGACCGATGATGTCATATGTGTGAACCTTTTGTTCCTCATGGAAAAGCAGTCATTTGTGTAAAGTTTCACCTCGATCTGTTCAACCACTTCAGATAAGAGGATTTTTGAAGGTTATTTTAAAAAAAATATATATATGGCTGACCGATGATGTCATCATTTTTTTTCTGTGGACCATACCTCCAGATGACCCTCAAAAATTTTCACACTGATCGGATGTAGCGATGGACATATGCACTTATGACGTCATAAAAAACACTCATTCCCCACGAGGAGTACTTGCTGTGTGCCAAGTTTCAATTTTTTCCTTGGTACGGTTTCAGAGAGACAGAGATCCAAAGTTTTTCCGTTTTTCCAACATGGTTGCCACACCACATAACCGATGACATCATAATTATCATTAAAACCTTCTACATGAGTAGTCGTACCACTGGTGAAAATTCCATCTTGATCTAACAAGCGGTTGCGGAGGAAAACACGAAAGTACTGTGTGGACAAAAACAAACAAACAAACAAACAAACAAACAAACGGACCCAAATGCAATGCCCTCTCCTTAAGCGAGGGTAATTAGGAAAAATCTAAAATAAAAACAACCAGCTTGTAATTTTGAATGAGGACAAAGGCCGAGATTAAACTTTTTTTCTTCTTTTTCCAAAAAGAGCCCTTCAACCATTACTACACAGGAAGACAGGGAAGCAAGATGGAAGATTGGACTCAGAACTCATGCCTTTGCAGACAATTCATGTCTGTCTGTAAAAGACAAGACTCCAATGATGCCATTTGTCATCATTAGTGAAAATACAAATGTTATCTCCTTGCTCTCCTCCTCCTCCTCCTCCTCCTCCTCCGATAAACCTTAATTTCTCTACATGGTGCAAAGGATTGTAAATATTGAAATTGGAAACAAAACAATAAAGGGGAAAGCATAAGATATCAACAAATAAATAAATGAAAAATGAATAAATAAATATTCAGATTTGTACATACCGTATTATCCAGACCATGGGTTTCTGCTGGAGATGCGGGATCTGTTGACCACGAAGGATCAGGGGGTGCACGCCCATCGTCTGAGATGTTATTCATGGTTCTCTACTTTACGCAACACTTCACCCAAACATAAAATGGGGACATGAACATACAATTACCGATCATTAGTCATGTACAACGATTTCTTTTTTAATGCTTCAAATTTAAAAAAAAAAAAAAATTGTATACAAGGTCAAGGCTCGTGGAAGAGCGAGATCACTGAATGGATCAAGATGCAACAGAACAAAAGTAAGAGCGGAGAGAAAGGGGGGAAATACGAACAACCGGGTTGAAGGACAAAATAGAGGGAGACTTGGGCAAATAATGGGTGCAGGGAGGAATGAGTGGTAGGAGAGGATGCATGGGGTGGATAAGATGAATACAGAAGCAAACTCTCGAATTTTGAATGAGGTGGGCATGGGCAAGGGGAGGGGAGATACCGGGAGAATAAAACATCATGGTTTTGGATGGGGGATGATTTGAGATGGTGGTGAACAGCTGTCTTGAAGACCTGGAGGGAAGAATGAGATTGAAGAGGATATGGAAGTTGGTTCCACAGGTGGAAAAGAAAAAGTGGAACAAATGAGTGGAGGTGAGCAGTAATCCTGGATGTAGGTAGTTTCACGAGAAGGGGATTGCTGCAGAAACCCGAGACGGGGGGGGGGGGGGGTTGGAAAGGACATGTAACGAGCAAAGGGTGCAAGACCAGAAAGGGGCAGTAGAACACAGAGAGGCCACCAACCAGTCTGCGATAGCGGAGTGATCAGTCCATAGACTCAGCTTCGTCATGGAATATTCCAATGATCTTGAAGGACTTGGTTTCCACGGTGTCAAGCTGAGCAAGACATGAGGCAGGAGAACCAGCCAAAAGGGGACAACACTACTCCATCAAGCTGAGGATGAAAGCCTTGTACGGACTTTATGACAGAGGATGCAAAGACCAATTCTAGCATGAGCCCTTTGTCAGAGCAAAAACCTCTCGCTATAAACAAAGGGTATATAAGGTTCTCGCTATATAAGAACTCATTGTCAGCCACACATCAGTTCACACGATGGTAAACACACTCAAGATTACCAACTTTTATTGGGAATCCATCATCTTGTGAACCAATGCAAACCGACACCAACATTCAGATGAAGGGTTCTGTTGTGAACACCCATTGTATTCAGTTACATATTTGAAAGCAAATGGCATCTTGGGTGATGTCACTCGCTCTTTGGTCTGGTTTTAAAGTTGAACGACGACGGTACGTCAGGGAATCTCTCAATACTGTGAATACTGAAAGCTCCTGGGTTCTCATTTGCAAATGAGGTGAAGAACACTTCAGCCATAGTCTCCTTCCTCGTGAAGATTGTGGAAACAAAAAAGGACAAGGAGTTGCCATCTAATAGCTGTGTTGAACTAATGCTCAATTGCACCCACCAAGAAACAACTTCAAACAAGATGATTAAAAAGACATTAAAATAATTTTCTTACTTTTGTATAGAGTCAAGGCTCATGGAGCTATGGCTGGAAGAAATAATGGATCAGGATGCAACATCACAAATGGAACAGCAGAAAGATAGGGGGTAATTCCAAGAGCAGGTGCGAAGGAGGGACAAGGTATGCAAGGATAAGGCTGAGGGTATGGGAGAATTGGATAGGGGATGATCTGAGATGGTGCCTAACAGCTATCTTGAACATCTGGAGAGAGGGATGAGATTGAAGAGAATTTGGAAGTTGGGTCCACAGGTGGGGGAAAAAAAAATAGAGGGACAAATGAGTGGAGGTGAGCAGTGATTCTGGATTTTGGGAGTTTTACTCAAAGGGAGGTGCTGATGGACCGTATGCACCCTGCATATACCTGTGGCAGACAAAGCACGGAGAAGGCAGAGGTGCAAGAACAGAAAGGAGGTGAGAGAAGACAGAGACCACAGACCTGTCTGCAATGGGAAAGTGATTGGTCCATAGGCAACTTCATCATGGGAGATTCCAGTTATATTAAAGGCCTGGGTTTATGATCATACCTCAGAATGAAACCAAGCAAGATGTGAGACAGGGCTGACAGCCCAGAGGGGAGAGTAGTGTTCCATCAAGCTGTGGATGAGGGCTTTGTATGGGGAATCGGAGTTCAGGTGTGCTAAGGAAGGACTTTGCACGATGGAGGATGCCCAGTCATCGACTGGCTTTAGAGGCAAACTTTGAAATGTGGTTTCCCCAACAAAGATCATGCCTGAGAATGAGACACAAGAGTTTGAATGACTCAATTTCCTCAAGAGGATTGTTAAGAAAGTAGATCGGAGGGTTTGCCAGACAGTCCTTTCGGAATGACAGAGTGAGAGTGTGAGATTTGTCAGGACTGAAAGACATATTCCAAATGTTTGACCAGCTTTTGATTTTTATCAAGGTCTGAAGAGAGGGAAGAGGCTGCTGCTTGTCTGTCTGAAGGATAAAGATGCCACGGCAGAGAGTGGAGTCATCGGCAAATACATAAAGAGGATTTTCCAGAGGAGTCTGAGAGTTTTAACCATGATAACGGATGGTAAAAACAAAGAACATTTAACAATGCAGAATCTCACAGAAGTATTTGTCTGGAAAACCCCTTTCACACCACGGGGATGCCATAGTAAAATTGACGCGTGTGCACATTCACAGACACACGACACAACAATCACCTCCCGCATACCTTTAGGATCAGGTGAGGGTAATATTATTAATAGTACCGCTATTAACAGTATCAGGCAAGGTCAGGTCAGTGCAGATCATATCAGATGAGGTTTTCACTTAAATTTCATGCCACGAAGGGAAAAAGCAACACAATTATGAACAACAAACGGTTAAAAAAGAAATATTTTGCAGGAAACCAATCTTGCACACCAAGAATCACGATAGTGTATATTTTTTTGAGATCACAACTGATACACAGCACTCCTTTACAACCAACCAATTTACTTTCAATGTTGCAACATCAGCCTCAGTGATACCATTCAAATATCGTGCTATATATTAGTTTAGCCCTATCTCTCAATGGTGAAGAATCACTGAAAAAAACAACGAGAAGGGTACTCGGTAGAGCACATACCTCCACCACGTAATGCATGATCCTTCTTCTTCTTCTTCTTTCGGCTGCTCCCGTTAGGGGTCGCCACAGCGGATCATCCGTATGATCCGCATAGTGATTTGGCACGTTTTACGCCGGATGCCCTTCCTGACGCAACCCTGGTCGCCTCTTACGACACAGGGATATGGTACACCTATTTTAACCGGGGTATACACCGGCCCAGTACACTGGTACTCATTTTGCCGACCTCGGAAGGATGACAGGCTGAGTCAACCCCCTGGTGTATTAATTCAGTGGCCCAACAGGGCTTGAACTCAGGACCTTTTGGATCCCAAGCCGCTGCCCTAACCACTGCGCCAACACACCAGGCTCACGTAATGCATGATCCACGAGAACATATTGTTGCGGTTCTCGGAACGGCATGCATACAACAGATAGTTGTCCCGAGTCAGTTATCCCATTAATATACGTGCAGATAGACCCCTTCCTTTTGTGTAGTGGGAGGACAAGGGAGTGCGTTGCGATGGGCTATTAGTTAGGATTATGAAATCATTTTTCACTTTTATTTTATTCCCACCTTTTCTTTTCTGAGGTAAATCTTCCTCGCTTGCCCCTCGTCTCGCTTACCACAGCATGACAACCCACGGTACCCTCCCCAACGATCACTTCTGAGGCAAAATCGCAACGTGCACTATGGAGTAGACTGGTGCTTTGAGCTTCCACCGTCTACCCGAGGCCAGACATGTGCGTCGTGTCACATACGCTTTTGCTCCCAGGTGGGTGGGCTATACCGGCGTCTGGTCGAAACCCGGCCCAGGATGGCGGACCACGTGAGGGGTCAGGGCCAGTTGGAGCGCCGACTCAGGCGATGATGTTGGATTCGGCATGGCCCCTCCCCTGACCTCCGGGCTCTATAAAACATGGAGAAATCCTCCGTGTAGTGGTTGTTGAGAAGTGGTTATGTGTGTTCCTTGTTGAGTGCATTTTCACGCGGTGTGCTCCTGTTCTCGACTACGCTCACGTCTGGCCACAGTCACATGTGCGGCTGTGGCCAGAACAACGCGACTATTGTCGGGCACCGCACCAAGGAGCATCCATGTATAAAGCGTCTATATTCATTTACCTCATGAATGTTTGTATAAAGTGTCTATATTCATTTACCTCACATGTGTTTGTATAAAGTGTCGATATTCGTTTTCCTCATGAGTGTTTGTATAAAGCGTCTATATTCATTTACCTCATGAATGTTTGTAGAAAGCGTCTATATTCATTTACCTCACGATCGCTTGAGGACGGGAGCCCTGCACTGGGCCGCGCTATGAGAGGGTGTAGGGCAGCCGGGAATCATGGTGAAACCCAATCCTTATCCCTGTGTCGTAAGAGGCGACCAGGGTTGCGTCAGGAAGGGCATCCGGCGTAAAACCTGTGCCAAGTCAGTATGCGGATCATAACGGATGATCCGCTGTGGCGACCCTTAACGGGAGCAGCCAAAAGACGAACAACAACATTCATTTACCTCACGAGTGTTTGCATAAAGCGTCTATCTTCATTTCCCTCACGAGTGTTTGTATAAAGGGTTTATATTCATTTCCCTCACGAGTGTTTGTATAAAGGTTTATATTCATTTACCTCATGAGTTTGTATAAAGGGTCTATATTCATTTACCTCATGAGTGTTTGTATTAAGGGTTTATATTGATTTACCTCACGAGTGTTTGCATAAAGCGTCTATCTTCATTTCCCTCACGAGTGTTTGTATAAAGGGTTTATATTCATTTCCCTCACGAGTGTTTGTATAAAGGGTTTATATTCATTTTCCTCACGAGTGTTTGTATAAAGGTTTATATTCATTTCCCTCACGAGTGTTTGTATAAAGGGTTTATATTCATTTCCCTCACGAGTGTTTGTATAAAGGGTTTATATTCGTTTACCTTACGAGTGTTTGTGTAAAGTGTCTATATTCGTTTACCTCATGAGTTTGTACTAAGGGTCTATATTCATTTACCTAACGAGTGTTTGTCTAAAGGATTTATATTCGTTTACCTCACGAGTGTTTGTATAAAGGGTTTACATTCATTTCCCTCACGAGTGTTTGTATAAAGGGTTTATATTCGTTTACCTTCCGAGTGTTTGTGTAAAGTGTCTATATTAATTTACCTCACGAGTGTTTGTATAAAGGGTTTATATTCGTTTACCTTACGAGTGTTTGTATAAAGGGTTTATATTCGTTTACCTTACGAGTGTTTGTGTAAAGTGTCTATATTCATTTACCTCACGAGTGTTTGTATAAAGGGTTTATATTCGTTTACCTTACGAGTGTTTGTGTAAAGTGTCTATATTCGTTTACCTGATGAGTGTTTGTATATAGGATCTATATTCATTTACCTCATGAGTGTTTGTATTAGGGTTTATAGTCATTTACCTCACGAGTGTTTGTGTAAAGCATCTATATTCATTTACCTCAAGAGTGTTTGTATAAAGGGTTTATATTTGTTTACCTCACGAGTGTTTGTATCAAGGGTTTATATTCGTTGACCTCATGAGTATTTGTATAAAAGGTCTATATTCATTTACTTCACGAGTGTTTGTATAAAGGGTCTATATTAGTTTACCTCACGAGTGTTTGTATAAAGGGTTTATATTTGTTTACCTCACGATTGTTTGTATAAAGGGTTTACATTCGTTTACCTCACGAGTGTTTGTATAAAGGGTCTATATTCATTTACCTCATGAGCGTTTGTATAAAGGGTTTATATTTGTTTACCTGATGAGTGTTTGTAAAAAGGATCTATATTCATTTACCTCATGAGTGTTTGTATAAAGGGTTTATATTTGTTTCCCTCATGAGTGTTTGTATAAAGGGTTTATATTCGTTTACCTCACGAGTGTTTGTATAAAGGGTTTATATTCATTTCCCTCACGAGTGTTTGTATAAAGGGTTTACATTTGTTTACCTCATGAGTGTTTGTATTAAGGGTCTATATTCATTTCCCTCACGCGTGTTTGTATAAAGGGTTTATATTCGTTTACCTCACAAGTGTTTGTATAAAGGGTTTATATTCGTTTACCTCATGAGTTTGTATAAAGGGTCTATATTCATTTAACTCACGAGTGTTTGTATAAAGGGTTTATATTCGTTTACCTCACAAGTGTTTGTATAAAGGGTTTATATTCGTTTAACTCATGAGTTTCTATAAAGGGTCTATATTCATTTACCTCACGAGTGTTTGTATAAAGGGTTTATATTCGTTTACTCTACGAGTGTTTGTATAAAGGGTTTATATTCGTTTACCTCACGAGTTTGTATAAAGGGTCTATATTCATTTACCTCACGAGTGTTTGTATAAAGGGTTTATATTCGTTTACCTCATGAGTTTGTATAAAGGGTCTATATTCATTTACCTCACGAGTGTTTGTATAAAGGGTCTATATTCATTTACCTCACGAGTGTTTGTAAAAAAGGGTTTATATTCGTTTACCTCACGAGTGTTTGTATAAAGGGTTTATATTCGTTTACCTTACGAGTGTTTGTGTAAAGTGTCTATATTCGTTTACCTGATGAGTGTTTGTATATAGGATCTATATTCATTTACCTCATGAGTGTTTGTATTAGGGTTTATAGTCATTTACCTCACGAGTGTTTGTGTAAAGCATCTATATTCATTTACCTCAAGAGTGTTTGTATAAAGGGTTTATATTTGTTTACCTCACGAGTGTTTGTATCAAGGGTTTATATTCGTTGACCTCACGAGTGTTTGTATAAAAGGTCTATATTCATTTACTTCACGAGTGTTTGTATAAAGGGTCTATATTAGTTTACCTCACGAGTGTTTGTATAAAGGGTTTATATTTGTTTACCTCACGATTGTTTGTATAAAGGGTTTACATTCGTTTACCTCACGAGTGTTTGTATAAAGGGTCTATATTCATTTACCTCATGAGCGTTTGAAAAAGGGTTTATATTTGTTTACCTGATGAGTGTTTGTAAAAAGGATCTATATTCATTTACCTCATGAGTGTTTGTATAAAGGGTTTATATTTGTTTCCCTCATGAGTGTTTGTATAAAGGGTTTATATTCGTTTACCTCACGAGTGTTTGTATAAAGGGTTTATATTCATTTCCCTCACGAGTGTTTGTATAAAGGGTTTACATTTGTTTACCTCATGAGTGTTTGTATTAAGGGTCTATATTCATTTCCCTCACGCGTGTTTGTATAAAGGGTTTATATTCGTTTACCTCACAAGTGTTTGTATAAAGGGTTTATATTCGTTTACCTCATGAGTTTGTATAAAGGGTCTATATTCATTTAACTCACGAGTGTTTGTATAAAGGGTTTATATTCGTTTACCTCACAAGTGTTTGTATAAAGGGTTTATATTCGTTTAACTCATGAGTTTCTATAAAGGGTCTATATTCATTTACCTCACGAGTGTTTGTATAAAGGGTCTATATTCATTTACCTCACGAGTGTTTGTATAAACGGTCTATATTCATTTACCTCACGAGTGTTTGTATAAAGGGTTTATATTCGTTTACCTCACGAGTGTTTGTATAAAGGGTTTATATTCGTTTACCTTACGAGTGTTTGTGTAAAGTGTCTATATTCGTTTACCTCATGAGTTTGTATAAAGGGTCTATATTCATTTACCTCACGAGTATTTGTATAAAGGGTTTATATTCGTTTACCTTACGAGTGTTTGTATAAAGGGTTTATATTCGTTTACCTCATGAGTTTGTATAAAGGGTCTATATTCATTTAACTCACGAGTGTTTGTATAAAGGGTTTATATTCGTTTACCTCACAAGTGTTTGTATAAAGGGTTTATATTCGTTTACCTCATGAGTTTGTATAAAGGGTCTATATTCATTTACCTCACGAGTGTTTGCATAAAGGGTTTATATTCGTTTACCTCACAAGTGTTTGTATAAAGGGTTTATATTCGTTTACCTCATGAGTTTGCATAAAGGGTCTATATTCATTTAACTCACGAGTGTTTGTATAAAGGGTTTATATTCGTTTACCTCACAAGTGTTTGTATAAAGGGTTTATATTCGTTTACCTCATGAGTTTCTATAAAGGGTCTATATTCATTTACCTCACGAGTGTTTGTATAAAGGGTTTATATTCGTTTACTCTACGAGTGTTTGTATAAAGGGTTTATATTCGTTTACCTCATGAGTTTGTATAAAGGGTCTATATTCATTTACCTCACGAGTGTTTGTATAAAGGGTTTATATTCGTTTACCTCATGAGTTTGTATAAAGGGTCTATATTCATTTACCTCACGAGTGTTTGTATAAAGGGTTTATATTCGTTTACCTCACGAGTGTTTGTGTAAAGGGTCTATATTCATTTACCTCACGAGTGTTTGTATAAAGGGTTTATATTCGTTTACCTCATGAGTTTGTATAAAGGGTCTATATTCATTTACCTCACGAGTGTTTGTATAAAGGGTTTATATTCGTTTACCTCATGAGTTTGTATAAAGGGTCTATATTCATTTACCTCACGAGTGTTTGTATAAAGGGTTTATATTCGTTTACCTCACGAGTGTTTGTATAAAGGGTTTATATTCGTTTACCTTACGAGTGTTTGTGTAAAGTGTCTATATTCGTTTACCTCATGAGTTTGTATAAAGGGTCTATATTTATTTACCTCACGAGTATTTGTATAAAGGGTTTATATTCGTTTACCTTACGAGTGTTTATGTAAAGTGTCTATATTCGTTTACCTCATGAGTTTGTATAAAGTGTCTATATTCATTTACCTCACGAGTGTTTGTATAAAGGGTTTATATTCGTTTACCTCATGAGTTTGTATAAAGGGTCTATATTCATTTACCTCACGAGTGTTTGTATAAAGGGTTTATATTCGTTTACCTCACGAGTGTTTGTATAAAGGGTTTATATTCGTTTACCTTACGAGTGTTTGTGTAAAGTGTCTATATTCGTTTACCTCATGAGTTTGTATAAAGGGTCTATATTCATTTACCTCACGAGTATTTGTATAAAGGGTTTATATTCGTTTACTTTACGAGTGTTTATGTAAAGTGTCTATATTCGTTTACCTCATGAGTTTGTATAAAGGGTTTATATTCATTTACCTCACGAGTATTTGTATAAAGGGTTTATATTCGTTTACCTTACGAGTGTTTGTGTAAAGTGTCTATATTCGTTTACCTCATGAGTTTGTATAAAGGGTCTATATTCATTTACCTCACGAGTGTTTGTATAAAGGGTCTATATTCATTTACCTCACGAGTGTTTGTATAAAGGGTTTATATTCGTTTACCTTACGAGTGTTTGTGTAAAGTGTCTATATTCGTTTACCTCATGAGTTTGTATAAAGGGTTTATATTCGTTTACCTCATGAGTTTGTATAAAGGGTCTATATTCATTTACCTCACGAGTGTTTGTATAAAAGGTCTATATTCATTTACCTCACGAGTATTTGTATAAAGGGTTTATATTCGTTTACCTTACGAGTGTTTGTGTAAAGTGTCTATATTCGTTTACCTGATGAGTGTTTGTATGTAGGATCTATATTCGTTTACCTCACGAGTGTTTGTATGAAGGGTTTATATTCGTTTACCTCACGGGTATTCGTGTTAAGTGTCTATATTCGTTTCACTCACGAGTGTTTGTATTTTGTTATATTAACTTGCGATTGGAATGATGTTGTTTGTCATGAAAATATAGATCGAGTTTAAAGTAGAACCAGGAAATTGTGAGTTTCCACCGGTGATATTCGCGGATTCGGCATTTGCAGTTTCGCCATTGATATCCACCTTACTTCTGTTGGGGTCGGCTGCAGTAAGTTTTTATTTTTTTTTGTCCAAGTCCTTCACGAACTAGCTGTCCAGCTCCCTCCCGTGCAAAGCACGGGTATCTCGCTCGCAACATGAATATTTTCGGTAAAATCGGAGAAAGATCGTTGCTGTCATGTTCACCGGTGCTGGAGGCAACAGAACCACCTTCCCGATAAAATGAACTTCAACGGTATTTAATGTCGCCGGTACCGGCCAAATCGACACAGCCTGATAATTTGAATACCGGATCAAATCGGAATGGATCAACGTTAAGTTAGGGTTTCAACCATATTATCATCAGGGCAAATATACGTTCGACATCAAATTAAATACTCAATACGTGTATGTCCACCGTCTCTGTCAGAGAATAAGGCACATGGTTAATCAGTCATAAAAAATAAAACTACAAACCTCCCCACACTGGTGGGGAAACTTCGGAGAGGCGTTCAAACCGTAATCACCAGTTTTGTACCAGGAACAAACGAACGACCGCACGTCTCGAGCTCGAGGTAGTGCGTCCAGCGGAAGCGGTAGTGCGTCCAGCGGAAGCGGAAGTGCATCGGCTAACTATTAAAGGAAACATGAATCGACTGTTTATTGCAGTTTTAGGGCAATTTCACGTTGTTTTTCAGCCTAACTACTCGATTATTGGAAGTTGCTATTAACGCAAAAAAAAAAAAAATTTTTAATTAAAAAATATACAAGACTGAACAGCGGGTAACTAAATAAATACACCGCTTTTTAAGATTCTCGAAATACACCGCTTTATAGCGAACGCAGTGAGCTTCATACTTAACGCGTGCACGTGAGAGAATAGGAAACAACAACAACACAAAACCCCGAGCTATTTGGAATCCGTGTCGTTGGTTATGACCCCTTTGCTTCCGGTTGTTTTTAAACGCTGTGCGGTGTATAAACACGATTGGGTTTTATTTCTATCTTGTGAATATTACTTGACGTGTACACATGAGAGAATAGGAAACAACAACAACACAATACTCTGGCAATTTGGAATCCATGTCGTTGGCTATGACCCTTTTGCTTCCGTTTTTTTTTGTTTCTGGTTTTTTTTTGTTGTTGCTGGTTTTTGTCATGGGGAATGATGCATGCCGGGAGATAAAGGCATCGTCAGAGACATGAAAGACCCAAATAATAACAGACATGGTGTATATTTCCTCCACTGATTTTAATAAAGATATCTCCCACATCATCAAAAAATAATTTTTAATCGTGATTTACGTTATTTCATCGCTGATCCCGAATCCAGGCCGAAGTAACCGGAAATTGCGTATACAGTTGTGAACAAGTAAGAGGTAAAGTCAGAAGCGAATGTAAGAAGAATTATACGTTCGCTTCTAGGCTTTGCCTATTCCATATTAATAAACCTACGTTTTATTTACGATCAAACATATAAATTAACCGGAATGCCATCACATGTATACGCAAGCCGAGTTGACTTCAGAACGTTTCAGGAATTGGTTTGGCGAATCTTTCTGAGATGCAAACACCTCGGATGATTTCATCCGAAATGAGGAAGTGGAATGATGCTAGTTGTTGTTTATTGCTCAAAAAAATAATAAAATTATTAAACAGTAAATATAGCGAATGGAGATGTTTATTCATGACAAGAATTTGTATTTACTCGGAAAGATGTAGTATTCTTTATTTATTTCCGCTAAACTGTTATTTGGGGAAAAAAAAAAAAAAAACATGGAAGAACGTTTGACACTTTCGGAAGTGACGTAGGCTGCTGGTCATCGAGGAGGCGGTGCTTGTGCGGACAGTGAGCCGGCGTTTTGCTCTTCCCATCGAAATACGTTTTCCTTTCCGTTGACCATTTGCCAGCGTGCTGGAGATGTCCAAGCGGCAAAGCGCACGAGAGGCGAGTCATGCAGGTAGCTGGTATACCGCTTCAGGTGCGTTTCATTTGTTGTACAGTTGAACTTGAAGGAGGGGGATTGGTTGTTGGTTAAAGCAGGCAGGACCAAAAAATAAACGCGTTTCGTTCAGACCTTTTGAAGTACATTAATGACCTAAAAGACCCATTGGTAAGCATGTAAATTATAAATATAAATATTTAGTATTTTAAAGTCTGTTCCCACTTACTCATCTTGTAAGTTACGAGGCGTTTCTGAGGCTTCAATTAAATGCTTAAAAACATATTGGAGAGGCAGATGAGGTAAATTTAGCTCTGACGTCAAATCGGACGTGGTTGTCATGGCAATAGCAGGGCAAGTTGTCATAATATTTCCAGTGGCAATTGACCGAATGTGTGGTGTCTTCATCATTTGTTGATGCCGAGACCCTGGCCTTCCTAACGCCCTTGCAGTTCACATTGTTGCGTGCCGATGCATTTGTCCTGCATCTGACGTGATTGATGTACAAGCTCCACCATGAACTTTGGATTCATACCAGAAGCTGTATTTGGTGATCTCAGCACGTGTAAACAGTAAGGAAAAAGCTGAACAGTTCAATTTCTCTGGACAACTTAATCTCCTTCACGCCTCCCAATCCCCCCCCACCCCCCAATCCCACCACTATCCCTCCTTACAAATTTCCTATTCTTCCTCCTCGGTTTCCTTCTGTATCCATCTTGTCCAGCCCATGCAATCTCTCCGACCCCCATTCCTCCCCACACACATTGTTTGTCCATGTCTGCCTCTGTATTGACCTTTGGCTCTGCTGTTGGTGTCCCCCCCCCCCCTCTCTGCTGTTCCTTTTGTCGTGTTGCGTCCTGATTTCTTCAGGGTACTAGTTAGTACTAGATCTTCAACAAGCCTTGAGTATGTATACAAAAAAAAACGAAAAAAAACTTGAATTGTATCTGAGGGATGGTGCACAATGATGTACTGTATCTCCCAGCTTGCGAAACTCCAGGATGATCTTTTGTAGCTCGATCGAGATTTAAAACCTAAACTAGTCAGTTTAGAGTTGAGTGAAATTACCTCTCAGCTTATGTGGCTAGCCTTATTTATGTGTGTGTGTTGGTTATGTCTATGTGCGGGTTTCACATGGTGGAACGGAGTCCTCCCAGGGCTCAATGTATCCACCTCCATCTGTCGAAGCCCCACCCCCCCCCCCATCCCGCCATCTCCATCTTTGAACCTTGCCCATTGTGATCTGTCTTTAGGTATAGACTTCCATCCTGCAGCGACGATCAGAAAAGCACGTGGGAAGGACTGGACCATTGTGCATAGGAACATGGCTACGTGTGAGGCAGGCTTTCGCTGGACAGGTCTTGTCACCTCCGCCTTGTCACCTCCATCTTGTCACCTTTGTCTTTTCTTTCTCTTGTCACCTCTTTTCTGTCTGTCTTGTCCCTGAATGAATGCATAAGGCCCGAATTGATAAGCCATCTTGGAATCGTGGGCATGTGGGTTATATTTATTATTCGTTGGTCCCGTTGATTGCCGCGTTCGTTGCTGTGTTCTTCTTCTTC
>NC_140967.1:98024138-98091638 GCF_056783735.1 Eptatretus burgeri
CTTGTAGATTTATTGGCAATGACGATGAATGAATGAACACTATTGTAGCATCGACGGCTCGACTCATGTCGAGCTCGTCACGGCAGGATGTTAAAGTCATGCAATGTCCCAAGTGGCTGAACTCCTGAGGAGACGTTCCGAATTATGGTGGACAACGCGCACGCACGGGTCATGAGGAGATATACGAGAAGCTTAGTTCTTGTAAAACAAAGGGGTTTATTTCCCTTACCCACAAACAATAACTCGGGGATGATGTAATTGTGGAGGGATACGACGCTGGATAGTGGTGGGGAAGAGATGGGGACATGAAATTGATAATAAATAATTATGTACAATGAGAATAAAAATTATGGTGACACACACCAGACTCAGTCACTGACGCGAAGGGGACAAAACTGGGGGACTCAGCTCTGGTGGCAATGGGGACGAGCAGGTGATGAAGAGGGATGAGGAGGATGATGGGCAAGGCGATGAGACGAAGACGCACAGGCAGGTCAACGAACGGGCTCCGGGCGACGATGATGAGACGAAGCAGCAGGCAGACAAAACAGTCATAGGGGCGACGAAAACGGGCAGGCAGGACGACTTCCTTAAAACTCTCCCACAATTTGTTCTCAATTTCTCTCCAGACCTCGACAGTCTCCTTCGTCATCTCCCACTCCAACTGCCCGATTAGGCTCCTCCTCTTCTCTTTGGGCAATGCTCCACCCCCTTAGAAGGCGTCTATAACTCCGCTCCTGAAGGAGTTAATAGCTCCGCCCCTGTCTTTTTCCAAGTCTCCCGGCATCCCCGGTGGAGGTTTGCATGGAGGTTTTACACACGATTTATTTTACCATAATCCCAAACTAATTATTACTATGCATCACCCCCTGTATGGTGCACGTGCAAACAGGACAATTCTTAAGCTGATGGTTCTCGACTTGTACATCAAGATGGCTAACTACTTGTACACGGACCATGCTACTCTATACATTCCTCGCTGCTCTACTGTAATATCTAACCCCCCCCCCACCCCAAAAAATAAAAAACTTAACAATATCGAAATAAATAATACCTCGGTGATGTGTTTGTGACTAATTTTCATTCGATGTCTGGAGGGATGTGATTATGTTTATAAACAAAGACCGCCAGAGTTGCATGCCAAAGGGAGCACAAACTTCGTAAATAGATTGCGCTGATCTTAGAAAAGGGAATAGTTATACAGCACCTAAGGTGCTGCTGAGCTCTGAGTTTCCAATCACACATACATTTGTCTGTTGAAGTAAAAGTAGGTAAATGATGGAAAAAAGCAAGTCAAGCTGTTGGACTCTACATCCTTGAATTCAGTAGGCGTGTATGTTGTGTGCCGTAAATATGGAATTATTGCTGCTGCTGCTCAGTTCATACCCAATAAGCAATACTGTTCCGTTTTTTTTAAGTTGACGTGTTTTATGGCTCATAATGGAACTAACATAAACAAACACACACACACACGTAATGGTTTGGGCTTTGAGTACATGTTCTTACCATTACACCGTCGAGACTGAGCGTCACTGCATCGCTTGCTGCTACTCGCTGCGCATATGCGCTTCGCTTCTTTTTCGGTAGCATGGCGGATATTCCGAGGGTGATCTTATTTGCTCGTTTATAAACATTTTGAAGGTGCATTGAAGAAGAGGAGTGCTGTATATCAAACGTGTGGTATGAAATTTCAGATGGCCCATCCACAACATCAAATTTCAATCATCACCGAAAAACTCACCCGCAGAGGTCAGTTTTCTTTTCCACAAGACGTTTGAACACGTTTCGTTTCAAACTTTCTGACATTTGCACTGCACTAACACATTAACACTGAGCCGATACTCATGCTGGTTGCATGTGGGATGTCGGACGAGTCCTTGTAGAGTGTGTAGCCTCCTGTAGCTGGTCCAAATCGGAATTCGAATCTCATGTGTAACACACACACACACACTGACACACACGCAGACAGACCACTGACACACATACACACACATGGACAAAGAGATGAATAACACAGTCACTGAGATTGGGGAAGTGACGACACATGCATGCCAGCAACAACACTTGCATGCCAGCAACAACAGTTGCGTTCCAGAGACTTAACAACAATCGTGTCGCGTCTCTTATCGCATGAGAGCAAGGCCTTCTCTGAAGGAGACATTCCTTCCTCCCCAGAGATTACAAGAATTACAAGGAAATTATGCACAGGAGGAGGCCATTCAGCCCATCATGCCTGCGCCACACCAATAACAGATTTAATAAATCCGTCAATACCCCTTTCCCTTCATGTGCAGCCTTTTGGCTGCTACACTGGTACTCATTTCTCCGACCTTGGAAGGATGACAGGCTGAGTCAACTCCCTGGTGTTAATTCAGCAGCCAACAGGGCTTGAACTCAGGACCCTAGGATCCCAAGCTACCAGACAAACCACTAAGCCAACACCAGGCTGATGCTATCATATGGGGATTGTCTGCTGTGCTCCATCCTTTGAAATGCTGAAGGTCAAGCAACGGAGCAGCAAAGTGCAATTTTTGACTCGGTGTGATTTTGTCTTTGGTATGACTTGGCCGGGGTTTGAATCACCAATCTTCCATATACAGAGCAGAATTACCAAGAATAATGACACACAAAAGACTGAGTCTTTTGTTTTGTTACTGAGTTTTGTTACTGATTGGAACTATTTTGGTCACCAAATGTAACCATTACACCACCGAGTCTGGTCAACAAGTTCAAATTCAAGCAAGTAAACGTTATTTTTATTTTTTCCATGTCATTTATCGAACAGAGTGTATATGCTCAAAAAATCATCAGGCTCAAATAAACAACCAGCTAATTACTCCTGTAAATCTTTTGAGTATTGAAGGCTTTTATGTAACCAAGGTCTATGATAGACATTATGATGTGACACTTGACTTGATACTTAACCTTCAAAGATTTGAGACTTGGCTCAGATTACTTGTTGACATCTCTGTCATTGGGGGCAGCCGAATGTATACCGTGCGTGCTAGTTAAGGATTGTGACCTAAAATGGCTCACAAAGCTTCTAAAACAAGCTGAAGATACTTGGAACCGTTCTTGCAAGAAAGGGGTGTGCCTCTGCATACCGAAAGAGTTGGAGAACTTTCTGAATTCACCCAAATAGCTTCTAGCTTGCAGCTCCCCCATAATGCAAACTCCTGAAGATGTGGACCGGTGCAAGGCCCAAATGTTCATAGACGGGCACATTCTCCCCAAACCTTCAACCATCGCTGTCATTGAATGCCCTTTGAACCTTGTGGGATTACCTCATGTGAACATGGCAGACTTGGCGATTTATTTAATGGACATCTGCTATTGGAAATGCAATGTCATCATGACCAACATTCCAGCATTACCAACAAATACGATGCCAACTTACCAGAGGGAGACACGGTATCTGGTTTGATTTCTTTTTAACATCAATGAGAAGTTCATATCTGGGGCTTTTCAATGCACAGGGCAAGTTCAAAATGATATTTACTATTGATCATGCTTGGGAGGGAGGGGTTGTGGAAGTTCTATGTGCTGTGAATGTTGTTATTAACATATATTTTGTTTCGATCTTGGACCACAAGAGAAACTTGAAAGCATCTGAAAATGCAAAGCCCATCCGCTTTGTATTCGGACTTCTGCCATATGCTAAACATGACGAAAACAACTAGTACATAATTGACAATTTTATGCAACCTTGACCTTTGACCTTTGGTCTTAAAAAAAAAAAATACAATCGACTTGTAGCTTTTGATTGGTCAACCAATTCAGTGACTCAATATGCAAATTCTTGGTCATCTGGATGAAAATTGACCATTTTTTGTGATGCTGACCTTTGACCTTTTAACCAAATTATTAATTTGTTTTCTCCATATTCTCGTAGCAAAGCTTGGTTGAAAATTTTATGACAAAAGCTCAATTGATAAAAAAAAAGTTATGTCCCAGACAGACAGACGCACAAACAGACATACAGCAAAACCCCATCTCCTGATGTGTGGTGGACGGGCTGAATATACTTGGTGTGTGTGTGTGTGTGTGTGTGTGTGTGTGTGTGTGTGTGTGTGTGTGTGTGTGTGTGTGTGTGTGTGTGTGTGTGTGTGTGTGTGTGTGTGTATATGAGAGAGATATCCACTGCCGCTGCTCAGTTGTATTAACAGGAAAAGGCAGGAAATCAACACCTCTCAGCCACGGATATTTCTCGGATTTCCTATGTTTCCGTGAGTCCGATTTGCATTTACAAACAGAACAATTATGGTTAACCACTCTATTTTATATTGTCACTCTCTTGTCTAAATGCTGAAAATTATGTTTAAAAGACTATTTGAATGAAAGATCTTGCACTAGCAATGGCAGGTTAATAGTACCTGGAAAGCATAACCAGGTCAGTGTAAACACACATACAGCGCATGTGCAAAAGACCTTTGCATTCATACGTCATTTCAAAAGTCTCGTATTCACCACGGCCGTGTGTTTTAAAACGCCAATTTTCACAAACTTACGCGAGCAGGTGCAGAGACCTCATTCCCTACTTGCTCAGCGATGCAATGGTCTTGAAGACCCGTGACCATCTGCACTAATAAATGTCTGAGTGAGTGAGTCAGTGAGTCAGTCAGTCTGTGTGTGGCAGTATCCTCCATAACTCCAACACCATGAAACATAGTGACTTGAAACATTGCATGCATACTTGAGGAACTCCAAGGGAGTGCATGAATGAAAATTGGGTGTTTGGGTTAATTTAAACACCTGGTTGAAGATAATTAAAGGGGTGTTTATCATCAAAAACCAAAAAAAGCCTTACCAAGATGGTGGCACGCCATCTTGGTCAGCCTGCTGTCACCTCGCAGGGGACTTAATCTGCCATTTTGTTTCGGCCTGCTCAAAAATCTTTGACTTAGAACAGGCTGCAATGATTTCTGTTCGATAAAGTGCTCAATTTCTTTTTTCACTTTCCTCACTCATATCATCAAATGCCTGATCTTCATAACTATGAATCACTGTATACATCGCTTTTGTCGGTGCCATAGTTTTGAAATTGTGAGCTTGGACCGATTTTATACATTACATACATACATATATATATATATATATATATATATATATATATATTGTTGTGGTTGACCAAATTCGCAAACCACCATTCAGGTCCCTTAGGTGAGATATCTCCGTAAGTATATGTGTAGTTAGGCCCAAACCCGTTGTCTAGTGGGAATAAATGTCATTCATGCGTGCTGCGACTCTTCAGGATAGCCGTTTTTCTTTTACTATCTTTATTTTGGACCAACCGCCATTATTACCACCACCAACCACGTCTCAACAGTCATCACAACATCAACCACCCACCACAACGCCGCTTCACCACCGTTCTTGCGCCGCTTGTGGGTACCGGTATTGGACTCGTGCAGGGCGCGCACCGAACAGCGTGTACAAAACCACGGACTTTCCGCAGAAAAACGGATCAAAAACGACTCACGCCCACTTTTGTTCCGTCCAATCGGTGAGCGAGGGGCGATTTGGCCCCGCCTCCAGGGCGTTGGAGGGCGGTCGCTATATGCAAATTCATGGATCAAAAAGCATTCACGCCCACTTTTTCTCGGGCCAATGGGGAGCGAGGTGAAAGGTCGAAGGCAGGGGGTCAAAGGCGAAGCCACGGGGCTGATATAAGCGGCTGCGTTCGTCAGAAAGGTGGTGTGCGTTGGAAAGAGTGAGTTCGGAGTTCAAGAGAGTCGTCGGTGGAGCTGGAAGGAAGTTGCGCGTTGGAACGAGCTGTGCGTTGGAACGAGTTGTCGGCGGAGCTGTGGAGAGGTGGCGGCGGCGAAGACAGACGAGGGGGTGCTCGCGTCGGTGCCGGGAGCTGAAGGCGGGAGGCCGACGGCGCGACCTGGTCGAGGTGGAGACGCTCGTCGCGGGACCCGAGACAGAATAAAAATCCTCCTTTCCCCGAGCATCAGCAACCCCCTCCTGTTTCCCCCCGCGCTGAGATAGTGCGACAAAAGGGGGCCCTTTTCCCACCCCCTACCAGACACTGTCCGCGAGGCCCGCGGAGTTGGGGCACCATCGCCACTTCGCGCCTCATCATCAGACGGGTAGGCCCGACACGGTCTCGGCCCCAGGCCCGCCTACCCCCTCATCCTGGAGGGTGGTTCTCTTTTCTTTTGCTTTGGGAATGTGTGTTGTCGGCGCCGTCTGTGAAGTAAAATTGTATAAGTGTTGCCGTGTGCTCGCGTAGTCGGTATTAGATCTGCATTGTCGCATTTGCTTTTTGTCTTCTTCTTTTCTATGTGCTTTTGGTGGAATTGTATATGTGTGCTTTCCGTTCATCGCGAATAAATGTTCTTTATGTTGAACTGTTTTCCCGCTTCGCTTCGTCATTTCTTTCATTGAATCCTCATCTTGCTTCACGTAAAGGGTTGGTAGTGGGCTGAATACGCCCGATTAATTAATCGAACCGTCGAGGCCGACGATAACACCGCTCGGTTATCCCGATAGTACGGAACGGGTCGCTTAAGTGGCCCGTGTCCGAAGTCGACCTGCGGCGAGGTGCGATCGCCCGGTCTACCCTCCGTGTGGGTACTTAGGTAGGTCGAATTTGGCGAGCAACCCTATCCCACGCGGGGGCCGATTGGCTCGATCGCGGTGAGACCGAAAGGTCCACCCGTGACTGGTACCCGGCGTTAGTCCGAGAGGGTCACGACTGGATTGTCCGTCCGGTGGGCGACGTGCCGCGATTCGAGTTACGTGGCCGTCAGCACGCCGGCGGGCGCGAATCCGTAACAATATATATATATATATATATATATATATATATATATATATATATATATATATATATATATATATATATATATATATATATATATATCCCCACAATGGACTTCCATAGATTAAAGTTTAGAATCGAAATCTGTCTTCAGATTTTTGGATCGGAGCTCATGTATGATAGATATTGTTAAGAATTTGGAAGCTTACTGCACTCAACATTCAGGTCCTTATAGAACAGCTATATCAGTAAGTGTGTGTTTATAGTTAGGGCCCCCTACCTGTGTCTAATGGGAATTACAAGTGTGTGCTGCGGAGTTTCGTTAACAACAAACCTCCTTCACTTCACTTCACACACCGACGCCAATGCCCACGTACGTGGGCGGAGATTTCCATCGCCTCAGACCGGGACTCTGCCCAGGAAGGCAGGGGCGTGCCCCTTGTCCAATCGCGCCACAGAAAGCGACTTTTCCATGGCACCCCAGCCAATGGGATTGAGATTGCCACAGAGAGCGACTTTCCCACGACGCCCCGTCCAATAAGGGTGGAGAGCGCCTCAGACGGCGATTTGCTCACCCCGGAGGTAAAAGGAATAAAAAGAACCCCAGGCTGGGTGAAAAGAGGGTCAAAGTCGGGGTCGTGGAGGTCGTCGTCGCTGGGTCATCGTCGTCTCTGATCTTCTCCTTGGTCTTGGTTGATTGGTGCGTGGCCGGTTGAAGAGCGCGGTACCTGGTGCTTGGAGCGGCATCGTGTCGTGGGTTCGAGTCCCGCCGAGCCGGATCGTCGAAGACCACACGAGGTGGACAGGTCCAAGCACACGCTCTGGTCTCCAGCTCACCTGTCCTCGAGCTGGAAGCCTTCAATAAAGACCCGACGGTGTCCATTTCTGTGTGTCTGTGTGTGGGCCCATCTTTAAATAGCAACTGTATAAGTGCTTGTGTGTAAATTTGCATTTCTTATAGTCGTGATAGCTCTACTCTTTGTGTGTTCCCTTCCCCTTATTGTTAATAAATATCCCTTTTGTTGAATGTATCAGCTCGTTTCTGTGCTTCTTTCATTGGCTTAGCACGGTGCATGCTGGGAAATTGGGAGACAGTAAATTATGCATTTGGACCGCCGGGTCTTGGTAACCATCCGCTCGGGTTACACACGGTTCGAGCACGATAATGGCTCATTCCGCTCGAGGCCTGCCGAGGGTGTGAATTCCCCGGTAGCTTTGCCGCGTGGATACTTAGGTATATTGAAGTTGCCAATTAACCCTAATCCACGTGGCCGAATTATTGGCGATTCACAGTCCTCTAAGGCAGTGGTTCTCAACCTTTTGGAGCCGCGACCCCCCAAAAAATTTAAGTTGGGCTTCGCGACCCCCCTCACGACTCGCACTTGAAACACACTGCAGTGACGTCACGGAGCGCATAAAAAAATCCACAGTGCCTGGAGCACATTGGTCAATGCCTAGGTACTGCCAGCTGTTAAAACTAACCAGAACTAAACTAAACTGGCATCACAAATTAATTATTTACACTCTGATGTGTAACACAGTAAAAACAGCCAGCCACATTCATAAAAAAGGCTTCTGTAATTGCAAAGAGCGGTACGTAGCCTATTTATGCACGGGACACAGACTGGAAGATTGAGCGACCCTCTGCTGCAGACAGAGGTTACTATCACACATGACAGCTACCAGACGTACACAAACCTTGCATTACTGACCAAAAATATACAAAAAAAACAAAACAACAAAACAAAAACTAAATCAATTTGGCTTGAAGTACAGTTTTAAATTTTATTCAAGATCCGACAGCACAACTCAGTGTGAAGGAGGCAACAGGACTGCTTTACAAGCTGATGGTAATAGGCCATTATCATTCATTCTCATAAAGCTGGGCCTGCAAAACAGCTTTAAGCACAGTGCAAATACCTTTTAGTGTCCCTATAGGCTTATTATTCTCAGTTCATTCACAGTTCTTATCACAGTTATGCCTGTTGTCGGCTTGTAGCCTATTATCATTCATCTCATTTTGCATTTTCCCCTTTATAACAACGATTCTCAATGGGTTTTCAGTTTCATTTTTTTTCAGATTGAACACAATAATTCAGATAATACTGACTCACAATAATTGAACACAATAACACACAATAATTCTTTTTTTTTAACAGTTACATCTGTAAAGGCACAGGCTTGTATTGTCAGATAGTATTCACTTACTCATGTTAGTGGGATGGCTGGGCCTGTTTCTTTGAACAAAGCAGCTGTATTCTTGGTTTTAAGCTGGAGACTGCAACACGAAGATCATCCTCAACTCTAATGAGCCGTGATCTGTATTTGTTATTGATAAATGTCAGTGAGGAAAAGGTCTTCTCACAATGGTATGTAGATCCAAATGGAATAAGTATATCAATTGTAGCCTTTGATAGTCCTGGGTATTCTGCGGCCACTGACAGCCAGAATTCCTCCAGTGTGGATGAGGCAAAAGCGGTCTTTAATGTGCGGTCAGAGGAGAGGTCCAAGAGCGCATCCTCAAGCTCCGATGACAGGTGTCGGGCAGATGTGATGAAAGGCTGGCGTATCCAGTCGTTTCTCTCTGGGGTGTCGTCTTTTGGGAAGTACCTATTGAAGTGGCCAAGCAGGCTTCTGAGGTGAGTAGCAATAAGTCCTTTTATTGTTTGGATGCTTATGTCAAATTTGTCCATGAAGTCCTCGAGCTCAGGGAACATTTCCACACTGCCTTCATCGACTCGCGCTACCCACCGCGCAAGCTTCTTAGTAAACGCTGTAACATTGTCAGAAAGCGTGAGGACATTGTTGTTTGGGCCTTGGAGAGACAAGTTTAGACTGTTCAGTTTATCAAATATGCCTGCCAGATATGCAAGGCCAGTAACCCATGTTGGGTCGGTCAGGTAGTCGGCGAGGGGGGAGCCGCAATCCGAGAGGAAAATGCGAACCTCCTCATGCAGTTCAAACAGTCTGGTTAAAACTTTTCCCCGTGATAGCCATCTGACCTCTGTGTGAAATAGTACAGATTCATGTTCCAATCCTATTTCCTCGCAGAGTGTGGCAAACAGTCTGGTATTCACCGGATGCGATTTGATGAAGTTCATCATTTTAATTGCTGTTTGGAGAACATTGCGGAGTTGTGGCTCGAGGTTCTTGCTGGCGAGGGCTTCTCTGTGAATAATGCAATGAGTGAATTTGACATGCGGCGCCACTTCCAAAACTTTAGCTTTCAGTCCCCTTCTTGTCCCCTGCATGGCGCCAGCTCCATCTGTACACACAGAGATGCAATTTTCCCAACTTAGCCCCTCCTCGCGCAGTTTACTGTCCAGTTTGTTAAAAATGTCACGACCAGTGCAAGTTCCTTCAAGTGTCGAGCAAAACAACATATCCTCGTACATTTTCCCCTCGTAGCTGTATCTTGCAAAAACAAGTAACTGTGCATCACTGGAAACATCCGTTGTATCGTCAATTTGGAGGGAAAATCTACTTTTCTTCACTCAGTCAATGAGCTGCTCTTTAATGTCGTTGGCCATTTCACCAATGCGCCTCGCCATTGTGTCATTAGAGTCATTAGACAGTGGAATAGTCTCAAGTGTGCTAGCTATTTTTTCACCATGCATAGCTCTGGTCATTGCAATCGCTGCTGGGCGGATCAGGCTCTCTGCAATAGTATGGGGCTTTTTGGATTGAGCAACGAGGTATGCCACTTCATATGAAGCCAACAGGGCTTTGATGGGGATTGTAGAGTGCTCACGTACAGTCGTCTTTTGGCTCTGGAGTTCTCCCTCCTTGCGACGAAAAATATCTAATGGTTTGTCAATGGAGGATGGGTGTTTGGTTTGTAAAAGTCTCTTCAATTTCACTAGTTTCAAGCTTTCGTGAGCAAGCACTTCTGAACATAGAACACACTGTGGATATTCCACTTCATTTTTGGCTAGGCATGTGAATCTGTACTGCAGAAAGTCAGTCTGATATTTCCGACGCTTGTTGGAGGCCAAATCTGCAGCCGGCGCTTAACGTTTTTCAGTTGAACTTGTAACAGTTGGCCCACCTTCACATGTGTCGTCTTGGTCCGCATCTTGAGACGTTTTTTGACAAGCCACCGATCCATATTCAGCCACCTTGCAGTAGTTAGCTCACGCTAACATTGACTTTCGGCACCCGCCACTGTGCTGCGCGCGTACACACACACACACACACACACACACACACACACACACACACACACACACACACACACACACACACACACACACACACACACACACTAATTTCACTTGCTGCTCAAATCTGTTTCATAATGACTACATTATAACATTGGTATGGAAGAAATGGTGGCTGATGCCTTCAATAACGGACTCCTGCTCGGAGGACAGATGAGCTGAAACCCAGAACCTATCTCGAACCTCTCCACCTCGTGTGGTCTTCAAGCTGCTCAGACCCGGGCTCCAGCGAGAGCGAGCTGGATCCAATTGCCTTGAGCCGCGATCCTTCCCGAGCTCCAGCGAATCCTCTCGAGCTTCCGAACACATGCTGGTCAGACGAGGCGCCGATCCTTCCCGTCGCTGCGTCGCTTCCCCAAGGAACCATCTCCAAGATGAGGCCGATGAGTCGCACCAAGCCGGGAACCAAGCGGAGAACAAAGAGCTCCACGAACCAAGAAGAGCCAGCCAAACCAGGCCAAGAAACGGAGCAACAGGCTCGGACCAGCTCGAGCACCCTTGTACCAGGCCGACACTCCTCGACCACCATGCCGAAGAAGAACCACGACAACCCGACCAGCTCCTCCGATGAACAACCAGCCAATGAAGCAACTCTTCTGATGAACAAAGCAAGAACCAAGAACTCCGAACTGAGCAACCAGCTCAACTCTGTTCCGATGAACAAAGCAGAGCCCAAGAAGCGAACCGAGCCAAGCAGAACCCGAAGGACTGCTGAAACAACCAAGCTGAAGCAAAAAGCTTACTTAAAAGCCTCAACCCTAGCCAAGCAGAAGCCGAAGCTTCCTAAAAACCCGCCCGAACACAGCAGAGGATTTCTTCTTTATTCTCCTCCACCCTTCCCCCTCTCCCGGCGTGACTCATCCTCCTGTGCCGCACAACCGCGGGTGGGAGGGAGTTGTTTACATCCCGTGATTCAGGATGGGAGGGCTCTTCTTCCTCTTCGCAGAAGAGGGGGAGGGGTGTCTCCATTGTGTTGGGATCGCTCCCTAACTATTAAATCAAATCACAGCGCATCTAATCGATTTCTTCCCATTAAACAATGGAAGGTGAGCTATCTAGGGAACAAGCACTTATCGACATAACCGACTAAAGGGACCTGAATGTTGTGTGCAATCGAATTCCCAAATTCGTAACAATATATTTGTTTGTTTATTTGTTTTGATAACCTTCCCGCGACCCCCAAAACCAATCTCGCGACCCCTCAGGGGGTCGCGACCTCCAGGTTGAGAACCATTGCTGTAAGGGACAGCCTCGCCTTTCGTAAGGGATTCCTCCGGCCTCGCCTTTTCGGAGTTCTCCGAGGAGCACGATCTAAATTTCCCGGTGTTCGGTGGAGCCGACTCTACTGCTCCACCTAGCGGTCGTGCTCGCCCCCGACGCCCGGCTCCACGACAATATGTGTCAAACTCTAGAGTGAAATTTGACGATTTTAAGAAATTTGCAATTCTTATAACTAAGTGTATTTACTTTCAGCAAGGCTACTTCCTTCTCCATATTTACACAAGAAAATGTGAAATTCCCAAAGCATAAACCTTAACTTGTTCTATTGTTCGGACAATTATATTGAGTGAAGAAAAGATTAAGGTCTTTCCTGGAAAGCCACATTTCCAAGCTGGCCTCCAAAGCCAGTCGCTGACTGTGAATTCTCCGTCATGCAAAGTCCTTCCTTGGCACACCTGACCACACACAAAGCTTTCATCCGCAGCCTGATGGAGTACTGCTTTCCCCTCTGGGCTGGTGCTCCCACTTCTCACCTTTCTCGGCTTCACGCTGTGGAAACCAAGGCATTTAGGATCATTGTTATCTCCTGCGATGAATACCTGGTGTTGGCGTAATGGTTAGGGTAGCGGCTTGGGATCCAAAAGGTCCTGAGTTCAAGCCCCGTTGGCCGCTTGAATTAATACACACCAGGAGGTTGACTCAGCCTGTCATCCTTCCGAGGTCGGCGTTGTGAGTACCAGTGTACTGGGTCCAGTGTATGCCCCGGTTAGAATAGGTGTACCATATCCCTGTGTCGTAAGAGGCGACCAGGGTTGCTTCAGGAAGGGCATCCGGCGGAAAACCTGTGCCAAATCATTATGCGGATCATAACGGATGATCCGCTGTGGCGACCCCTAATGGGAGCAGCCGAAAGAAGAAGAAGTTATCTCCTGCGATGAGGCTGAGTCTTTGGTTCTCTCACTCTCTCACCAGGTCGGTGGTCTTTCTGTCTTCTACCGTCTCATCTCTGGCCTCGCCCCCCCCCCCACTCTGTCTGAGATATGTCTCTGTCCCCCACCCAATATTTTCGCTACCAACCCCCTTTCTGCTAAAACTACTAAAATCAAGAATCACTGCTCACCTTCACCCTCCCATTCCTCTTTTCCCCTACCTTTGGAACAAACTCCCACACTCTCTTCAATCCCACTCTTCCCTCCAAGTCTTCAAAATAGCTGTTCACCATCATCTCTTATCTTCCCCCATCCAAAAACACGATCTTTTCTACCCCCGTTAATCCACCCCAAACCCACCTCCTTCAAATTCCCTGCTTTCGTTCCTGAAAGTCCCTGTCGTGTAAGGACCTGAAAGTCCCTGTCGTGTCCATCTTGTTTTCCCTGTGTACCCCACCCCATCCCTCTCCCTTCCACAGATCTCCTCATATTTCTGTTCCACACTGTTTTGTTCTCCCCTCACCCGCTGCCCTTGTTATACGTTCTGTGTGTTAGCTCTCATACGAGTCTTGACAGAGGATTCAAAAAAAAAAAAATAGGAATGTGCCCAAAGTGTGACTTAAATTTTTTTTTTTCATTGAGTGCAATGAAAATACTTATGCATTGGGACACTTTCGTTGAATTACAAACCATCAATGCTTTCAAAATGAGCTGTTAACCAGATGCCTGCTTAATATCATGATTTGTTGTAAGAAGCATAAGCAATCAAAACACCTTTTTAGACTTCATTTTCACCCATGCATTATATTTGGCTTCGTATAGTGCCTTCTATAGGTGGTTTTCGTGAAAAAACTACGTCATTTCAAAAACTTATTGATAAACATTTCTCATGACAAGTTTCAATGTTATACAACATACCATGCCGGAGTAATCGATACATTTTACGACCCCTCACAACCGCCTGTGCTAAGGATAGTTCAGCTGCAGGATCGCCCCGAAGGCTCCCGTGGACCCAATCACGTTGCGACCACGGTTGATTTCTCTGCGGGGAAGTCCACGGAATTAGGAAGGCACAGTGAATTAAATTAAAGATCGAATTTAAAAAACGATTAACATAACAGGAGAATCACAATGAGTGAAGTCACGGAACAAGTGAACTACAAGTTGAAGCGAGAAATGAAAAATGTTTTCAGTGGCTTCAAAGCAATGCTTGCTGAAAAAAAGAAGAAAGCAGTGCAGAAGACTCTCTTTAGCTTCTTCCAGAAAGATGAAAGGCTTCGAGCTGATGAACCTGCAGAATCAACATCCTCAACTTATTTTGCAACATCAACACCAACTCCATCACCAAGAAGAAGTGCAAAGAAGAAGCCAGCGCATGTCCTCTCATGGAAGAAGGGGCAGACAACCTTGAGCCTCTAATTATCAACATCATGCATCCCCACACCATGGCTGGATGGCCGAGACGTATGCACACTCGCTATAAGCTGTCTCGCCTGGGTTAAAATCTCAACCAAGCTATAAATTGTCATCCCAGTGTTTCATCGGTGGGTGATTAATCAATGGGTGTTAACTGGGAATCACATCTGCCAGAATTAGTTGGTGGACATGAAAGAATAAGGGAGCCTTCACCGGCATCCTGGCCAAATTCCAAATTCCTGCTCTAACCTCCAGGAGCTTTCACAACAACATCAGCACTGCCACTCCCTCAGTCAATGATGCTACCCTCAGCCTTGTGCTGCACAGGAAAAAAGAAGATGACCAGACCTCTATGTGTCGTATTTTATGGTGATAATATTTGAATGAATTTACTCTAAAAAATTTCCACTCAATTATTTTTACTGTCAGGAACGCATTCCCCATTTAATACACTATTTTAAGTTGGAATCAGAGGTTTACTGCCATTGATGCATTAGCCTGGTGTTACCTTAACGTTTGGAGTGGCTGGTTTAAGCTGTTAGGGTGAGTTCAAGCCCCTGTCAAACCGTTGAATTAACACCAGGTTGGTTGACTCGTTCTTCTGAGGTCGGCAAAATGAGTACCAGCGTGTTGGTAACGGGGGCATTAAATCAGTGGTACAGCCCCTTGCCCCCAGAAAATGATGCAGCCAAGCAGCCACAGGCTGCATACAAGTACATTGATGCATTTGGGATACAGTGTCTTTTAAACCACCTTATTTAACATTAGTTCTTCGTGCCTGTTGTTTGTGTCTTTTATGACGTCCTTAAAAACAGTAAGTTTCCTCTTTCTTCAGAGCCAAAATACTGCTAAACTGCTGAATCGTGTTCCGATTAGTATTCCACTGTGTCAAAATGTAAAATTAATTTGAAATCGAGTATTTCCTCGATCATAGACAGACAGACAGAGTGAACCAATTGCGTTCCCCCGCCTTGCGCTACACTGGTGGGGTAAATATTGTTACGGATTTGGAAACCTTTTGCACACAAACAGCCAGAGTCCCCGTAGTTCAGTTATTTCGATAAGTATGTGTATAGTTAGAATCCATCCCCTATGTCTAATGGGAATTTTGTGTGTGCGCTGAGAGTTATTTTATAGTCAGGTTTTATACATCTACAACAACAACAACAAGCGACTTCCGCTTCCGGGTTTGGAGCATCGACAGGTCTCGCTCGGGGCTCTCTGCTGACGATCTCAAAGTTAAGTTTCCGGTCGTTATCTGTCCCGTTTTAACTGTTTATTCTCTCACTTACATGTTACTGTGTGTTCCGAGTTCAGTTTTGTTTCAAAAATCGTGCTATTTTCTGAGATTTTGTCGACTTTGTCTTACTGGACGCTTGAGGCCTACCGGTTCCCCTCGGTGTACGATCGTGTTTTGTTTTTTTCTCCCCCATTACCTTCAATTTCTATCATCCCCACTTTCCTAACGTCCCCCATCCCTCCCAACTAATCACTCTCTTATCTTAAAACAAACAAAAAAACCGCCACCTTTCTCCTTCCTCACTCATGACTCTCGATTCTTCTTCTTCTTCTTCTTCTTCTTCTTCTTCTTCTTCTTCTTCATCTCCTCTTCTCTTCTCTTCTTCTTCTTCCTCAATTTTCTACAACACTTCCATGACCTAATCTGTTGAAAACTCTCTCAAACATGAATAATAATTAAAAACGATCTCTTATAATGCTTCATCTTCCTCTTTCACATGTGTGGTACTCTTCACTGTATCATAATGCACGACTCTTCTACTATTTAAACAGACTGCTCTCAATTCGACCTTTCCTAAAAAATCCAACTGTTACAGCGTTTCTTCTCTCCATTCTCTGGATTCGCCTTTATTGCATCCATCAAGAATTGTGTTAAATCGCATCTCTGACCTAAAACTTTAAAAACAACCCCAGTTTGCTATGAATGTTCGCTTTCCATCAACCATTCTTTTTTCCAACTTCAGGGCCAACTCACCCCTCTCACCCCTCACTCTCAAAGCAACCATCCCACTCTTCTCCTTCCAAGCCTCCTTCTCACCTCTCTCAAAAACTCCCCCCTCACCTTTCTCCCACCATTCATCCCCCTCACTCATCCTTCTCAAAGTTTCCCCCCCTCTCATCCACAAAGCTGCCTCCTTCCACTGCCCTCTCACCTCCATCTCTTCACTCCACCTCCTCAAATCCTCAACTGCCTTCTTCCCCCTCTCTTGTCCCCCCTCCCCCCAGTACCACAGAGCCTTTTCTCCTCCTCATCCGGCCCCCTCCCCTAGCTATTCTGCAATCCCCCAAACTCTTTCAACAACCCTCCCTACTTACCCCCTCGTCCCTTGTCCTAACCTCCTCCTCCCCCCACCCCCTGCACCCAAAGCCTCCTCCCCTCCCTCTTCATTAAAAGTGTGGACCTCAAATATCTGGGGCCTTCCCTCAAACCTTTCAGATCTTTCCATACAGGTTGCCACTGACAAACCAGACATTATCTGCCTAACAGAAACTTTCCTCCCCCAAGACGTGTCTGACTCCCAAGTATCTCTCCCTGGTTACTCCCTCCTCCGGTATGACAGACCTGAGCCTCGTCCTGGTGGAGGAGTTGCTCTCTTCATCAAAGACTCTATTCCTCACTCTCCATGCACTGCCCTCACTCCCCCACACCCCCAGGAATACCTCTGGCTATGGCTTCCCTCCACTCCAACCTCATATTTACATGTGTACTGCACCGTCCACCTAACAGTGATGACCCCATCTACACCTCACTATCCGAAAACATGGACCAACTTCTATCTTCTCATCCAAACTCTCTCTTCCTCATATGTGGTGACTTCAATTGTCATCATGCCAGTTGGCTCGGTGTGGGTACCTCTCTCACCTGTCATGGCACCTCAGCAAAAGCTTTCTGCGACTCATTGGGACTGACTCATTCGGTCAACTTCCCGACCCGGATCTCAACCAATGGTACTCCATCTCTTCTGCATCTGATTTTCACAAACTTCACTGGCAATATCTGCTGCTCTTTCTCCACTCCAATCGGTTCTTCTGACCACGTCCTTGTCAGTGGACATCTCTCTGGCTATTATCAGAGAACCACCTCACCGCCGTCGAGTCTGGCATTTCACTCAAGCCAACTGGCAGGGTCTCCAAACAGCCCTCAAACTTACAGACTGGTCTCCTATCGCTACTTTCTCCAACATCAACTCATCCTGGGAATTCTTTCAAAGAAACTTGCTCTCCCTCATGCACAGATTTATCCCCTCTCGTCTTCAGTTGTCCTACCCTTCCTCCCGCCCTTAGTTCCCTGAAGCTTGTGGTGAGGCAGTTGTCCTGCAACAACTTGCCTTTGCCTCATGGAAGCAAACCCAACTGAGGGCAATCTCAGTTCCTTCCATAAAGCTTGAAACAAGTGTGTATCTACCCTCAGGAGAGCCAGAAAACAACATCTTTCTCATCTCAAGTCTGAACTCTCAAACCTCTCTCCCTCCTCAAAATCCTGGTGGCGACTAATTAAATCTGTTTCTGGTGTATGTTCCCCCTCCATCCACTCCCTTACCTGAAATGGCCGCACTGCTGATACCGCATGTGAAAAAGCTGAATGCCTAAACTCGGTGTTTGCAGCTAAATCTTGTGTCCAAAACCCATCGCTTTCTCTACCCACCTTACCCAGTCACAACCAACTGTCCCTGGACGCTGTGTCCTTTTCTCCTGACAAGGTGGAGAGCTTTCTGTCAAACCTCGACTCAGATTCTGCAACCGGTCCAGACGGCATCAGCCCACGTTTCCTCAAAGCCTGCTCTGCTGCTCTTGCTCACCTGTTCGACTCTGTTCTATTCACCCTCTCATTTGCTCAAGGTCATCTGCCATCTGCTTGGAAATCAGCAAACATCACTGCCCTGCACAAAAAGGTGCAAAAACAGATCCCTGCAACTGCAGACCAATCAGTTTTCTCCCAATCATCAGTAAGATTATGGAATTCATCATCACTTCAGACATCAAATCCTTCCTCTTCTCCAATGGCTTGATTTCTGATCATCAATTTGGTTTCAGACCAGGTCACTCCACCCTGGATATGCTGCTTCTGCTCTCCCAACAATGGATGGAAGTCCTCAATGGCAGACAGGAAATCGGAGCCATATCCCTGGACATATCATGTGCTTTTGACACGGTCTGGCACCCTGCCCTGCTCACCAAACTCTCTTCCTATGGTATCCAAGGTCATCTCCACTCGTGGCTCACAGACTTTCTCTCCTGTCGCAGTCACCGTGTGGCCCGAAATGGAGTTCTTTCATCCCCCCCTTCCTGTCCAGGCTGGAGTTCCTCAAGGTAGCGTTCTGGGCCCTGTTCCTTTTCTGGTTTTCATCAATGATCTCTCTGACTCTCTGGAAAATCCTCTATATCTCTTTGCTGATGACTCCACCCTCTGCTGTACCATCGGTTATCCCTCAGACCAGCAAGCAGCAGCTTCTTCGCTCTCTGCAGATCTGGGTAAAATCACAAACTGGTCCAACACGTGGAACATGTCTTTCAATCCGGACAAATCTCACACTCTCACTATGTCTCTTTGAAAGGACCATTTTGAACCCCCCCCCCCCCATCCACTTTCTCAACAATCCTCTGGAAGAAGTCCTTTCTTTCATGCTTCTGGGTCTCACTATCTGCCATGACCTTTCCTGGGAAAGCCACATTTCAAACCTCGCCTGCAGAGCCAGTCGCCGACTGGGAATCCTCCGTCATGCAAAGTCTTTCCTCGGCCCACCTGAGCTCCTGACCACTTCCAAAGCTTTTGTCTGCAGCTTGATGGAGTACTGCTCTCCCCTCTGGGCTGGTGTTCCTGCCTCCCACGTTTCTCGGCTTCACGCTGTAGAAACCAAGGCATTTCGGATCATTGGCAACTCCTGCAATGAGGCTGAATATTTGGACCTCTCACTCAATCACCGCAGGTTGGTCGGTGGTCTTTCTGTCTTCTACTGTCTCCTCTCCAGCCTCGCCCCCCCTGCTCTCTCTGCGATTTTACCCCACCACATTTCTGCAGGGCACTCAAGGTCCGCCAACAAACCCCTTCTGGTAAAACTACCAAAATCACGAATCACTGCTCACCTTCACTCTTTCATTCCTCTTTTTTTTCCCGCCTTTGGAATAAACTCCCTCACTCTATTCATTCCCATTCTTCCCTCCAGGCCTTCAAAACAGCTGTTCACCACCACCTCTCATCATCCCCCATCGAAATCCTCGATCTTTTCTACCCCCGATAACCACCGAAGCCCACCTCCTTCAAATTCCCTGCTTTCCTTCCTGAAAGTCCCTGTAATGTCCATCTTCTATTCCCCATGTTCCCCGTCCCATCCCTCTCCCTTACACAGAGCTCCTCATGTCTCTGTTCCCCACTGTTTTGTCCTTTCCACTCCCTCCCCTCTTGTCTCATGCCCCCTTGATGTGCGTTGTGTGTTAGCTCTCATACGAGCCTCGACAAGGTATACGAAAAAAAACAAAAAAAAAACAGCGCCACTGCCCCTCACTCAACCCGGTCGCCATTGCCCACATGTTTTTGGCTGGGGGCGTGGGCGGAGCCTCCATCGCCTCAGATCGAGGATCCGCTCCGAGGAAGGGCATAGAGCGTTTCCTCCAGGCAATGAGCGAAGGGCCAGCATTGCACGCACGCCCCAGCCAATGGGAGGCCAGAGTGCCTAAAGCTACTATGGAGCTTCTTCGGGGGGCAGGCCTCCGAGACGCCTCGACACTGGGCCATTCCTGGTCCCTGAGACACCTCGTCCAATCAGGAGGCTGACCACCTCAGGGCTGGCTCCGCCTTAGCCAGATGGAGTGTTCGGCCCGACCAATGAGGGGCGGCCACTAGTCGCCCGCCAACCTCGTCCAATGCGGAGGCGAGTCCCTCAGAGTGGTAGCCTCGACCCGCGGGGAAGGGACAGGAGAAGTGAAGGTTCACCTCGTCGAAAAAGAAGGGAAGAAGGAGAAAGAAAAGAAGCCTAGTCACCTGCTGGCATTCTCGTCTTGCCTGCTGGCGTTCTCGTCTACCCGCAGGTGCTCGTCTCGTCTGGTCCGTTCCCGTGCTGGCTGGCGTCCGTTGCGTCATTCTTGGTCCCTGGTGCTTGGTGCTGCGTTCGAGTCCCGCCACCGGACAAGCTCGGCCAGACCGCACGAGTCGGACAGGTGCAAGAATAGGCTCCTGCCCTCAGCTGAACTATCCTCCTCAGCTGAAGGGCCAAATAAAGACCGTGGCCAACGTGTGTGTGTGTGTGTGTGTGTGTGTGTATGTGTGTGTGTGTGTGTGTGTGTGTGTGTGTGTGTGTGTGTGTGTGTGTGTGTGTGTGTGTGTGTGTGTGTGTGTGTGTGTGTGTGTGTGTGTGTGTGTGTGTGTGTGTGTGTGTGTGTGTGTGTGTGTGTGTGTGTGTGTGTGTGTGTGTGTGTGTCAGGCACCGCCGCCAGACTGTTGAGTAGAAATTGTTAAGTGCTTTTGTTCATTGTACATTTCTTTATTCGGATAACTCTGCTCTGTGTCTCCCTCCCTATTATAAATAAACCCTCTTGTTAAATGTTCCAGCTCGTTGTCTGTCACTTTCTTCCATTGGCCCAGCACGGTGCATATTGAGAATTGGTGAGGCCGTTTGGGCCGGTAAGTTGTCATTGGGACCAGCGCGGCTCTGGTAACTCCCCCTCGGTATGCCGGACCTGAATCGGTACACGCGACTTGGTTCGGACAGAGTCGGCCAAAGGTGTGGTTTCCCCGGTAACTAGACGGCCCGAGTACTTAGGTAAATTGGAATAGACAAGTGGACCCTACCTCACGCCGTCGAAATATTGCTGACCACGGTCCTTTAAGTGACTCGTAACCTTTCGGACTTATCCGAAAGTCACGACCTAAATTCCGGGTGTTCGGTGGGAGACGGCTCCACTGCTCCGTCTAGTGGTCATTTATCGCCACCGAACCCCGGCCCACAACAATAACTCCCAGTATTTGTTGTTTTATGATGTATGGCTCAAGCTGCAGAATGTGCTGAAATTGGTGTCATGATAGATTCAAGTGTTTTGTGAACTTTTCATCTGACCTCTCCAGCTGTGAGATCTTTTGAATTAAGGGATGTTTTCACATTTCCAGTACATCCCACCACTTCTTTCTCCTTTACTGTCATTGTTGCTAAGCTTACGAAAGTGCAATTGCAAGCATTTTCAAAGTATTGGTTTTGTTTCACTAAAAACAGCAGCTGTTTACTTGGCTACATGTGCGGTACGTCCTCGATGCGATCTTTTAATTTTGCTTTCATAATTTAAGCTCATGGAAGCGTGAGGTGAGTGGGAAAAACAGCAACGACCTGATAATGAGGCAGTTGGAGCTCATGTGGCTTCAATAACGGGATGAATGAACAAGCAAAATTGGAGAGAGGAGAGGGGAAGAAACACCATAATCTGCAAATAAAAGGGTTGGGGGTTGTGGGGTGGGTGGAGGTTAATGCCATGATAAAAGAGTTGGTGAGGAGGGAGTTACACGGAGGTGTAGTGGTTGAGGATGACACGAGATGGTGGTGTACTGCATGCTGGAAGCCCTGGATGGAAGAGTGAAATTGGTAAGCCTTATGAAAGCAATTTTACAATTGGGATAAAAAAGTGGAGGTGTACACTGGGCCTGGGTTTTCGCAATTTAACCAGGAGGTGGTTGCTGGAAGAATGTGTGCATCCTAGAGTTACTGGAGAGTGTTGGAAACCAGGCAGTTAAAAAAGAAAAAGAGACCATTGACCTGCTTACGAAGTGAAAGCAACATACCTTGTGCTTCAGCATCTTTGTAGGAGATTCCAATGATGTTGAGAGCTTTTGATTCCCCAGAATCCATGAGAGACAGATGTGATGCTGGGGCACCAGCCCATCGTGGAGAACAATACTCCACTGAGCCATGGGCATAGGCCTTGTTGGCTGTGAGTAGTGATTTATTATTTTTTTCTTGCATTAACTTGGAATAACAGAGTAGGCCCACTCTATGGATGACTTATGAGGCCAGCTTTGATATGTGGTCAGCCAAAGATGTCGTAGCTCATAGGCATAGATGTTCAAAAGATTAGACCTCTTCCATTGTTTCACTGTGGAACGAGAAATGTGGATTATTTTGATAATCATTCCAGAGCGACAGGGTTAGACTGAAATTTACCAGTATTGAAAGACATGTTTCATTTGTCAGATCATCTTCGAATAAGTTCCAGATCAGTAAAGAGTGATTGAATTGCTTCTTTCCTGTCAGTTTCCCGTTTGATGGGGGGTACTGAACGACATAATGTCGAGCCATGCAGAAAGTAAGAGGGGAGTTTCTGAGAATGTCGGAGAGGTTATGTGCCGGCATTGTACATAAAATACTAGCTGAAGTACCCGGCATTGCCCACGGAAATCAATTGAAATATGTATGTATTTAAATATTTCCTGCATGCCAAATTGGGGAATGTTGTCCTTGTGCTTTCATATGAATTACCAATCTTGGGCATTGCAAAATGTGCTTGGAAACTTCTTTTTATTAATTTTATTTTTTTAAATATGACAAATCACAACAACCTCCATATACGATCTTCACAAAACATATTACTCGATCGCTCTCAGGGTGGGGGTGGGGGGTGGAACCCAGGCAGTGTGTTTGCAAGCAAAAGTGTATGTGTTTGGCAGCACAAGACCCGGTCGAGGCTTGAAGACAGATTATATTATCTAATTTTACTTTTTTTTATTTTCAATTTTTTTAAAAATCCAAACATACCCCTTGACTTTCCTCCAACTCAGCTATAAACTGTCATCCCGGTGTTTCATAGGAAGGGTGATTCATCAATGTGTGTGCAGTCCCTCCGATGGATGTTAAACAGGCGTACCATATTCCGACATTAATTGGTAGACGTTAAAGATCCCACAGTGTCCTTCACAAGGAGTAGAAGAGCTATTGCCAGCACCCTGAACAAATGACAAATTCCTGCCCGAACTACTGCTGGGAGAAGAATGCCAACCCACCCAGCATGATCCTTGCCAATAAACTGCTTCAGCAGAACCAATGCTCTGTAACACAAGAGTATGGTACATCGAGTATAATAATGAGCATTTTGTTTAAATATTATATATGCTTCTCATTCTATGATCATCCTGATCTCCCTCTCCCTCTCCCTCTCTTCCAATCCCTTTTAGGTCCCCAGTTATCTAATCAATTGGACAGCTGGCTTGCACAAGTCCAGCCCAGCCTGCGGCCTGCCCGAGCTGTCATTGCTCCGTAAGTCTTTTTTTAAATATATATATTTTTTTTTAATTACCGTGATCTAAGGCTTATGGAGTAGCTTGTTCATAAATCATGTGCATGACAAAGACAGTAGACATCAGTGTACTTTAACATGAATAACAAGGACATTAGTTGACAACAGATGACCGCATATGTTACATGGGATTTGCACCTGGGTTCCCTATGTTCTGAGCAAGCGGTTCAGATGGCGACACTAACACTCCATCTAGCAGTATATCATCTGAGGCAAAATCTGGCAGTATTTCATCACTTAGCACCTTTTTATTGTTCAGTCCAGACTAAAATAGGAAGGGACTTGGGGGAAGAGGTGGCAGAGAAGGTGAATGGAAGAGAAGAGAAGAGGTGTGGTAGGGGCAGAGGAGAGGTGGGAGTGAAATGAAGATAAGAGAAGAGGTGGGGGAGGGGGGGACCTACCCATCGGCAGAACACGAACAGAGAATTTGATATAATTCCGCTTAGTTTTAACTTTTTTATGCCTCCACTGACAAAGTTGCCGGAGGCATTATGTTTTTGGATTGTACGTGCATACGTCTGTTTTCTCTGCAACCGCTTATCCAATTGACATTAAATTTTCACCACAGATGTGGCTACTAATGTAGAATGTCTTCATGATAATTATGACATCATAGGTCACGTGTGGTGGCAGCCATGTTGGAATAAAGGAAAAAAAATTGGACCTCTGTATCTCTGAATCTGCTCCATGGAAAAAAAAAAATTGAATCTTGGCACACGTCAATTAGTCCCCATGGGAAATAAGTGTGATTGTAATTTTTTTTTTGACAGTCATAGGTGGCTTTATTATGACGTCATAATTTCATGTCAAATGCTTTGTCTTGTCAGTATGAAAATTGAGGGTCATCTTGGGCTAAAGTGTGTGGGGGGTGAGGGGGGGGAAATTGATGTCATCGATCACGAGGTACGGCAGCCTTTTTTTTATTTTTTTGTTTTTTATTTTTATTTTTTACATCAAAACCTTCAAAAATCTTTCTTCTCCGAAACGACTGAACAGATCAAGGTGAAACTTTTACAGGTATGATCGCTCATCCATGAGGAACAAAAAGTTATTCACCTATGATGTCATAGGTCACTTGGTTTGGCAGCTTTGATTTTTTTTTTGAAGCATAAACCTTGAAAAATATTTTCCTCTAGAATGGCTTGACAGATTGAGGGGAACCTCCCCCACATGATCCCCAAGCCTGAGGGATACAAGGGTGTTCAGTGTTCATGAATATTTGAGAGGTCACATGGTCTGCCACCCATATTTGATTGAACGAAAATCTTTAAAAATAATTATTTCTCTTGAACCACTTCATCAGCTGACGTGAAATGCCACAGTTATGATCTAGTAGCATAAGGAATATACGTTTTAAATTTCAACCTGATCGTATGCATGGTCTGGCAACCAGAATTATTTAATATTTTTAATCTGGGTTCAGGGATTTAAATCAAACTTGGTACATGTATGTATCATGATGTAATAATGTGGGCGGAGGCATATCTGGCAACGTTGTGATGTCAAGGAGTGCCGTTCTAATTTATTTTAGCCTTTGTTATTAGTTTTTGTAAAAATAAACACGATTGTTTTATTAAATTGTAAAGAATAAAATAAAATCATATGCTGCTTGAGATAAGTGTCAATGTATTCATGCCATTTACTTCATGTTCTAATATTGTGATTGTCCTATTTTGATGATGGCCATGCTTGTTGCCAATATCTTTTTATTTCTTGTCAGAATTCTGTTAAAATAGAACTTTGGTTTTATGAATAACTCCTTCATTTTGTGCGTATTTCAGGCATGCCGGTTATACCTACTGTGGGACGTGTGCTGCTCATGCTTACAAGCAAGTGGATCCACTGCATACGTACGTTATTAGGGTTATGGTGCTTGCATTGCAAACCGCATAACTGGCATTTCTGTTTGTTCACTCAAAGCCTTTTTCATCAAGCTTGTTCTTCAATCAAAAAGTAAAAAAAAAAAAAACACCGCAGAGAGAAAGATGGTAATAACCAGATGCAGTGGTGTAATATTTGGAATGTCCTCACTGAATTTGGGAGGTCAGTGGTTGAAACCCCTGCTGAGTCATACCAAAGACTTTAAAAATGGTGTGTGCTGCTTCCTTGCTTGATGCTCAGCATTTGAAGGATGGAGCAACCATAGGTTGCTGGTAATAGCGCAGGCTTTGATGGACCTAATGGCCTCCTCCAGTGTTGAAGTTCCTTGTAAGGGAACTCGTATTATTATCATGCCGATCCTTTTTAAATATGTTCAGAATTCCTTCAGTTTAGGATATACTCAGACAACACAAAACACACAGAGACAAACAGACTTGCTCTCTCACAGTGCACTCAAAACAATACTTGTATCCTATTTGTCCATGTGCCAGACCAGATACCGGTACCACCTGAGGTGGCAAAACCTAACTACTTCTAATTCATTTAATTGGTCGGGTCAATATAAGAACCATCATCTGTAATAGCAACTTCAAATGAGCAGCTTCGTCATTTTTCTTGTCATTTTGTATTCTCACCTAGTATAGCATTATAACGTACAGCAAGTACACTACCGGTCAAAAGTTTTAGAACACCCCCATTTTTCCAGTTTTTCCTGAAATTTAAGCAGTTCAAGTTCAGTGAATAACCTGAAATGGTACAAAGCTAAGCGGTAAACTGCCAGAGGTTAAAAAAAGTTTAGGTTACCAAAAAATGAAAAATAATGTCAGTTTCAGAGTTGTTAAAAAGGCCCTTTTCAGGGAACAATTAATGGGTTTGCAACTGCAGCTGTTCTGCAGCAATGGAAGTAAATTAAGCCTTGAAAGTTGATGCAAACAATTCCTACAGCTATCCAAACTTTTGTTGATAAGTAACAAACCCTCTGTCTGTATAAAGCAGTGTTAGAACAGACTGTATTGCTCCACCCTCTGAAGCATTATTTGGACAATATTGCACTGCAGGAAGTAGTATATTGCTATCATAATGGTGAGAAAAAGACAATTAACAAAGGAAGACAGACAGACCATTATAACCCTTAAAAGTGTAGGTCTTTCCTTTAGAGAAATTTCAAAGCAAGCCAAGGTGTCAGTGAGTATAGTTTCCTACACCATCAAAAGGCACTTGGAAACTCTGACAGGAATAGGTCTGGCAAACCCAAAGCCACAACACAATCAGAAAGCAAGTTTCTGAGAGTCAACAGCTTGCGTGATAGGCGGCTCACAGGACAGCAGCTTCAAGCACAACTTAACACTAGTGGAAGTAAGGAAGTCTCAGTTTCAACTGTGAAGAGCAGACTTCCAGCTGCAGGTTTGACAGTTTGAGTGGCAGTAAGAAAGCCATTGCTAAGATGGCAAAATATGAAAATGAGGCTTGCCTGGGCCATGAAGCACTGCCAGTGGACTACTGAAAACTGGAAGAAGGTCTTTTGGACCGATGAATCAAAATTTGAAATCTTCGCTTCATCACGCAGGGTTTCTGTATGCCGTCGAGTAGGCGAAAGGATGGTTCCTCAGTGTGTGACACCAACTGTCAAACATAGAGGAGGAAGTGTGATGATCTGGGGCTCTTTTGCTGGATCCAGAGTCTGTGACTTGCACAGAGTGACTGGCACCCTGAAGCAAAAGGGCTACCACAGCATTTTGCAACGCCATGCAATACCCTCTGGTGTACGCATAGTTGGTCAGGGGTTCATCCTATAGCAAGATAACGACCTAAAACATACCTCCAGGTTATGTCAGAACTACCTTAGAAGAAAAGAACAAGACGTTCGGCTTCAAATCATGGAAATGCCAGCACAGTCTCCAGACTTAAACCCCATCGAGCTGGTTTGGGATGAACTGGACAGAAGGCTGAAAGTAAAGCAACCTCCAAGTGTAACACCTTTGTGGGAACTTCTGCAACAGTGTTGGGAAGAACTTTCCGAACAATATTTGATTTCTATAGCAGAAAGAATGCCACGAGTATGTTTGGCTGTTATATCTGCAAAAGGTGGCTACTTTGATGAGTCAAAAATTTAGATTCATTTTTATTCAACAAAACGATTCCATAATTTCTTTTTTTGTTGCAATTGTCAATTCCAATTGACAATTGCAATTGTCAAAATGCAATTGTTGCAATTGTTAATAATTGCAATTGTCAATTCATTATTAGCTCTGTGCTTCTTTTGTGTTGAGGTGGAAGTTTGAAGCGTGACTGACGTTATGAAAAATGGTCATCGAAAACATCCAGTCAACTTTGATTCAAAATTGTCCTCAAACTACTGGAAGTAGAAAATTGTTGCTTATACCATTACAAGACCATATCCCACTAAAATACACAGAATAAAAACAAAAAAAAGCTTGTTTATTTTTCCAGTAATGTACGTAAATATAGTGTGACTGACGTTACTGTGAATGACATTACGATTTGTCCACTTACAATTAACAGTCCACGAGCCAACACCTTGCATATCTATGCTGTCAGCTTGGCTCAGTAGGGTAAGATAAGGGTTCTAAATGGTATGGAGTTTTCATGTACCACAAATATTAATTGAATTGTCAACAATTATATTATTCTAAATGCTGATTCTTATCTCAATGACAACATACTTGTACACAAATCTATGTCAGTGTGTTTGAGTGGAACACATATTGATTGTGAATAACAATCATGCAGTTTGAATCAGATAAATTGTTCTTCGGATGTCATGATGCACACATAAAAAAAATGAAACATCTAATCTAGGATATGAACATGTATGCTGACTTCAGGACAAATTACATGGCATGCCACAATTGGTAAACAATTTGTAATTCAGCTAAACTACACATGAAGGCTGATTGTCAGAATTTTCTACTTTCTCCAAGTCCAGAGGTCCTTGGAGTCCAGGTGGCAGTTACCATCATAAGTAGAAAAGTCATTGTGGAAAATCGGGGAATTTGTATAATCCACGTCTGTTTGCAGGAATTGGTACCTCCAGCCGCTTCTTAATTGTGTCCTTGGTGTCGAAGATTTTGTCTTCCTTTGCAGGCCATTTCCAGTATCCACCTGACTTCACCATGACAGACACTTCGTAATTCTCTCCAATCTTTGATATGACCTCACCAGGAAACAGTTCATTGTCGTATTCTACGAGACACCAGTCCTTCACTTCTACATCAGGATCATCATTTTGGCCAGACTCTTCATCTGCAGCACTATCTGCATTTTTACTCATTGTGTAGGAGACTGCTCTGCCACCACTGATCTTCAGGTAGTGAGCTCCTGATATGGCTTGGATAGCAGGAGCGTTGCTGAACACATGGGCAAGATTCAGACTCATTTCTCTGAGTGATTTCACTTTCAGCCATTTCCAGCACCTTGACCTTTGATGCATCATCAGCTAAAGCAGCCTTGACAAATGATGAAGCATTTGTGACCAGGAATTTCCTTGCCTTTACACCAGTCCACACCTTTCTCTTCATGGATCCCCTGATCCCATCCACTGGCCCTTTACCATGTGAAGTGGCAAAGAAATTCCAGTGAATTTCAATGCCATGATATTGCTCTAGTGCATGCATTCCAGCAGCAACATAGCGGTTCTTGAACTAGGAAGCCGGTCCGTCAGACCAAAGAGACACAGTTGTCACTGTTGATGGCAGTTCATAAGAATCCTACTGATGTAGGCCACGAGTGATTTTGGCATGTGTCAAATTGTCTGATGCTATTACCATGGAGTGGAGTTCACCAGAGTGCCAAAGGGCAGCAGTGAACAGGGTCACTTGTTGTTTCCAGTGAGCACTCTGTATTTAGTCTTGGTATGAGCAGGAGTAATTCTCCGAGTCGTCCACCTGCAGCAGGGCCTTTGACTCATCATTGGGTGTTGACATAGCAGCCTCCCTCTCTTTAGTGTACCTAGCCGCTTGCTGGCGTTTAATGTAACAATGCTCCATAAATTGTGGAGTTCTGCTGCAGATGTATTCCCTTAACTCACTGACCAGTGCCTTCCTCGACTGCCTTGCATAGTTTGTCATTTTCATCATTCTTCCAGATGTACCAAGTGACTACGTCATCATCAGCAACATCATGATTTTCAAAGTAGATTGCAAAGCCTTTGCCATCTTTGCACTTAGAGCACTTATTCAGCCAGCATTGCTCCGTGGATTCAGCACACAGAAATTTCCCTGGAAGTTCATAGGTGTACAGTGGAAAGTCACGAGAAGTCTTATGTAGAGCATTTACATCAATGAAGTCTTTATGGTATCTGCACATGCATACATTGTGTGGCAGTTTGTTCAACAACAGCACATGCTTTGGTCTAAGCTCAGTAAATTTGCTTTTGCCAATCTTTGTTTCTGGGTACTCTTCACAGAAAAGAGCATAGGCTTCCTTCACAGAGGTGGTCAAATGCCTGGCTTGTTTTTCCTTTTCCCCAGCTTCATTTCTTACATTGACTACATCTTTTCTCCCTGGAGCTTGGCGGCTGATATCATCCCTCTCATAAAATTCAACAACCTTGTCGATGGTCTCCTTAGACAGAGGTTTATGTCCCACTGGCTGATTTGGACTGGAGCATGGTTCTTCATCATCTATGTCAAATGTCCTCCGGAGCAGTTCACGACAGACAGCTTTCTTACGGCGTGGTGTTGATGGCAATGCTGGCCACAGAGCCCGTCTAGCACAATAAATTGCTTTGCCTAAGGCCTGTGCACTCCCAAATGGCACTGTCAGTGCAGCTGGGCCCTTGTCTTTTGCCTCTTCTTTCCTCAATGCAAGCCACTTTGCTATGCGCTTCCTGGTTTATTCGCGACGGTGCTCCTGTATGAGATTTTGGTCACGGTTTGGGAGACTTAATTTTCACTCTTTTTTTTTTCTTGCACCTTCTCTTCATCTGGTACTGAACATTCTTCTTTTTATGTTCAGCATACTTTTCCCTGCTCTCGTTTAGTTTGGCACGACATTTGGCCTGATGTTCGGCAGCAGTCATGGGCATTTTCTCCTGAAGGACAGAATTATAAATATGACTAGGTTGTACACTAACATTAATACTGTATTTTACCACTCTAAAAGTGTTTAAATGAGCACAAGGTTTCCACAAAACTGGTATTTGAAAATTCCCTGACTTTTCCCTGACCAAATTGCAATTTTCACTGACCAAACAATTGAACAAGAATTACCAAAAATATTGATAACGGCCTCCCTTCACCCCGACAGCCGTTCTTTCCCACAATTTATTACATAAAAATGCATGTATTTAACTGAACACCAGAACAAGGTAATTTTACAAGAAAACAAAAAATTATATTGCAAATATTAATATTGACTGTTGAAAAATCACAATTCTTGGTGCCGACATTTCAGCTTATCATCAACATTTTTACACTTTTGACAAAATTTTTTTTCCCTGACCTGACTTTTCCCTGACCTTGAAAAAAAAAATTTCCCCTGACTTTTCCCTGACCTGTGGCAACAATGGAGCATGCAATTACAATAAAATAGTATTCATGTCAATTTTAGAACAAAGTTTTGGTTTCAGACAAGGTCACTCTACCCTGGATATGCTGCTTCTGCTCTCCCATCAATGGATGGAGGTCCTCAATGCCAGACAGGAAATCCGAGCCGTATCCCTGGACATATCACGTGCTTTTGACACAGTCTGGCACGCTGCACGACTCACCAAACTCTCTTCCCATGGTATTCAAGGCCATCTCCACTCATGGCTCGCAGACTTCCTCTCCTGTCACAGTCAACGTGTGGCCCGAAAGGGAGTTCTTTCATCCCCTCTTCCTGTGCAGGCTGGAGTTCCTCAAGGTAGCGTTCTGGGCCCTGTTCTTTTTCTGGTTTTCATCAATGATCTCTCCGACTCTCTGGAAAATCCTGTATTTCTCTTTGCCGACGACTCCACCCTCTGCCGTACCATCTGTCATCCCTCAGACCGGCAAGCAGCAGCTTCTTCGCTCACTGCAGATCTGGATAAAATCACAAACTGGTCCAACACGTGGAACATGTCTTTCAATCCAGACAAATCTCACACTCTCACTATGTCTCTTCGAAAGGACCGTTTAGAACCCCCCCCCCCCCCATCCACTTTCTCAACAATCTCTGGAAGAAGTCTTTTCTTTCAAGCTTCTGGGTCTCACTATCTGCCATGACCTTTCCTGGGAAAGTCACATTTCCAACCTCGCCTCAAAAGCCAGTCGCCGACTGGGAATCCTCCGTCGTGCAAAGTCCTTCCTCGGCCCTCTTGAGCTCCTGACCACTTACAAAGCTTTTGTCCGTAGCCTGATGGAGTACTGCTCTCCCCTCTGGGCTGGTGCTCCTGCCTCCCACCTTTCTCGGCTTCATGCTGTCGAAACCAGGGCATTTAAGATAATCGGCATCTCCTGCAATGAAGCTGAGTCTTTGGGCCTCTCACTCAATCACCGCAGGTTGGTCGGTGGTCTTTCTGTCTTCTACCGACTCCTCTCCAGCCTTGCCCCCCCTGCTCTCTCTGCGATTTGTCCCCACCACATTTCCACAGGGCGCTCAAGGTCCGCCAACAACCCCCTTCTGGTAAAACTACCAAAATCACGAATCGCTGCTCTTCTTCACTCTTTCATTCCTCTTTTTCCCCGCCTTTGGAATAAACTTCCTCACTCTATTCTTTCCCATTCTTCCCTCCAGGCTTTCAAAACAGCTGTTCACCACCACCTCTTATCTTCCCCCATCCAAATCCTCGATCTTTTCTACCCCCGATAATCCACCCAAGCCCACTTCCTTCGATTCCCCTGCTTTCCTTCCTGAAAGTCCCTGTAATGTCCATCTTCTCTTCGCCATGTTCCCCGTCCCATCCCCATCCCTCTCCCTTCCACAGTTCACCTTATGTGTCTGTTCCCCACTGTTTTGTCCCTTCCACTCCCGCCCCCTCTTGTCTCATGCCCCCTTGCTGTGAGTTGTGTGTTAGCTCTCATACGAGCCTCGACCAAGGTATACAAAAAAAAAGTAGACTCGTCTTACATCGTTCTTAAATCATTTGACATGGTAATCAGATGAATCAAATTTCTCACCATGTGACCATCTGCTTTTGTCTTTAAATTTATCTGTAAATCTACTTGTTTTGTTTCTCTCTTATCATTTCATGTCTATTTTCTAATACTACAATTCACAGGGAATTGTTTTGTATTACATTTCTTACCTGCTGAATTCAGATGCAGCTGATGTATGTCACTGAAAAACTTGGTAAAACCTTTCACACACCATGCAGAAAAACAATGCAGGAAATATAGGGGGTTGTGGGTAATATTTTGTGCTGCCATCTAATGTTGAAGGTGTAAATTAACTGTGTGACTGATATTACAAAATGTGACTGACGTTACAGATTTCGGCCCCTGCCCTGTCAGCTCAAATCGTTGAACTGGAGTTTTGTTTGCTATGAATGAGTTACTCATAACCTCCAGTAAGAGGATTGTGAAAGACACATCTCAATCATGAAGGAAGACTTCGCAGCAAAATAAATTATGTTTTTTGTGACTGACGTTACATGTGTGCCAGAGCTATCTTTGGAACCATGTGCTGAGAAAAGTAATAGGGACTTTTCCTTCAAAGTTGAAAGCTGTGTAAATTAATCCATTAATTGTAATCTAAGTTTAAAATGTCATACTGAAGGCCAGTCTGTGTCGTTTCCAAGGAGCTTTCAAATATAGCTGAAAAATTACCTCCGCCAGGCTGAAAAATTTACGTTTTGTATTTCAATGATCGGCCAGATCTGGAACTGAACCTTAACCAAAATCTAATCGGCTTGTTGTTCTCACCTAACCAACTCATCCACCTCGTTTTGTTATAACTCGTCCACAACTTTTTGAAATATTATGCTATATATCGTTTTTGGCCCTCTCTCAATGGTGACTAATCACTTGGAGTTCTAGGATCCGGATCTTCACCAAAATCTAATCAATATGTCCTTGTCACACACCCAACCTGTCCACCAAATTTTGTCCGAATCTGTCCAAAACGTTTTTGAGAGATCCTGCTCACACACAAATAAACAGACAGACCTTCGGTGGCAGAGGTAATGTTCTTCGTAATCATAATAAAATGGAAAAACCCTTCTGAGTTACAGTAAACACCCCACTGACACCGCGATCGGATGTTTGACACTGCAATGCAGTGGTTGATGAAAATAGAAGTTAAATTGTTGTTAAGTTGCATTGTTGATTGATTTTTATTATTATTATTTTTTTGGCTTCTCATCATTGCATGTTCTGTTTGTGCAGAAAGCATGTGTTCATCCTTGGACCTTCACATCATGTGCACCTAAACGGATGTGCTCTCTCTTCTGCAAGCATCTGCAAAACGCCCTTGTACGACCTCAACATAGACCAGCAGAGTAAGGGTGTTGTCCATGTGCATAAACATCCTCTTTAATCATTCCACTGCTTGGCATGAATGTGAGTAATGTTTCCATCCCCTTGATTGTGCTTTCACTCCCAAATCCTAAGGAAGATAATGTTTGGAGATTGACGCGTGCACAAGTACCGCTCAACAGCAAGGGATTGAAAGATTATAAGCTGTGAATGCAAGGCTTTCCTGGGAAATCAAAGCTTGCATCTAATCTAGAACGGAATAACATGGATTTTCCAATAACGTGTGGTGCAAGTACAGTATAAAGTTATAGTAATTTATTTTTGCCACTCTCTTACAGATGTAGAACTGCCCCGGTTGGCATGGGGAGGAATCGCACCCTTTAAGCTACTATTCCTGCTTTCATTGACATCTGTTGTTCCTTACTCTGTCAGTATACCCTGTGTAAGTTTACAGTTTTCATCAGTTTTATCAACGGAATGTGCATTTAACTAGCGACGCTATGGTTCTTGGGCAGTTTACGCAGAACTCTGGCAGACAGGCTTGTTTGAACGCATGAGCATCGAAGTGGACGAAGAAGAACACAGCATCGAGATGCACCTCCCTTTTGTGGCCAAAGTAATGGAGAGGTAAGTACAATCTCCAAGCGTAGCTTGCAGCCGAGTTTATGAATCAGGTTGATCACCTCTGTTTAAGTATCCCCACTGTTTAAAAAAATAACGGGGGGGATATTGTAATCAGCTCCGTTTGTCCATCCCTCTGGCTTTCTGTCTGTTCGTCCATCATGCTATCTCCTCAAACGGTTGTGCAGAAATTCATCAAACTTGGTAGTTATGATCACCAATGGCAAGAAGGTCAAGAACAGTATCATTTTTAGCCCCACACCCTCAGGCCCTGGGGTGTGGTCAAAAGATCAAATACCAAAAAAATGCAATTACGGGCACATTTGCAAAAAGTTTTTGATGAAACTTTGAATATGCATTCAGCATTGGGGGATGCATGAAATGTGGAACGGTATTTTGGATTTGACCCCCGGTTCATGCCCCAGGTGGGGACTTCGGGTCACACCTCAAAAGAAGATTTTTTTTGTTTTTTTTTTCACTCAAAACTTGATATTGGGGGGCATGAACCTCTGCCACTGCAGGTGAATGAGGATATGTTTTCACCCCTTTCTGTGTGTTTGTCTGCCTGGTTGTGTGCAGGATATCTCAAAAAGTTGTCGACAGGTTGGGTGTGTTACAAGGACGAACTGATTAGATTTTGGTGAAGATCCGAATCCAAATGCGAGAATTTCCTTATTGATTCTTCACCATTGAGAGACATGGCCAAAAATGATATGTAGCACGATATCTCAAAAGGTTGTGGACGAATTCGGACGAAACTTGGTGGACATGTTGGGTGTGTGACAAGGAAGAATTGATTCAGTTTTGGTGAAGATCCGGATCCACATCCGGATTCGAGAATTATTTAATTTTTTTAAGTGATTCTTCACCATTGAGAGATTAGGGCCAAAAACGATATTTTGCATGATATTTGAAAAACGTATTGGGCCAGATGTTCTTTTTTTTGGCATTGCGTGGTGGAGTTGTGCGCTCTTCCGAGTGCCCTTCTAGTTCCTTCTGAAATGAGCATTTCGGGTGCATCATGATGTCAGTGACCAGATTCAGCTTTTTCAGGCTACATCATGAAGTAGATGCCTGGTTAATATGATGCATTGTTGTAAAAAGCATATAATCAACTCTTATCCAAGCTACACAAGTTCATCGTATGGTCAAATGTAACTTTCAGCATTTCTCCTTTTGCAGCCGTCGAGACGATTTCACAATTGTGCCCATCCTTGTCGGGTCTTTAAATGACTCCAGGGAAAAAGAATATGGCAAGTTATTTAGCAAGTACCTCAATGATCCAAGCAATCTGTTCGTCATCTCTTCAGACTTCTGTCACTGGGGTACGTGTTCCTCTTTTGTTTTTTTAATCTTTGAAATGGGCATGGCGATGGCAGAGCGGAGACTGCAATTGGACTGGTACTGAATGTTGTTGCTTCAAATACAGCCTGGAGCTGCAGTATTGAGGATTTTGATTCAAAGCATCTGGAAACAGATTTTGTCTCCATTAGTTTGTCAGTTTAAAGGAAAGCCAGCTGGTTTGCAATTGCTCTTCAGGAGTGGCATGTTTTTCCTACATTGGTTATGAACCACCTTTCACTTGCAGTCAATTTTTAAATTCCCTCAGGGCAACTTGCCTCGTATACTAAAACAATACTTATGAGAAAGGGTAGCGCTGCTCAAGTCCCCTCTGACCGAACACGCATTAAATTGTCACACCCATGACGGTCCGAACTCCGATAAGGGAGCTTTGCCTTCTGCCTCAGGACACCGCTTCCGGTACACGTACTACGATGAAACGCACGGAGAAATCTACAACTCTGTCAAGCATCTCGACAGGATGGTAAATAAATTGCGTCGTTTTGGTGCCATCTCGTTATTGTTTGCTTGCGTTAGCATTATGAGAGCAATGTTTGTTTCCATCCTCACAACAATTTCTTTCTTTTTTTGTGTTCTTTCACAAGGACTGAGTTGTTTAAATTGTGATTTTAACAAGGGCTGTGGATTCTGTTGTTTTTACCTTGCAATTGATTGAATTGCTTTGTAACAGTCATGGGTCTTCAAGACCGTCGCACCACTAGACGGGTAGGAGATGAGAAGCCTCCACGTCCGCCTGGATAATTTGGGCGCTAATCGGCATCTCAGACACATGAACTTGAGAAATTAGCCTGACAGAAGTGTCCGAGCAAGCCGACACTGAAAATTAGTTTCTTTGGAGGCTTAATACGCGGACCCGAAGCAGACTAACTTAATGGATTAATTCACTGATTCTCCATACGCTGTGGAGTCTCTGGACGATGACCACAAGAGTTCTCATTGACAAATGGAGGATTAACGGGGTGGGGAAGAAGTGGGCACGGCCACTCATGCAGCCCAACAAAATGTATCAAATGAAACTAAAATCAATGCCGACGGAACTTAAATACTTCAGGTCTTAATACATCCACTCGAAGCGATGAGATGGACAGAGAGAGAGGGAAGTGCTCGCCATGCACTGGGGGCGAGAGGAAGTCTTTGTGCAGCGAGTCAGTCCTTCCTGCATCCTGCAGTTCTGTGAGGCTTGTCTTTGCCACGAGTCAACACCAGTGCGAGAAGCGACAGGGCAATGTGGAGCAGCAAGAAGCATAAGGAGGCAGATTGTGGGACAGCCAGTGCGGTTGAGCTGAAGTGAGCCTTTTCCAGCTGGAGCCTTTAATCTTCAGGAAGAGAACCCCTAACCCAACTCACGCTTGGCCTTTTGGACCGTTTAGTGGTTCATGATTATGGAAACTCCCACAGAGCTATGTGACCTCTTCCCCCCACCACCACCCCTTATTAGGCCGCGTGGCCTCACATGTCTATCTCCCACTCGAGCCATGGACTTGTTTGCCTTTCTGACACTTGAGCCATATGGTCTTGTATGTACATTTCCCATTTGGGCGATGTGGACTTTTGGGTGCTTTAGGATGGCAGTTTACAGATAAAGATGTATCATATTGGGGAATGTTGCAGAATGTAAGGAAAGGGTGAATTGGGGGGAAGACGTGGCTTTGACAACAACACTTTGGCAGGGAAGACGAGAGCTTTTTAAACACTTAACTCGACACCACGTCTCTTATTTCTGAAATTGCATCATACTTATGTTAACTCGTACTATGAAATGACTTTTCTAATTTATCCCCCATTTACCCCTTAAACCAGATCCATAACAGTATGATATATGGGTAGAGTGAGAGTTTAGGGGTGCATAGTGGGTTTTGTGGAATATTACCAGGCATGGCAAAGAAACGTTTTTTCTTCTTCTTTTGTGTTTTTTTAAGGAACATCATGAAAAAGAAGGGAGATTATTAAAGCGTGACAGACCAATGGTCTTTACCCGTGACTGATGTAATTTTGGTTGACGTGAACCAGCATGGCCACTGTCTTGAAACGGCTGAATGAGACATGCAGACGTTGTCATCTGACTTGTGATACCAAAGACGGTTACACAGTGAAGTCGTGGTACTCCTACTATTGAAGGGCTGACAGGATGGCCTTGAGGTATGCACACTCTCCTCTAAGCTGCTTACCCTGAGTTTGAATCCCGAACCAGATATAAACTGCCGTCCCGGTGTTTCACAGGTAGGGCGATTCATCAGTGCATGTGCCGTCCCTCGGATGGACGTTAAACAGGTGTCGCATCTGCCAGCATTTTTTGGTGGACGTTAAAGATCCTATGGTGTCCTTCGTGAAGAGGAGGTGAGCTATCACTGGCACCATGGCCAAATTCCTGCTCGAACCAGCAGAGGGCATTACATCAGCGGCCGAGTTGTACCCTCGGTGGATGATGCTACCCCGCAGCCTTATGCTACATACAAACGAAGTCCTTATTGAGCACAAACCTTTTCTTCGGTTTATTTTACCACAGCCATGACTTAATCCGGGCACTGTTTGGTTGTCGGCACTGCAGGGGGCTGGGTGGAAACTCACGAGGGGAGGGGAGGCATTGTTTTCTAATGGAATAAATATTTATTAACCTGCTTATTCTGACTCATTCCATCAGTCCTTACACCTTTGATGGTCAACCAATTTAATGCTCATTATTTCTGGCTTATTCATCATTTGTCGAAGGAAAGCGAACCATGTTGACCAGTCGCAGCCGCATCTGGTGAACATTAATTGACTCGGCCAAGCTCAATGGGTTAGCCATAATTACTGCTATTATTCAGAAAGGCAATGTGTGCATGATATATCTTTGGGGTTGGTGATTGTAAGAGACTATGCACAATGAATAACTAGTCTTGCTGGTGAAGGCTCGAGTCGATCTGTGTCTGCAGAAAAGTAGAACAATGGATGAAATCTCCAGGACTTTTGAGGTATGTTCACCGCTGTGGAAAACCGAGGAGAAAATGACGTTTTGGGTGTTAACCTTTCGTCAGAGCAGAAGAGAGTTAACCACCAAGAGCGCGCTTTGGATATTGACTCTCTTTTGCGCTGACGACGAGTTAACGCCTGAAACGTCGGCTTCTCCTTGCTTCTCACGGCGGTTAGCATACCTCAATCAACATCCTATTAGATTTAATCCGTGCATGATATGACTGCTTTAAAATGATGGGTTTTTTTTGTAGGGCATGGATCTCATTGAGCAACTTGACCCTGTGGCCTTCAGCAACTACTTGAAAAAGTATCGCAACACGATATGTGGCCGACACCCCATTGGCGTCCTGCTAAATGTAAGTTGTTCGTGTTGGAAGTTGTCGTGGTGAACGAAAGGTGTGCTACCTTGTGGTGTGCATCCCTCGATTGCAGTGCCAAAATAGATTCCATGGGGTAACGATCATTATTATTTCATTTTTGCTTAAAGTTCATCTGATGTTTCTGACCCACTCCCAGGCTGCTACCGAACTGAAGAATATGGGTGTGGGCATGTCCTTCACCTTTCTGAACTACGCACAATCGAGTCATTGCCGAAAGCTGCAGGACAGCTCGGTTAGTTACGCTGCTGGTGCGCTGCTGGTCCCATAAATCACGGCTGGACACTCACCAGCTGCTGCACACTGCGTGTGAACATGTTTACTGTGGTCTTGCCGGCGAGCAAGCGTGCAAACAGGGGGCCTTAGCCTAAAGCTTTTTTCCTTTTTCTTCTTCTTTTCTCCCTCTCATTCAGTCCATTTTGATGGAATTGCTTTGTCGGTAGTGTTAATCCAAAGTATTGTAATTGCATACCTTCATTGCTGGCAAGGTCTGGATTAATTTCTCACCTTGGTGACACCATTCAGAAATATTTGTATGATGTATTTATTAATGATTGGGCACCCAGCATATCAAAAAAAAAAAAAAATCCGTATCAACTTCTGCACAGGAAAAAAGTAACTGCTTATTCGACTCCTTGTGCCGTTCGCGGCATTTTAAGTGAGTTTCAAACACCGTTACACCCAGGAGTCCCTGGTGTCGACCTGCAGTACAGGTGGAAGGGAAACGGAGGGCTGCTCTACGCTCGTACATGGAAGGTGAGGGGTTGGGTGAAGGGGAGGTATTGTGTGCACGGAGTGGTTGGGAGGGCGACCCATGCAGAACGCTAGAACACACGTTTGCCACTTTTGTTGTTTAAAAACTTGACGTGCTCGATAATCATCATTCGTTTTCAACGCCAGTCTTTAACATGCGGCAAAAATGGAGGGATGTTATCGAGGTCATTGGTATTATTTTATCTTCTAACTTCTTTGTTTCATGGCCACTTTAAAAAATAAAAATACAAATCAGTCACAGGTTCTGAAGCCATTGCCGAATTGGCAATCAAACTTGATGGGGCATTTTGTTGTGCTTGCATTTTATCGACATTACAATAAAGTTATTGTAATTATTGTCTCTCTCCACTGACTTGCATTAAAAAAGTACGCAAGAGCACTTGGAAAGTTTTCCTTGGAATGGTCTTTTGTGCAAAGTGTGCTGTTACTTTTTCATAAGAAAACGTATTTTATTCAACATGCAGAAAGCTAAATTATTGGAACTCCGTGTTCAGGGACATATTTTAAGTTGAACGTGTACCGACGTGATTCCTCGGTGCGATTAACACACTTGCATGACAACCACCAGTGAAATGAACCTGCACTGGTGTGAATCCCAGGCAAATCTCAAACTCATTGACATTCTGACTGACAGTCTCCCTGTGGTCTTCGGCCCTGTCTTCGATCTCATCTGGGTTGAGTCTGATGGTTCTGGACTCCTTCTTTATTGTACATTTAAGGTTTCCTCTTGGGAGCTTTTGGAATTTGATCATCAGACTTTCTCAATACTTGCCCAAGGTATATCCATCACCATCTCGTGATGATTGTATTGATGTCTTCAGCACCTGATCTTTCCATTACGACATCGTTGGTAATAATGTTTGACCACTTGATGTTGAGCACACGACGAAGGCCTCTGCATTGAAAACTTTTAAATTTATTTTCAATACTTTTATTTGTTCTCCAAGTTTCTGATCGGTACAAGAGGACACTTATGACATTGCTGTTGAATATGTTAAACTTTGTGTTCATCCTCTGGCTCTTGCTTTTCCATACGGACGCAAGTCTGGACAGCACCGCTGGCTTTTCCAATTGTCTTGATTTCAATAAAACTATCTCCATTTTGGTTCATCGTGCTGCCTAAGTATATAAACTTCACCTTTTTTACGTTGTCACCAAGCCTGGTGTTGGCTTAACAGTTAAAGTGGCTGATTTAAGATCCTGGATTTTGAGTTTGCGCCCTGTCGTGTCGTTAAATAACACCAGGTGGGTTGACTCAGCTTATCATCCTTCCGAGGTTGGCAAAATGAGTAACAGCTTACTGGAAACGGGGCACTGCATCAGTGGCACAGCCACGCTCCCAGACATGATGCAACCAGCAGCCACAGGCTGTTTTTGAAATAATACGGGTTGTCACCTTTAGTGTTTTTTTTGTTTGTTTTTTTTTTAATTCGGTGTCAAAGCAATTAATCTTCATGACCTCCATGTTTGACTTATCCACCATCAAATCAACCTTTCTTGCTGTTTTCCCAGGTCGTCTGTCTTTGCTTGCAGCTCAGGCACTGATGTATTCAGCAACCAAATATCATCTGCAAAATCTAAATCACCCAGATTTCTCTGACCATTAAATTCCTTTCTTGCATGCTCCTGTTTGTTTCAATTACAAAATGTATAACTATTCCAAATACCAGAAGGGACAAGATACAACCTTGCTGCCTCACACCAATAGAAACAGCGAAGAAGTCTGACAAGTCATTGTCTAACCTTACGGCTCACTTGGCATCTGTATCGAGTGATATAAGATGCTAATGATCTTGAGCGAGAGATCATCAATGTTGATGTTCCACAGCAAGGCCCCATCAACATTATCGAAGGCCTTTTGGAAATCAATGAAGTTCAAAATTATTTCAGCCTGCCATTCATTCGCCTATTCTATGATGTTTCAGGAGTGCAAATATTTGATCGATGCATGAATCTGCCAGGGTGACATCCAGCTTGTTCTTCTCTGAGTTGATCAACTGCCATCCTGATTCTTTGAAAGGTAATGGAACAAAACACTTTACCAGGCACTGACAGGAGTGTTATACCTCACCAGTTGTTGCATTCAGTGAGGTTTCTCTTTTTTTGGTAATTTGATGACCACCCCCTACCCCCTCCCCAATTTCTCAAGTGTATTCTCGATTTCTAGTTCGGAGCTGCATACGTTATTCCAGGTTTTTGTTAACACTAGCCTTCGACGTTGCCATTGTTATTTGATCTTCTCCGACACCTTTATTTTTTTTTTTTTAGTTTTTCAATAGTATCTGTGACCTCCAGTCTTATCTCGTCCACGTTAACGTCATTAAGTTACGTCGATATTCAGCTGGTTTGGGTATCTCAGAAAATGCTCTGCCCATTGATCTCCCTCGTCATTGGGAGTTGTCAAATTGTTTCCATTTTTGTCCATTATCCAACATGCAGAAAGCTAAATTATTACATCTCCATTCACTGTGTTGTAAATTCCAGTGTTTTTATCCTTACGTAGCCAAAGGCTGGAGACATATTTTGGGTTTGTCCATCTGTCTGTTATCAGTTTTTTTTGGTTACCACGATAACTTCTGAACCATTTTAACCAAACTTAGCAAGACTGGACTGTAATACAAAAAGAAACTGATTAGATTTTGGTTTCAATGGGTCAAAGTTCAAATGTTCTCATTGAAAATCATTTGGCACACCATAACTCGAGTTTGAGGCATCTGATTTTCTCTCTCTCTCTCTCTCTCTCTCTCTCTCTCTCTCTCTCTCTCTCTCTCTCTCTCTCTCTCTCTCTCTCTCTCTCTCTCTCTCTCGCCCTCTCGCCCTCTCGCCCTCTCGCCCTCTCGCCCTCTCGCCCTCTCGCCCTCTCGCCCTCTCGCCCTCTCGCCCTCTCGCCCTCTCGCCCTCTCGCCCTCTCAGATCAAACGTAACACTGGATTTACAAATACGTATCATGGCTGGAGACATATTCACACATTTGAGTCAAATTATATTATCTAGTTTAAGTTGATTTAAAAACACACCTCATTCACTTTGTGTCAGGTCACATGGAACATTGCAGTTTTTATAACTCTATAAACCGTTTAACTCACCGTGAGATTAAAAAAGAAAATTTGTTTATCGTGCATACCGATCACTGAAATGGTACAACGTAATAAAATGTTTTTTAGTCTCGCTCCAAAAAGGATGTGAGACTGTTTTGTGTGTGTGTGTGTTTCATTGTTATCTCCATGATTTGGGTTTCAGAAGGTGGAACAGTCCTCCCAGTGTATCCACCTTTGTTTTGGTGAAGGATCGTGATTCATGGCTTAGTTGTGAAATTTTCTTGTTCTCAGAGTTGTGTTCCAAGGATTCTTTTCACGATCGTCACTGAGCCCTGGACAGCCTCCAACTGCAGTTTGTTTGTGGCAATGTTCCCAGGGATGGTTTGTCGGATCTTTGTAAGGTTCGTTTTTTATCATTCCCGTTGCTCCAATTATGCCTGGTACAATTTTTGTGCTCTTCAACTTCTAGGATCTTTTCACATCATTCTTGAGCTTGAGGTCTTCATATTTGGTCATTTGCTTGATTTCTGCATTGTTTAGGCCAAAAAGTTTGGGTACTGAAACCTCAATTAACAAATGCCTTGTGTGTCTGTGTCTGTGTCTGTGTCTGTATATTTTCACTTTAAAAATGTTTTTCTTTGCAACCATTTGTCCAATCGATACAAAACTTTAAGCAAAGGAGGGACTCTCCATTGAGAATATTTTGTTGCTAAAACTGATCATGGGTCATGTCGTATGGCAACCATATTGGATTGAAGAAAAAAAAATTGGACATTTTCTCTGAAACCGCTCAACGAATAAAATTGAAACTTGGCATATGTCATCAACTCCCCATGGGGATATATAGGGTGATTACGATGATTTCATCAGTGAAGTGTTCCAGCCATAATTGGTTATCTTTTTAAGGGTGGATGTTGACTTATCAAATGGAACAAATTCACAGTGGTCCACTGATCCACTTCAAATGAAAAAGAGAAAACTGTTGACTATGTCACTTTCTTTTTCCAGTCTCTAACTTTGTGACTAAGTCTGAGTCACTGCCTTAAGTCCATCATCCTTTGTGCTGATTAGCAAAGAACATGCCCTTACGGACGGGTGGATTCTCCCACATGTATCATGTAAACGGCAGATTTTATTCTGACTTGTAAGAGTGGTTTCCCCCAGGAGGTGCTATATGATATTTCCATACAGAGAATTTGGGTCCTCTCCCCTCCCCCCCACCCCCACCACTCTGAATCCTGGGAGCTATGTTTTTTTTTTTCTTTCTAAGATCAAGACTCATATGGAAGAGTGGCATGATGAAGGATAGGAAAAAAAAAAAGGAACTCTCACTCGAGCCACATTTAAACTCAATAACCAGCTGAACAGAAAAGAGGACGGGAGGGAGGTCAGGAAGCACAGTAACTTGCAAGTAAGAGGGTTGGATTGGGTAGGATTCATGAGGGTATAAAAGATCACAGATAGGCATGGCAGGTGATCGCTTGCATGAAGTCCTGAAGGGAAGAATGGGATTGAATAAGCAGTTCCACAAACAGCGGAAGTGAGGAACAAAAAAGTGGAACTGAAGAGTTAGCTTGTATTTTGGTAGTTGACTGATTTATTACAGCTTGCATCCTCGTGTCACACACACACACGTTCGACGATGCATAAAATTTTATTACCCTTGCAAATAAAATATGGCAAATAACACTGCATGAACATTGAAGGTTTTTTTTCTTTCTAATTATAGTCACTATTGGATCAGGAAAATTTCAGGAATCCAAAGTTTCTTGTTGAAAGCAATGCAGGACCTTGTATTTCTTCATCCACATGAACATCGACATCTACAAGAAGAGTCTAGTCACAGATTTCCTGTTCTACTTCCAGGGAATCTCACACCATGGTGTTTGTGAGCGGTTGCAATACAGCTGAATACTGTAGTGTTCAGTGCAGGGGGCTGAGTGGATGTATAGTTTTTGCTGTTTTCAACAGGCAAAATCTGACCGTGGAAACACCGGTTTCTCGATCACGGATGAACTGTACCCTTCGATGCTCTCCGATTCGTTTTTGGTCACGGTAACGTGATGGATCATGTATATGATGGAACGTTTCATAGCCGGTAGTGATCCCATCAGGACAAAAAAAACTTTCAATCCAGACTCCTGTAACATTAATCATCTTTTCAACTCATTCCATCCATATTTCTCTCCCCTTACTCGTTCAGTGAGTACGTCATGAGTAAATAAAACTTGGATGACATCGAGGCTGGAGTCAGGATTGGAGGAAGATGAATCAACAACCTCGGGTATGCTGATGACTCCACTCTGTTGGCAGAAAGTAAAGAGGACTTGATGAAACTGCTGCAGACAGTGAAAAAGCTGGTCTTCATTTAAACCTAAAAAAAGATTAAAATCTTGTCAACTGAGATCGACTTGTTCAAATTGAGAGGCGATCATGTGGAAATAAAATAGTGGAAAGTTTCATCTTCCTGGGTTCTAAGATTTAAGTGAGTGGAGAATGTCGAGGAGGGATTAATAAAAGATTAGCATTGAAGATAACAGCATTGTCAGGATTGGCAAACATCTGAAAAGACAAAGATGTGAAAATACCAACCAAGAGGAGGCTGATGAATGCTCTGATATTTCCAGTTGCAGTGTATGGATGTGAGTTGTGGACAGTGGAAAAGAATGAAAGGAAGAATATTTACAGTTTTGAAATGGTTAGTTGGAGATGAATGTTCATAATTCCATGGACTGCAAGAAGAACAAACAAATCACTCCTTGAAGAAACTCAATCGGTGGAGTGCGTAGTCTCGTCTTGCACACTCATCCTCAACAAAAATACCATCATTAACTAAACATGCTACTATTATGTCCTATTGCTATTAATACCCATACATCTGTATCATCCATGTGTAGCTGCTTCATGTTGCACAGCAACACGATGTCTCTTTTGACTTCTTTATTACCTCCACTACTAAAGGTAGAAGGAGGTTATGTTTTCACCTCTCTCTGTCTGTCTGTTTGTTACTTGCAAAATCGAAGATTTGGTTAGTTAGTCGATTCTGTTATTCTGTCTGCTTGTCTGTTTATCGCCTACAGGTCACAATTTTCAACCGATCTTCACGAAACTTCACCACATGGTAGAGTTTGTCATAAGGAAGAGGTCAAAAGGTCAACATTGTTTTTGAGGTCAAAGGGTTATTCATCAGCTTAAGGTCAACAACTTATGTGGTATTTCTAAAATCCTCAATTTTCATCCGATTGACTTGAAATTTGAAGAGGATTTATATTTCATGCCACTTAATTCAACCAGCCAATTATTTTGGAGGTCCACATTGGCCAAAATGTCAACAGGGGCCGAATTTATAAAATTGTCAATTTTCATCCGATTCATTTGTAATATGAAGAGGAGTTGCATATTTGGTCATTGAATTCAACCAGCAATTATTTTTGAGGTCAGATTTGTTTTACGGATATGGAAAGTATCGTGCTCTGCACGACGTCTTCTTCTTGTTTGTTTGTTTGTGTGCAGGATATCTCAAAAAGTTGTGGATGGATTCGGATGAAATTTGGGGGGTAAGTTCGGTGTGTGACAAGAATGAACTGATTCGATTTTGGTGAAGATCTGGATCTGGATTCAACTACGAGAATTTTTAAAGTGATTCTTTACCATTGAGAGATAGGGCCAAACCGATCTACAGCAAGATGTTTCAAAAAGTTGGGGACGGATTCACATGAAAGTTTGTGGACAGGTTGGGAGTGTGACAAGGAAGAATAGATTAAATTTTGGTGAAGATCCGAATCCGGATCCGGATCTGAGAATCTTTTAAATGATTCTTCACCATTGAGATGGGGCCAAAAACGATAGAAGCACGATATCTCAAAATGTTATGGACGGATTCACACGAAACTTGGGCGACAAGTTGGGAGTGCCATTGGGAAGAACTGATTCAATTTTGGTGAAGATCCGAATACGGATTCAGATACGATAATTATTTAATTTTTAACTGATTCCTCGTCATTGTGAGATGGGCTAAAAACGATATTGCATGATATCTCAAAAAGTTGATGACGGATTCAGATGAAATTTGGTTGACAGGTTGGATGTGTGACGAGGACTAATTGTTTCGATTTTGGTGAAGATCTGGATTCGAGAATTTTTCAGGTGATTCTTCACCATTGAGAGGGGCCAAAAACGGTCGCATGTTATCTCTAAAAGTTGTGGATGACTTGTGACAAAACAAGGTGGAAGAGTTGGTCAGGTAACAAGTATAAGCCGATTCGATTTTGGTTAAGGTCCGAAATCAGATCCGACCAATCGATGGCATGTAAAATGTAAACTATTCAGCTTGGTGGAGGTATTGTTACGAATCTGGCAGCCATGAGCACAACATTCAGGTCCTTATAGAACAGTTATATCGGTAAGTGTGTGTTTATAGTTAGGGCCCCCTACCTGTGTCTAACGGGAATTACATGTGTGCGCTGCGGAGTTTCGTTTACAACAAATCTCCTTCACTTCACTTCACACACCGACGCCATTACCCACGTGCGTTCGGCCATGTACGTGGGCAGAGATTTCCATCACCTCAGACCAGGACTCCGCCCAGGAAGGCAGGGGCGTGCCCCTTGTCCAATCACGCCACAGAAGGCGACTTTCCCATGACACGCCGGCCAATGAGGGTTGAGATGGCCACAGAAGGCGACTTTCCCTCGACACGCCGGCCAATGAGGGTTGAGATGGCCACAGAAGGCGACTTTCCCATGACACGCCGGCCAATGAGGGTTGAGATGGCCACAGAAGGCGACTTTCCCTCGACACGCCAGCCAATGAGGGTTGAGATGGCCACAGAAGGCGACTTTCCCACGACGCGCCGGCCAATGATGGTTGAGATGGCCACAGAAGGCGACTTTCCCACGACACGCCGGCCAATGAGGGTTGAGATGGCCACAGAGAGCGACTTTCCCACGACGCCCCGTCCAATGAGGGTGGAGATCGCATCAGACGGAAATTTTCTCACCCCGGAGGAAAAAGGAATATAAAGGAATGCCAGGCTGGGAGCGTAGATCGTCGTCGTCTTGGGGGTCACGGGTCTTGATGCTGGCTGCTTCGTCTGGTCCTGGGTCATCGTCGTCTCTGATCTTATCCTTGGTCTTGGTCGATTGGTGCGTGGCCGGTTGGAGAGCGCGGTACCTGGTGCTCGGAGCGACATCGTGTTGCGGGTTCGAGTCCCGCCGAGCCTGGTCGTTGAAGACCACACGAGGTGGACAGGTCCAGGCACAGGCTCTGGTCTCCAGCTCACCTTTCCTCATGCTGGAAGCCTTCAATAAAGACCCGACGGGGTCCATTTCTTTGTTTGTGTGTCTGTGTGTGGGCCCGTCTTCAAGTAGCATTGTGTAAGTGCTTTCTTTTGCTCATTGTACATTACATTTCTTATTCGGATGACTCTGCTCTTTGTGTGCTTCCCTCCCCGATTATTATTATAAATACATTTCCCTATTGTTGAATGTTTCAGCTCGTTCCCTGTCATTTCTTTCATTGGCTAAGCACGCTGTGTATTGAGAGGTAGCGAGGGTAAATTGTTCATTTGGTCCGGCGCGGCTCTGGTAACTCCGCTCGGTTACGCTGGATCCGAGTCGTTACCTGCGACTCGGATCGGTCAGAATCAACCAAGGGTGTGGCTTCCCGGTAGTTAGACTGCATAGGTATTTAAATATATTGAAATTAGGCAATTAACCCTATCCCACGCGGTCAAATTATTGGCGATTCACGGTCCTGAAAGGGACCCGTGCCTTTCGGACGAATCCGAGGGTAACAATCTGAATTCCGGGTGTTCGGTGGAGCCGACTCTACTGCTCCATCTAGCGGTCGTGCTCGCCACCGAAACTCGGCCCCACAAGAATATGTTCTCCATGGAATACCATTCCATTTCGCTAAGTTGTCGCGCTATGAGTGATTTTTCATTTGTTATCTTGCCAAAACGAAGTTTTTGCAAGATATGTTAGTCAGCTTGTATGTTTTTTTTTTGTTTGTTTTTTGTTTGTTTGTCTGTAATCACGTATAAAAAATTCTGCAGAGCACAGTTATCATTGGAAATTTTTGTAACTTCGCATATCAGAAGCCTATAGAGGTCCCTTTCAGTGCACAAAATTTTGAAGGTCAAGGTCAAAGGTCAAGGCCACTTTGTCACAAATCAGGGGAGTCGACGAAACCCTTATTTTTTGAGTAATTTTGATCGGATCGTCTTCAAACTTCATGGGAATATAGTTCATGGTCTGGTGCTCAGCTGATTAATTTTTGGTGGCGATTGGCCTTGACCTTCATGGTTAGCGCCTCAGGTCAAACATATTTGACCCCAAGGTCAAATTTTCAAGTTTTAGGAACCATATCGTGTAGTACCTCAAATTGAACACCTCGATGAGTGCTTTCTAGATATGTCAAGCTTGAGACGTTATGATGTCATTTGGTGACATTATGAGGCAAAAGCATATTTTTCATGGTTACTCTGAAGAACGATTCTCATCGGAATCTCTCGTAGGCAGATATTCCTCAAGGAGTCGCTCCTGGTGGATAGCAGCTCTGTTCACCTCAGTGTGACCTTAAAGAAGTCACACGTGGTCACCTTTTGGCAAGATACGGGTCACCCTGCGGGTGACATTGGTTTATTTGTCTGTTTGTTTGTTTGTCCGCACAGAACTTTCGTGTTTTTCTCTGCAACCGCTTGTCAGATTGAGACAAAATTTTCACCATTGGTGCAACAACTCATGTATCATGTTTTAATAATAATTATGACATCATAGGTCACGTGGTGTGGCAGCCATGTTGGAAAAACTTTGGACCTCGGTATCTGAAACTGCACCAAGGAAAAAATAGAAACTTGGCACATAGCATGGGGAATGAGTGTGATTTATTTTTTAATGACATCTTAGTCGTTGCCTTCGTTATGACGTAATAAATGCATATATGGAATGCCACATCCGATCAGTATGAAAAATTTTGAGGGTCATCTATGGATAAAATGGTCCACAAATTTTTTTTGATGACATCATCGATCATGTGATTAGACAGCCAGCCATGTTGGTTTTTTTTTTTTTAAACCTTCAAAAATCTTCTTTGAAATGGCTAAACAGATCCAGGCGAAACTTTACACAAATGACTGCTTATCCATGAGAAACAAAAGGTTCACACATATAACATCATAGGCCACATTGTTTGGCAGACATATTGGATTTACCCCAAAACATACAAAAAATCTTCTTTTCCAGAACGGCTGGATAGATTGAGGGGAAACTTCACATAAATGTTCTCCAAGGCATGTGTGTACAAGGTTGTTATGGAGTAATTGATATCACATGGTTTGGCGGCCATATTGGAGTGAAGAAAATATAAAGTAATGTTTTCTCTGGAGCCGCTTAATCAATCGATGTGAAACTTCACAATTGTGATTTAGTAGTATTATGTTTATGATTACATGTTTATGTTTATTATTATTATGAATACATGTTTTAAATTTCAACTTGATCGGACACATTGTCTGGCAGCCTGAATTATTTAATTTTTTGATTTGGTTTTTTATTTTATTTTTAGTTTTTAAATATGGCTCACTTGGCTGTGCCTGGATGGGTTTAAAGGTAGAGGAGTAGCAGCTGAAATGTGAATCCTATCCAGGTTCCTCCTGATGACTTCATCTTTGCTTTTTACTTGTTCGGGTTCCTTCTGATTATTCCAATGCAGGACTTTTCCTATTTGGTCTTCCACTTGATTGGAATTGAATTATTTTAATCCCATTCTAAATTCAATTGAATACTAATGAAAAACTCCATGGGTCAGGGTCCGGTGTCCGATCAAAGTGGGGATGCATCAAAGCTGGACGTCTTGGTATCCGGTCATCACTGCCAGAAGTTATAAAGTGGCAGCTCTAGTTATGTCTCATTAATTACCTAACCCACCAGTACACAAACGCCGCACAAAACAAGTCCGAGTGAGGGTCTGCAATCTCTGATTGCTCTTTTTCTTGTTCAAAAATCTATTTGTCCCGATATGTTCTTCTGGATCAGGAATTGCATGGCAGAGGTATGAGCTATACCCAGTGCCCTTCTCGTTTTAAAGTGAATGTTTTAGTTTAACATGAATACAACACAAGAAAAGGGCAACAACATGCACTCCACAATGCACCGTCCTGACACAACCTGTCTCAATCAGTGTGACCACTCCTTGGCTTTTTTCACAAGATCTTGGCTATTCGTTGTTCACCTTGGCGTCTTGGTTTTCTATAGGTTTTCTAGTATCATCGCTTTTCCGAAACCTTGGGAATTCTTGGCTTTTTTCATTAGCTCACCTTGGCATTTATGAAAATGAGGAGCGGTCACACTGGTCTCGATGGAAGTGAATGTCCACACCTTACATTCCCAGCAACCAATACATTTAATTTACCTTTACATTTTATCAACTCTTCAGCACAAATCATTATAAATCACATAATTACCATTCAATACAGGTGGCAGTAAAAATATGCCCAAACAGCAATCGATCACGACAGAAATTCCAGTTCGGAAATCTCCGTTTGAACAGACCGAAACTAAATACAGTGGTCAAGACAATAAATAAAAGAAAGACCAGTAGAATGAGAAAAACTCTATGTCCAATTTTTTCTTCTTCTTACACTTGCACCCGATTCCGTTACATACATTTCCATTATCCATAGCTTTAATGATTATTGATTGATGACATTTCTCGCCAAAATCGAACTATTTTTTTTCTCAAACGAATATGCTTGAGAGCATCATTGGTATGCATTGCTGTCTGCGCTATCGCTGATGATTCGCCAATGAGTGATGAAACCGGTCTGGTATCTCAAGGGGTGAATAGCATTGGGATTCTCATGAGTGTACTCTGGGTGAACGTCTTTATAGTTGTTGAGGAACTCTGGGAAGGGTTCGAAACAGCATCAACACTTACCTTGTGTAGGTCTTCTGCAGCTTCTTCGGCTCGAGGAGTTTGGGAGGGGTCAATTATTGATATATGCCTGTGTGTATATATATACCACAACATAACCACTGCTATAGCTTTTGAGAACCTGTTCTCATGTGGCCAAGGTTATGTAAAATGTATTTTAACGGCTCGGGTTTGATGATTTCACGAATGTTTAAACGGTGAATTAATTTCTTTGTTTGAGCGAGTCGTTCAAGGCACGACCCACTCACTGTATGGATAAAAACGAAAGGACATCCGGTACCTGGGTGTTATGTGGGTACAGTGGAAGTGGGATTTCACACCATTCCACCCAGAAGTACAGGACTCGAAGATCGACTCAAATAGCTGCTCACACCGTCTGGAAGGTATGGTGTCCTTAAATGCTTGTAAACTGTTTGCACTCCACTCTGTGAGCACATGCTTCAGTAGCCTTCTTCAGGATATTTTTGGGAGAAAAATTAATGTACAACAAAAAGAGGTGTGTGTGTGTGTGTGTGTGTGTGTGTGTGTGTGTGTGTGTGTGTGTGTGTGTGTGTGTGTGTGTGTGTGTGTGTGTCCTCCATAACTGTGTCCTCCATATTTCTACGAGAAGGTATATGTGTAAGTGAGTTGTTGCTATGAAGGGGAAAGTGTGTAAGTTGTTGCTGTGAAGGTGAAAGTGTGTAAATTGTTGTGAATGTGAAAGTGTGGAAGTTGTTGTTGAGGTGAAAGTGTGTAAGTCGTTCCTGTGAAGGTGAAATTGTGTAAATTGTTGCTGTGAAGGTAAAAGTGTATAAGTTGTTGCTGTGAAGGTGAAAGTGTGTAAGTTGTTGTGAAGGTGAAAGTGTGGAAGTTGTTGTTGTGAAGGTGAAAGTGTGTAAGTTGTTGTTAATGTGGAAGTGTGTAAGTTGTTGTGAAAGTGTGTAAGTTGCTGTGAAGGTGAAAGTGTATAAGTTGTTGCTGTGAAGGTGAAATTGTGTAAATTGTTGCTGTGAAGGTGAAAGTGTGTAAGTCGTTGCTGTGAAGGTGAAAGTGTGTAAGTTGTTGTGAAGGTGAAAGTATGTAAGTCGTTGTTGAGGTGAAAGTGTTTAAGTCGTTGCTGTGAAGGTGAAAGTGTGTAAATTGTTGTGAAGGTGAAAGTGTGTAAGTTGTTGTAAAAGTGAAAGTGTGTAAATTGTTGCTGTGAAAGTGAGTGTGTAAGTTGTTGTGAAAGTGAAAGTGTGTAAATTGTTGTTGTGAAGGTGAAAGTGTGTAAATTGTTGTTGTCAAGGTGAAAGTGTGTAAATTGTTGCTGTGAAAGTGAAAGTGTGTAAGTTGTTGTGCAAGTGAAAGTGTGTAAATTGTTGTTGTCAAGGTGAAAGTGTGTAAGTTGTTGTTAATGTGGAAGTGTGAAAGTTGTTGTGAAAGTGTAAATTGTTGTTGTGAAGGTGAAAGTGTGTAAATTGTTGTTGTCAAGGTGAAAGTGTGTAAGTTGTTGTGAAAGTGAAAGTGTGTAAATTGTTGCTGTGAAAGTGAAAGTGTGTAAATTGTTGTTGTGAAAGTGGTAGTTTGTTTTCCCTATGCATTCCTTGCACCTGTTTGTTTGTTTTTTGTTTTTAACGCACTGCAAGTGTAAGGAGCACAAAAGGGATGTCCGATGTCCGATGTCCGGTGTCCGGTGTCCGATGTCCGATGTCCGGTGTCCGGTCTGGCGGATCACAGAGAGCCTTCCTCGCCGTCCATTTCAATTACCCAGGAGTGTGACGGGCCTGACCCGAGACGGCCACACCCTGTGATCGTCTCAAGTGGGGGGAACACGGACACTTCGACGCGCAAAGGTGTGCGAGCTGTGCTCACCGACTTGTTCAGGTGAGACAACCATACCTGGGTACTTGTCTTTCTTCGTACCCTTGGTTTACCTGCCCGAGCCAGGTGTTTGCTTCCCAGAGCCGGCTTTTTACCTGTCTTGCAGGTGTTTACCTATCCGAACTCGATGTGTTCAGTTTTGCTTGTCATCACGAACCTGTCCATTAAGTGAATGTGCCGAGTGATGGCGTCGGAGGGGTGGAGTGAGGGGTGGAGTGCCCACTGTCCAGGTTCATGGTGTAAGTGTTCGTGTAACTCCATGAAGGTTCCACATTGTTTTGTTGCAGACTCGCCATGACCCGTTGTGTCATCTTCCTTGAACTCGCCGTTCTCGCCTCTGCTCTGAGTCATGTAAGTTATTTTTTTATTCTCGTTATTAACTATGAAAGTGTGACACGAGTTGTAGTCGCTAAGTCTGCATGTGATGTACGTGATACCGGAGGACACAATTATTGCGGAGCCAGGTGACGCCTTGCCGGTGCATCACCAGATGGGCAGTTTGAATCATTGTGGCTGCTGGTTGCATCATTGGTTCTGGGCGCAGCGATGCCGCTGATGCAGTGCCCCGATTACCAGTACACTGGTACTCATTTCGCCGACCTCGGAAGGATGACGGGCTGAGTCAACCTCCTGGTGTTAATTCAGTGGAAAAAACGGGGCTTGAACTCAGGACCCCAGGATCTCAAGCCACCACCCTAAGCGCTAAGCCAACACCAGGCAATCCCAGGTGTAACCCCCTCAAAACTGGAGTTAGAAATCGAGCAAATCAAACTTTTTAAGATGATTATTATTATTATTATTATTTAAACAAAATCTACCACTACTACAACTATTACTACAACTCGGAGCAACATCATGATGAAAAAACGTGAATTGAGGTCTGAACATTCCGAGCGTATTATTCATCCGACATCATATTCCCTGCATGTGCGTACTTGTGTATGTCGCGAGAAGCTCTTCCCTCCACCAGGATTTATCCAAAGAAAATGAACGCAGTGTACCGATCATGGACATGAGGAATGAACACGTCTGCTTTGAGCGCCCGAGAGCTGCGATCGAAAGTTGTTCTGACAATGAGAGTTCCATTTGGGTTCCGACTGCAAAAGTTACAATGCAGACGAACTCCGTGCTGGAAGCTGCTGAGCCCTCCATTCTGTACAGGTCTGTCCTTGAGATCAAGAGAGAGAGAGATAGAGATAGAGAGAGAGTATGAATGCACACCAAGACCAATATGACCTTTTTTAAAAAACAAAAATTATAAATATATATATATATATATTTTTTAACATTTGAGACCAGTCCTTCGCTGTATGACGAGGAGTCTGTCCATCTCAAAATGGTCACTGACAGATCCCCATTTTGTTGTGATTGCAGGTGTTAATGTGCATGGAGAGTATAATGACGGAACGCCAAAGAGCAACAGACAGAAAGTGATCGAGGCATGTTTAAACAACTGGACAGGAATGTGTGGGTGCACCGCAGCACAAGGAGAGGGGTTGTCGGTTCAAATGGTTCACGGAGTTAGAGGGTCTATCGAAACTGGGAAATGGAGGGAGATCGTGAGGTGGTGGTAGGTGGCACACTTCATCGCCCGGAGGAAAGACAATATGGCGACGGACTTGGGAATACAGGTCTATGAGCGACAGAAGAGGAGAACAAATGCATGGAAGTAAACATTTTATGCTTTGGGAGGTGAACAAGAGGGTTGGAGTTTGACATCCCAATAGGCCTTAGCTTTGGGTGGTGCACCTGGACATCCCTGGTTCTCATCCAAGCACACCCTGCTCCAGCTTCAACGACATGAGGATGTATCTCATTAAAGGTGTGATATGTTTGATGATAAATATCAGTTTTGATTTGTCACAAAGTCGGGGCCGTCGGAGCAAGGCGCAAATCATTCCCAGCTGCCATGGGGGGGGGGGGACGATTCATTAGGCACTTGACAAAGACTGAATGTGCACGTGTAAGACTGAGTGGAAGAGAGGACCAAAAAAAAATTCCGTTGATGAAATTTATGAATGGAATCTCATTCTGGAATTGAGAACATGCATAACGATGGTGTTGAAAATTCCCAAAATTTCCCAGACTGGGCAATTCCACCAATTTCCCCCGCGTAACCTTCACAATATCTCTTGGACGGGAGCCTCCCCACTCCCCATGATTGATGTGCTTGCATACCACTGATATGTACCGACATGTCACCTGCAGGGTGATCGATGGCATCGTGATGAGTGGAGACCCTGGAGCGGATGGTCTCCGTGTGGGCGAAGCTGCGGAGGTGGAATGAAATATCGAGAGCGACAGTGTTTACCCAACAGGTTTGTACATAATGCATATTGTGTGTGTGTGTCGTGTGTCCAACAGGTGAGCACCATATATGGTGTGTACTACCTATTTCAATATGCATGTGCGAATAGCATCAGGATTCTACTTGAACCTGGATTGATACAATACCTTCAGTCATGACCTTTTATGAATGCAGTCACTTGTATAAGAAACCTGGGTTTTCATGAAATCCTTATTCCAGAAATCTTCCCAAAGCGCGGGATGCTCATGGCATCTGACTGGAATCAGAAGTGACTCCATTGTGTAAAATATTGTTTTGTTGAATTATTGAAACCAGAACTTTTTCCTTGAGCTAGTGTGCCATGAGACATTGGAGACCAGCTTTCAGGAGAGGTGTAGTTTTGTTCATATGAAGTGTGCCGACCCATCGTTTCACTGACGGATTTAATCCAAACGCCGCATATCGTACGAAACAAACATATTGCACGTCTATCTGTGTGTGTCAATGTTGATGTAAAATGAAGTGAAACATGCAAAAAAGGATCTTTTTACAACATCATCTTGTTGTTGTTGGTTGTATGCTCCTTCCATGTGCACACACACAAACACACACATATATATATATATATATATATATATATATATATATATATATATATATATATATATATATATATATATATATATTGTTGCGGTCTTCGCGCCCGCCGGCGTGCGACGGCCACGTAACTCGAATCGCGGCACGTCGCCCACCGGACGGACAATCCAGTCGTGACCCTCTCGGACTAACGCCGGGAACCAGTCACGGGTGGACCTTTCGGTCTCACCGCGATCGAGCCAATCCAGCCCCGCGTGGGATAGGGTTGCTCGCCAAATTCGAACTACCTAAGTACCCACGCGGAGGGTGACGGTAGCGATCGCACCTCGCCGCAGGTCGACTTCGGACACGGGCCACTTGCGACCCGTGTCCGTACTATCAGAATAACCGAGCGGTGTTATCGTCGACCTCGACGGTTCGATTAATTATCGGGCGTATTCAGCCCACTACCAACCCTTTACGTGAAGCAAGATGGGGATTCAATGGAGGAAAAGGAAGCGAGCGGGAGAACAGTTCAACAATAAAGCACATTTATTCTCCGCACACGGAAGCACACAAATACAATTCCACCAAAAGCACACAAAAAAAGAAAACACAATTCCATTTACACAAAAAAGCAAACATAAAAGTGAAAACACAGTGCAGAGCTAATACCGACTACCGAGCACACGGCAACACTTATACAATTCTACTTCACAGACGGCGCCGACAACACATACCCAAAACCAAGGAAAAGAAATACCCTCAAGAATGAGGTAGGCCTGGGGCCGAGACCTGGTCGGGCCGACCCGTCTGGTGATGAGACGCGGAGCGGCGATGGCCCCGCAACCCGCGGGCCTCGTGGACAGTGCCTGGCAGGGGGTGGGAACGGGGCCCCCTTGGTCGCACTATCTCAGCGCGGGGGGAAACAGGAGGGGGTTGCTGATGCTCGGGGTATAGAGGATCTTTATTATGTGCGACGAGCGTCTCCACCTCGGCCAGGTCGCGCTGCCGCCTCCTCGGGCGCGCAGCTCCTTGCACGACGCGAGCACCCCCTCGTCCGGTGTCGCCGCCTCTCCACAGCTCGTCCCCTCCGTTCCGACTTCAACGCACACGACGAGCAGCTCCACCGCCCGCGAAGTCTTGACTCTCTGTCCGTTCTTGTTTGCGACTCCTCGTTCTCGTTCTGCTGACTCTCTTCTGACTCCTTTGCGACTCCCTTCTTCCTCGTTCCGACTTTTACTACCCTTTTGACTGACGAACACCGTCCTTTTATCCCCCCGTAACTTCGCCTTTGACCCCCTCCCTTTGACCTTTCAACTCGCTCCCCATTGGCCCGAGAAAAAGTGGGCGTGAAGGCTTTTTGATCCACAAATTTGCATATATCGATCGCCCTGGGGGCGAGAATGCCACGCCCCTCGCTCACCGATTGGACGGCAAAAAGTGGGCGTGTGTCGTTTTGGATCCGTTTTTGAAGCAGAAAATCCGTGATTTTGTACACGCTGTTCAACGTGCGCCCTACACGAGTCCAGCATCGGTGCCCATGAGTGGCGCGAGATGACGGTGATGCGATGGTGGCGAGTTGTGACGGTAAAGGTCATGGCGGTTGTGGTGAAGCGGCGTTGTGGTTGTGATGGTGGCGATTGGTCCAAAATAAAGATAGTAAAAGAAAAACGGCTATCCTGAAGAGTCGCAGCACGTATAAATGACATGTATTCCCACTAGACAACGGGTTTGGGCCTAACTACACATGCACTTACCGAGATACCTCACCTAAGGGACCTGAATGGTGGTTTGCGAATCTGGTAACCACAACACTACCCCCTTCCCTTTTACAGACTCGTCCCGAGTCGTCAAATTTTCGTGTGCCATCATGTGTAGTTTGTCCCTAGTACATTTTACCTACGGATCCCTGAGTGCGACATTCATGGTATTCGTGTCCCCAAAATAAATAACCTGAGGGCTGCGTAACTACCTAAACAAACTCACTCACACGGACGACTTAAATAAAATTGCCGGCGCTAAGACATACATGCCGGGGGCGCACTCATATGTACAGTACATCTTAACCTTAACTTACAAATTTTACACTAAACCATGGCCCAGGATCATTGAACTCTGCAAAAGAAAGCAGTTAGCAGGGAGCCAGGCTGCCCACATGCAGTCTCTGACTCAAACAATGCAGGTGACAGGGAACGTGGCTGGCTGCTCACACGCAGTCCAAGGCCTTCCCTTTTGAACTGAACTCAGTGAACCACAACGGTGCTTGGGCTGCACAAACGCAGTCTCCGTGCCAGCTCAAGTGGCACACGCAATGAACACAACGAATGGATGCATGAACGGTTTGAACTGAATGCAGTGAACCACAACGGTGCATGGGCTGCACAACGCAGTCTCCGTGCCAGCTCAAGTGGCACACGCAATGAGCACAACGAACGAATGGATGAATGGATGGACGCAAAACACGGTGCACGGGCTGCCACTGCAGGCCCGTGTTGTAGCTGCCAACAGGGCAGTTCTCGCAGCTTGCAAACTGTTGCCTTGATCCTGGCGCACATGGAAATGAACAGGGGGGGGGGCAAAGCAAAATTGAACGGGGCTGGTGAACATGGGCAGTGGGCATGGCATGGCAAAGGTGCAGGCAACACAGCCCGCAGAAGAAGGCCGCTGCAGGCAAACACAGCCCGCAGAAGAAGACCGTTGCAGGCAAACACAGCCGGCAGATGAACTGGCCGGCACAGGCCTCGAAGAAAAACAGCCAGCAGATGAACTGGCCGGCACAGGCCTTGCAGCACACAGCTGCCGATGAACTTGGCCGGCCTCCGCCTTGAAGCAAAACACGGCCAGCCGATGAAGTGGCCAGCCTTTGCCGTTCAGTGGAGGTTGGTGGAGGGAGTGCGGTGGTGCTGGCCACTGGGAAGGCGGGCTCGGACCTACCTACCTGTCTCCCTCCCAACCTATCGCCTTTGCCTGTCACTGTACATACCCACTCCCTTAATTTGTGAAAAACCAATTTAGCCCCCTTAATTTTTTTTTTATTTTTTTTATTTTTACTTCCCCACTATAAATCGTCCCCTAACCCCCTTTATCGTCCTTGTTCGGCTAACCTATTCTGTCACCTAGCCTACTCCCAACCCCTACGTTCCCTTCCCGGAGGGGAATAAGGGAGAGCTAACGTCCTGTGTCGAGGCCCAACGAAGCCTCAGAATGGCCTCCCCAGAGTTCGGCGATCTATAACCAAAGTGGGTCCAGCGGCCCACAACGACAGCGAGGGGATGGATGGTGCGGAGGGGTACATCTCCTAATCTACCCTAACCATTTAACTGTTAAACTACCCCGGGGCTTTCAACAAGCGCCTCTCGCTTAAACTATTGGTTCTAACAACCCAGATTCCCGTCGCCTGTGTTGGTGTCCTTACAATTCGGGCCTCGCCCCCAATTTTCTCTCCGTGCCCTCACACGGTCTCCTGGCTGGGACACGTGGCTCCCTTTGGCAGGCACGACCCTCTGCCGAATCTCCCGCTATGGCACCCCGGGCACTACACTGCCTCCGAGCCTACCAGCTCCCTAACACCGGGAGTGCCCCCCATGGCACCTCCCCTGAAACGCACACGTGGCAGGCCGGCCTCCCGGGCCCCTTTCCGAGGGTCACCCGTGCCCACAACACTGCCCACGCGGCTAATGGCGCCCGGGCCCCCGCACCAAGCAGGCGCACCCGTGCCCACTACTTCTATCCCGGCCCCCCATGGGCCCATGGCCTACGGCCGACTAGCCTGGTGCCCGGGTACCCACTCAGCGATACTCACCTTCGCAGCCACGCTCCCAAGCCCGTCAACAGGGCTCCTGCACCCCTCCAAATGGGTCTCGAGCCTACTTTCCCACCAACAACAAAACGACCTCCATTTTTCAATTTGACTAACCCAGCTAACTCAATTTACTCTGACCCCGGGGTCCCTTGGGCGGGAGTCACTCCTCCCCCCAATCACTCATCGCACCATGCATTCCCCATTCACTCCACACACACAGACCCGCTGGCCTCACTCACTCACCAAGCACATGCCTCACAACTCACCAACTCTTCAACACACACACCACTGAACTCTGCCATCCTTCTATCTGCACCCCCTAACTAACTCGTGCTCCCACGTCGTCCCTTAAACTACAGCACGTTCCTTTTAACACTACGTAGCTAAGCTACGTCCCCTCTACACATCCACAAGTCTGTCACGGTCTCCAAATATCCCATTAATCAATTTCCCAACCTAAATCTGGCTACAATCCCTCTAACTAATCCATTCCACGGACTCCATGAGGACTTACCCCTGCCCCATGAAGTCGGTCTAACTAAGCTAACCCTTCCCCCTAACTAGTTTCCATCCTGTGCCCAGGTAAGGGGGTCTTTCACCCCTTGCCCAGGAATCCTGTACACCCGAAAGTGAGGCTTGCCTTTCCTTTTTTTTTTTTTTTCATGCGCAGCACCTGCGCGGCAACTCAGAGCTCGCGCACTTTGCACCTGTCCGTGACGTCATGCAGCTGCACGTGTTCCTCGTCCCTCCTTGGACGGTGCCATCCGGCAGAGATACCCCTCCTGCCGGATTCCAACCACACGTGCAGCCATGACGTCACCGTGCGCAAAAAAAAAAAACACAAGCCCCACGTCTCGAGGGGTTTCCCACGCGAACACATGTGCTTTGCCCGTTGGAGCTTAACACACACGATCGCGTGGAGAACCCGTCCGGTCCAAATCCATTTACCTGCCTAAACTTTGTCCGTCCGCGGGATCGGCAAATCCACCGCGTGCGTTTCCGGACCGGGACTTCACTCTCGCAAGCGAGCACGTGGTGGTCTCGTGCGTTGCACAGCACGGACCTCGTGCTCACTGCTGGGTGAACCCGGCACGGTCCGCGAAACAACTACAGCCGCTACCCGGCTTTCTTTCTTCTGTCGCCGTCGTCGTCTCCATTCAACCCACGCACACCTGCGTGTCACGACGCACACAGTCCACACCATTAAACTCACACCGGGAGACGCGGCTGCGTGCTCCCGCATGCCAACCGACATCTCCCTCTCATACCGCTCTCTCACACACACGGTCTCCCTTGCATAACCCATACCACTCACACGTGGTGCTCCATTCACTCGTGCCTCACTCACACACGCGGGGGCACTCAACCGCGGTTCCTCATCCACACACGGTGCCTCACCCACACACGCGGGGGCACTAACCCGCGGTGCCTCACTCACACACCGTGCCTCATCCACACACGGCGTGCTGGGAAGCACGTACTCCGGCACCATCGCCACCACACCACTCACACACGGGGTCGCTTCCACACACGGGGACGCACTCACACCTTGCACCACACACACAGGGACAACCATACTGGGGATTCGTGTCCCCACAAGGGTCTCCGGGGCCTCTATACCCCCCAAGCTTTCCGTGCACCCGTCCACAGCACCCGTCCCCTCAACCTCGCAAAACACGACCGAACTCACCTGGTCGTGACTCGCCTTAAGGGGGCATACTCCCTCCCCTCGTTCCTGGAGGAGGCCATCTCGCTGCTCGCACCGGGTCCCTACACGCTCCGCGAGCTCACCCCCATTATCCTCCACTACCTCCGTGTGTGTGTGTGCGTCACTTACCCCGTCTTCATCGTGTAGTCTTCCCTCTATCGTTCCCATCTCCCGTGTCTCTGCCAACTCTTCACCCTTTACCTCCCTTGTCTCAACTATTATTTTTTCCTTTGTCGTCACCTCGTGTCTCGTCTCACACGTTTTGGTCTCCCCATTTAATTTTTCCCTTTCGGTCATCGTCACGACCCTCGCCCAACACGTTCCACGAATTATTTTTTCACCCGCCTCCACCGCGGGCTTGTCAGCCGTTGCACCCCCACCCAGCTCGTTTGATCCCACACGTGGAGTCGCCATTTTTATCTCCCCGGTCACGGCCTTCATGCCCGCCTGCAGGCTTCGGCCCATGTTCTGCGTCTCACCCCGCAGCTTTTTCATTTCTTCCTTCATGTTTGCTTCCATTCCGTTTATTTGCTGTGTATTCGCATCCATCTTTTCGTTCATGCCTTTCATTTCGTTTTTTATTTCATTTGTCATTGCCGCCAGCATGGCGCATGGCCTGAGCCACGTAGGGTGCACTCAGCTGAGCCGTTTCAGCAAGGGTTTTGGTGGAGAGGGGGGGGGAGGTGTCATACACTGCGGCCGCTGCCGCACCCATTTCGGGCTCTGGGTTTAGTTGGGCGAGTCCGTGTTCCTGCACAATCAACATTTCCTGCTCGGGGATTCCATCCTGGACCATGGATTCTACATTACTACACATATACATTTCTAATACCCCCGGCTCCCGCTCGCCTTGAGACGCCATCTTGCTTCTCGTGAAGGGTTAATTTGCTCGCTCATAATTTGGAGGGAATCGGGGGTCGCTTCTCTCACCCCTGGACCGATTCCCGTGAATTTCATTGGAGACAGGAGAGCCTGTTTTCCTGCTCTCCGATACCAGTGCCGCGAGGAGGGCGATGAATTTGTATCCCACTCCTGACACCAGTGTTGCGGTCTTCGCGCCCGCCGGCGTGCGACGGCCACGTAACTCGAATCGCGGCACGTCGCCCACCGGACGGACAATCCAGTCGTGACCCTCTCGGACTAACGCCGGGAACCAGTCACGGGTGGACCTTTCGGTCTCACCGCGATCGAGCCAATCAGCCCCCGCGTGGGGTAGGGTTGCTCGCCAAATTCGAACTACCTAAGTACCCACGCGCGGAGGGTAGACCGGGCGATCGCACCTCGCCGCAGGTCGACTTCGGACACGGGCCACTTGCCGACCCGTTCCGTACTATCAGAATAACCGAGCGGTGTTATCGTCGACCTCGACGGTTCGATTAATTATCGGGCGTATTCAGCCCACTACCAACCCTTTACGTGAAGCAAGATGGGGATTCAATGGAGGAAAAGACGAAGCGAAGCGGGAGAACAGTTCAACAATAAAGCACATTTATTCTCCGCACACGGGAAGCACACAAATACAATTCCACCAAAAGCACACAAAAAAAAGAAAACACAATTCCATTTACACAAAAAGCAAACATAAAAGTGAAAACACAGTGCAGAGCTAATACCGACTACCGAGCACACGGCAACACTTATACAATTCTACTTCACAGACGGCGCCGACAACACATACCCAAAACCAAGGAAAAGAAATACCCTCAAGAATGAGGTAGGCCTGGGGCCGAGACCTGGTCGGGCCTACCCGTCTGGTGATGAGACGCGGAGCGGCGATGGCCCCGCAACCCGCGGGCCTCGTGGACAGTGCCTGGCAGGGGGTGGGAACGGGGCCCCCTTGGTCGCACTATCTCAGCGCGGGGGGAAACAGGAGGGGGTTGCTGATGCTCGGGGTATAGAGGATCTTTATTATGTGCGACGAGCGTCTCCACCTCGGCCAGGTCGCGCTGCCGGCCTCCCTCGGGCGCGCAGCTCCTTGCACGACGCGAGCACCCCCTCGTCCGGTGTCGCCGCCTCTCCACAGCTCGTCCCCTCCGTTCCGACTTCAACGCACACGACGAGCAGCTCCACCGCCCGCGAAGTCTTGACTCTCTGTCCGTTCTTGTTTGCGACTCCTCGTTCTCGTTCTGCTGACTCTCTTCTGACTCCTTTGCGACTCCCTTCTTCCTCGTTCCGACTTTTACTACCCTTTTGACTGACGAACACCGTCCTTTTATCCCCCCGTAACTTCGCCTTTGACCCCCTCCCTTTGACCTTTCAACTCGCTCCCCATTGGCCCGAGAAAAAGTGGGCGTGAAGGCTTTTTGATCCACAAATTTGCATATATCGATCGCCCTGGGGCGGGGCCACGCCCTCGCTCACCGATTGGACGGCAAAAAGTGGGCGTGTGTCGTTTTGGATCCGTTTTTGAAGCAGAAAATCCGTGATTTTGTACACGCTGTTCAACGTGCGCCCTACACGAGTCCAGCATCGGTGCCCATGAGTGGCGCGAGATGACGGTGATGCGATGGTGGCGAGTTGTGACGGTAAAGGTCATGGCGGTTGTGGTGAAGCGGCGTTGTGGTTGTGATGGTGGCGATTGGTCCAAAATAAAGATAGTAAAAGAAAAACGGCTATCCTGAAGAGTCGCAGCACGTATAAATGACATGTATTCCCACTAGACAACGGGTTTGGGCCTAACTACACATGCACTTACCGAGATACCTCACCTAAGGGACCTGAATGGTGGTTTGCGAATCTGGTAACCACAACAATATATATATTGTTACGAATTATGTTGGTTCGGACGGCCACGCACGACCGCTTCAGCCCAAGCGCAGTCGCGCGCCCGCCGAAAGCCGGAATTCAGTCGTAGCCTTCCGGATAACCCCGAAAACCCGCTACGGGTGCCTTATCGCACCATAAACTTGTCAATATCCTGTCCGCGTGGTACAGGGTCAATCGCCGAATCTCGATATACCTAATTATCCATGCAGACAGAAATACCGAGAATTTATACCTCGACGGAGACTTGTACGGAACGAGCCGCTAAGCGCGCTCGTCCCGTGTGCGTTTTGCCAAGCGGTTTTAAATCTCCCAGTTCCGTCGGACCAAATTGTCACGTTTATCGGCCTTAATAGCCAGCTAATTTCCAGAAGGCGTCGTGGCAGTCAATAGTGGGAAAGTGACGCAACGAGCAGATGTACATTCAAACAATGGGGCATTTATTTTATACAGCAGGCAAGCAATCGATGGGGGAATAGGGACAAGACACGAGCAAAAGCCTACAGCCAATGTATTCAATAATGTACAGTCATGCACTTAATCAGTTCTACTTATTCAGACAAGGCACCACAGACTTTCATCCAAAACCAAAGAAAAGAAAAGGGCTCACAAGCCTTTATTTCAAACTCGGGAGCCTGGTTGACCGAGGGCTCCGAGAGGCCGCACAGGTTACCTGGCCGCCCCAAGTGACGGCTCGAGGGTCTTTTGGTCGGCGACCCCTGTGTCTCTGTTCCACCTGGGGGTGTCGCAAAACGCGCCAGTCACTTGAGCGGCTTGGCGGGCAGCTCTCCTTGGTCGCTTGGCCTTCCCCGCGGCCTGGTCGATCGGGCCTGGCCGACGACGTTTCAGAGGAGCGAACGGGCCTTGCTCTTTTAGAGTTGATACTCTTTCAGGACCCGCTCACTCCTCAGCGTCGCTCGACCGTCTCAGGGCCGTCTGCCCAGACCGTGACGTAGCTTGCTCGACTCCGGCTGTTCAACGCGCTCCGTCTCCGGCTGACGACTGACGACTCTCCACTGACAACTGTCCCTGGCGACTTCTCCCGTCTCCCAACGACGACTGCTTTTGGCGACTGACAACTCCAACTCACTCTGGCGATTCACTTCACCCTTTTTATAGCCCGGGGGGGGGGTGAAAATCCGCTCCCTGAACCTTGACCCGAGACTGGCTCCAACCCCTTTCGAACCTTCAACCTTCACCCCTGCGCGAAACCCTACCTCTTACGTCACAAGGTGATTTCGAGGGAAGACGTCTTTTTGATCCGATTATGCAAATCAGCGGCTTCGCGGCTGTTTGCACACGGACGGTGTGATGTGGCTTTACCGTTGTGCCGCTTGTCCGCAACCAACGCCATTTTGCGGCTGTCGAGGAGGAGGTGATGGTTTTATGATGTTTGTTTGAAGATGATGGCATTCCTGTTGTTCGGGGATGATCGGGTTTTTGTAGATGTTGTTGAAATAAAATATAGAAAAGAATAACGCTACCTCAAAGATTCACAGCCCGGCACACGAACAAACCCTTTACACATCGGTGGGGGAATCCTAACCTGAAACACTTACTTATCGAGATAACTGATCTTCGGGGAATCTGAATGGTGTTTTGTGAATTTCCAAAACCGCAACAATATATATATATATATATTTTTTTGTTGTTGTTGTTGTTGTTGTTGTTGCTTCGAGAGGTGTTGTGATAGTACACATTATTTTGTGTTCCTTCAGTGTCATTATGAAGGGTTCCTGTTGTTGTATAATAATAAATGTTATCATTGGAACAGCGATATTAAAGCTCAAATCCTGCTTCTTCTTCCTCAACCTTGTAAAGCCAGGCTTTTAAAACAGACATTCTTATAATTAAACGGATACAAATGGTCCAAGTAAATCGATTATTAGCTTTCCAATGGCACCAACAACAGAAGGAACCCTTTAGAATGAATCTTGGCATACAAACACACACACACCCGTCTCCTTTTAGTAAATCACAATTACTGCACTTGTGTGCACATTTACTACAACTACTACCACTTTAATGGCCGTAATTATTCCCAGCTCCTTGTGTCATTGGTCAGGGAATTATTTTGTTTGACCCAAGTCTCTCACGAACTGGCTGGCCAGGCTGAAGGTGATTTTGGGCAAAAAAACCCAAAAAGTTTGGAATTGTTCAGGGCCCCGGCGATAGCTCATAGTTGGGTTGGGAATCGAACCCAGACTTCTCTTGGTGAAATCAGCTTCTGCTTGCTTCCCACGGTGGTTTACAAACCTCTATCAACGTTCATTCATTGATCTACCCGTCCGCCAATGCGAATTGACACCAGCCTTCACCAGCAAGACGAGTTCTTCAT
>NC_140967.1:98096638-98099138 GCF_056783735.1 Eptatretus burgeri
GACCGTTTGTTTTTCAGCTGCAAACAAATGCGAATTGAACTGCATGCCGGAGGAGCGGAACTTCTTCCACAGGTGGGATGAGAAGGTAGCCGACGGGACTCACTGCGAGCCTGGCCAGAGGGATGTCTGTGTGCAAGGCACCTGCAGGGTACGTGTCTCCCTGGGTTCACAAATCTGTACCGTGGATGTGCCGTCCTTTTACCTTCCAAAACACCGTGACGTCACAGTGGGTTTAACAGTAGTCCATATGTTTTGGTGGCATCTGGACTTTGATGCACTTGTTTTGCTTTTGGTTTTCTCTTCTTGATTGCAATGACTTGTGCGAAACAAGTCAAATACGAGAAGGGCACTCGGTGGAGCGCATACCTCCGCCACGTAATGCCTGATCCCATGAGAACGTATCGGGCCCGATACATTTTTGAGATATCATGCTAGATATCGCTTTTGGCCCCATCTCTCAATGGTGAAGAATCACTTTAAAAATTAAATAATTCTTGTATACAGATCCAGATCCGGATTAGGATATTCACCAAAATAGAATCAATTTGTGCTTGTCACACACCAAATATGTCCATCAAGTTTCGTCCGAATCCGTCCACAACTTTTTGAGATATTATGCTATTTATTGGTTTTAGCCCCATCTCTCAACGGTGAAGAATCACTTAAATAATTCTAGTGTCCGGATCTTCACCAAAATCTAATCAGTTCGTCCTTGTCACACACCCAACCTGTCCACAAAATTTCTTCCGGATCCGTCTACAAGTTTTTGAGATATCCTGCAGACAAACAAACAGCCAGAAAGGGGTGAAAACATAACCTCCTTCACCTTCGACGGCGGAGGTAATAAACCGGCACCAGGATCATGGCCGTAACCTGTACTTGGTGTAACACATATCGGACACACCACCAAAGATCACATTGTTGTTTTTCCTTTTGTTATTGAACCCGTCTCTTGTTAGCCTCGGGTGAAGGCATGCCGAGTCGTCGTGTGGGCATGTCATCACTTCAATGGACTTTCTCCTTTTACAAAGTGGAAACCGACTTCATATTTGAGATCTAGTGGTGGAACAAATGTGAAATGCTCAGGAAATATTTCAAAACAAACAAATAAATAAATAAATAAATAAATAACGGAGGAAGCTCTTTGTTTTGGAAAACATTCAGACAGGAGGGATCTAAAAGATCTTCACTTCACCAAAAGAGGTCGTTAAAGAAATGTTCAGACGTGTTTAAGTTTTGTGGCTCTTCGTACAGAACTTTTCAAAACATGATTTTAAAGTTTCCCTTTGTGTCCAGGCATTCGGATGCAATGGGCAGCTGGGTTCGGACATGGCCGAGGACAAGTGCCGGGTGTGCGGAGGGGACGGCAGCTCCTGTGTTCCCTTCATCAGTGCTTTCAACAAACCTGAGATTCCTCGAGGTATCGCATTCACTCCATCGGCTTTGTTCCATGGAAATTGTTGTATCCTGTTTAATGGCCATCCGAGGGACTGGACACACCCTTGTTGTGAAACACCAGGATGACGGTGTTCAGCTGGATCGGGATTCAAACCAGGGCTAGACAGCTTAGGGGTGAGTGTGCATACCTCTAAGCTGTCTCATCAGCCCAGCGCGTGTTCAAACAAGCTCCCAGTCTTTTGTAAATGAAATCAAAAGCTCTCCGCAAAGATCCAAGTAAAGCAGGCTCCACGAGGAATGAATGCAAAGTTCAAAACGCTCTTTTTTGTTTTTCCTTTCATTTCCACGGCTCGCTGACTCGTAGCGATGCCATAACAGAACCATTAAAATAAGCCAGAAAGGTCTGCTATGACAGCATGGTAAAGACATTGTCGGTGACATTATACGTCGTGACATCAATGTAGAAACATCGATACACTTGTCCCTTGGATGTAAGGCAGGTGCATGTCCCAGGTTGACAGCATTCTATGATGGTGGCCATGTTTCCTTTGACTCCATAACTCACGACCACAATTCATGTTAAGCCCCTACACACGTTCCCTATTTAAGCCTCCCCCTATCGGATAGGAAGGCTTATAGCTGTTTTGGGTTTGTTTCTACAATTAGTGCCCCCAATTTTTATGGGACCACAGAGTTTTAGACTCCGAGTAGTAAACCACCATTTGGAAAAAATTTTTTTTTCTTCTTCCTGCACTCTCAATTTTCAAAATTTCAAAATCAAATTGATCTCCCTCCATAGACAGATGAGAGCAAGGTGTATTTACGCTTGATATGCATCATACCCTTCCCAGGTCAAGGTCAAATGGTGGTCTGGAAAATTATTTATTATTATTAGTTTTTTTCTTCTTCGTCAATGCTCAATTTTGCCAATGTGGAATAGTATAGACCGTTTGGCCTTCCATGACACTCTGGAATCAGGATTGTAGTGCCAAATTCAAAATTCCATCAAAAAAAAACGAAAGTCAGATCAGTTAGTCTCTCCTCTCAAACCAACTATGTATTGAAATAAAGTTTGTTTTTAAAATTATTTTTATATTACTAT